>NC_044977.1:144340533-144710533 GCF_008728515.1 Papio anubis
CACAAGAGAGAGCAGGAGAGATCTAAAATTGACACCCTAACATCACAATTAAAAACTAGAGAAGCAGGAGCAAACACATTCAAAAGCTAGCAGAAGGCAAGAAATAGCTAAGATCAGAGCAGAACTGGAGGAGACAGAGACACAAAAAACCCTTCAAAAAATCAATGAATCCAGGAGCTGGTATTTTGAAAAGATCAACAAAATTGATAAACTGCTGGCAAGACTAGTAAAGAAGAAAAGAGAGAAGAATCAAATAGATGCAATAAAAAATGATAAAGGGGATATTACCACCGATCCCACAGAAATACAAAACTACCATTGGAGAATACTATAATCACCTCTATACAAATAAACTAGAAAATCTAGAAGTAATGGATAAATTCCTGGACACATACACCCTCCCAAGACTAAATCAGGAAGAAGTTGAATCCCTGAAAGAGAGCAATAACAGGCTCTGAAATTGAGGCAATAACTAATAGCCTACCAACCAAAAAAAGTCCAGGGCCAGATGAATTCACAGCTGAATTCTATCAGAGGTACAAGGAGGAGCTGGTACCATTCCTTCTGAAACTATTCCAATCAATAGAAAAAGAGGGAATCCTCTCTAACTCATTTTATGAGGCCAGCATCATCCTGATACCAAAGCCTGACAGAGACACAACAAAAAAAGAGAATTTCAGACCAATATCCCTGATGAACATCGATGCAAAATCTCAATCAAATACTGGCAAACCGAATCCAGTAGCATGTCAAAAACTTATTCACCATTATCAAGTGTGCTTCATCCCTGGGATGCAAGGCTGGTTTGACATATGCAAATCAATAAACAAAATCCACCATATAAACAGAACCAAAGACAAAAACCACATGATTATCTCAATAGATACGGAAAAAGCCTTTGATAAAATTCAACAGCCCTTCATGCTAAAAACTCTCAATAACTTAGGCATTGATAGGATGTATCTCAAAATAATGAGTTATTTATGACAAACCCACAGCCAATATCATACTGAATGGACAAAAACTGGAAGCATTCCCTTTGAAAACTGACACAAGATAGGGATGCCGTCTCTCACCACTCCTATTCAACATAGTGTTGGAAGTTCTGGTCAGGGCAATCAAGCAGGAGAAAGAAACAAAGGGTATTCACTTAGGAAAAGAGGTAGTCAAATTGTCCCTGTTTGCAGATGACATGATTGTATGTTTAGAAAACCCCATCGTCTCAGCCCAAAATCTCCTTAAGCTGATATGCAACTTTCAGCAAATTCTCAGGATACAAAATCAATGTGCAAAAATCACAAGCATTCTTAAACACCAATAACAGACAGAGAGCCAAATCATGAATGAACTCCCATTCACAATTGCTTCAAAGAGAATAAAATACCTAGGACTCTGACTTACAAGGGATGTGAAGGACCTCTTCAAGGAGAACTACAAACCACTGCTCAACAAAATAAAGGAGGGCACAAACAAATGAAAGAACATTCCATGCTCATGGATAGGAAGAATCAATATTGTGAAAATGGCCATACTGCCCAAGGCAATTTATAGATTCAATGCAATCCCTATCAAGCAACCGATGACTTTCCTCACAGAATTGGAAAAAACTACTTTAAAGTTCACATGGAACCCCAAAAGAGCCTTTATAGCCAAGACAATCCTAAGCCAAAAGAACAAAGCTGGAGGCATCATGCTACCTGGCTTCAAACGATACTACACGGCTACAGTAACCAAAACAGCATGATACTGTTACTGAAACAGGGATATAGACCAATGGAACAGAATAGAGCCCTCAGAATTAATACCACACATCTACAACCATCTGATCTTTGACAAACCTGACAAAAACAAGAAATGGGGAAAGGATTCCCTATTTAATAAATGGTGCTGGGAAAACTGGGTAGTCATACATAGAAAGCTGAAACTAGATCCCTTCCTTACACCTTATACAAAAATTAATTAGGGATGGATTAAAGACTTAGATGTTAGACCTAAAACCATAAAAACTCTAGAAGAAAACCTAGGCAATGCCATTCAGGACAAGGCATGGGCAAGGACTTCATGTCTAAAACACCAAAAGCAATGGCAACAAAAGGCAAAATTAACAAATAGGATCTAATTAAACTGAAGAGCTTCTGCACAACAAAAGAAACTGCCATCAGAGTGAATAGGCTACCTACAGAATGGGAGAACATTTTTGCAATGTACTCACCTGACAAAGAGCTAATATCCAGAATCTACAACAAACTCAAACAAATTTCCAAGAAATAAAAAACCCCGAGGGTGCGCCCAAGATGGCCAAATAGGAACAGCTCCATACTCCATCTCCCAGTGTGAGTGACACAGAAGACAGGTGATTTCTGCATTTTCAAATGAGATGCAGACCGACACCTCAAACCTCACACAGCTGGACACACCCCTGAGACGAAGCTTCCAGAGCAAGAATCAGACAGCAACACTCGCTGTTTAGCAATATTATATCTGCTGCAGCCTCCGCTGCTGATACCCAGGCAAAGAGGGTCTGGAGTGGACCTCAAGCAAACTCCAACAGACCTGCAGCTGAGGGTCCTGACTGTTAAAAGGAAAACTAACAAACAGAAAGGACACCTAAACCAAAACCCCATCAGTACATCACCATCATCAAAGACCAAAGGCAGAAAAAACCACAAAGATGGGGAAAAGCAGTACAGAAAAGCTGGAATTTCAAAAAATCAGAGTGCATCTCCCCCTCGAAAGGAACACAGCTCATCGCCAGCAACAGAACAAAGCTGGATGGAGAATGACTTTGATGAGTCGAGAGGAGAAGGCTTCAGTCAATCAAACTTCTCAGAGCTAAAGGAGGAACTATGTAACCAGTGCAAGGAAACTAAAAACCTTGAAAAAAGATTTGATGAATGGCTAACTAGAATAACCAATGTGGAGAAGTCCATAAAAGAAGTGATAGAGATGAAAACCATAACAGGAGAACTACATGACAAATGCACAAGATTCAGTAACCAACTTGATCAACTGGAAGAAAGAGTATCAGCAATTGAAGATCAAATGAATGGAATGAAGCGAGAAGAGAAGTGTGCAGAAAAAAGAGTAAAAAGAAATGAACAGGGCCTCCAAGAAATATGGGATTATGTGAAAAGACCAAATCTACGTCTGATTGGTGTGCCTGAAAGGGATAGGGAAAATGGAACCAAGTTGGAAAACACTCTGCAAGATATCATCCAGGAGAACTTCCCCAACATAGCAAGGCAGGCCAACATTCAAATGCAGGAAATACAGAGAACACCACAAAGATACTCCTCGAGAAGAGCAACTCCCAAGACACATAATTGTCAGATTCACCAAAGTTGAAATGAAGGAAAAAATGTTAAGGGCAGCCAGAGAGAAAGGTCGGGTTACCCACAAAGGGAAGCCCATCAGGCTAACAGCAGATCTCTCGGCAGAAACTCTACAAGCCAGAAGAGAGTGGGGGCCAATATTCAACATTCTTTAAGAAAAGAATTTTCAACCCAGAATTTCATATCCAGCCAAACTAAATTTCATAAGTGAAGGAGAAAGCAAAAATCCTTTACAGACAAGCAAATGCTTAGAGATTTTGTCACCACCTCAGGCCTGGCTCCTACAAGAGATCTTGAAGCAAAGCACTAAACATGGAAATCAACAAGTACCAGCCATTGCAAAAACATGTCAAATGTAAACTCCATCGATGCTAGGAAGAAACTGCATCAACTAATGAGCAAAATAACCAGCTATCATCATAATGACAGGGATCAAGTTCATACATAACAATATTAACCCTTAAATGTAAATGGGCTAAATGGTCCAACTAAAAGACACAGACTGGCAATTGGACAAAGAGTCAAGACCATAAGTTTGTTGTATTCAGGAGACCCATCTCACATGCAGAGACATACATAGGCTCAAAATAAAGGATGGAGAAGATTTTACTAAGGAAATGGAAAACAAAAAGCAAGGGTTGCAATCCTAGTCTCTGATAAAACAGACTTTAAAACCATCAAAGAACAAAAGAGGGATAAAGAAAGCCATTACATAATGGTAGCGGGATCAATTCATCGAAGAAACTAACTATCTAAATATATATGTACCAATATTAGAGCATCCAGATTCATAAAACATGTCTTAGAGGACTACAAAGAGACTTAGACTCCCATACAATAATAATGGGAGAGACTTTAACACCCACTCTCAACATTGTGGCTGTGATCAACGAGACAGAAAGAAGTGCGACATCCAGGAATTGAACTCAATTCTGCACCACGCAGACCCATATACCTACAGAACTCTCCACCCCAAATCAACAGAATATACACTTTCTCAGCACCACATCACACTTTATTCCAAACCGACCACATAGTTGAAGTAAAGCAATCCTCAGCAAATGTAAAAAAGAACAGAAATTATAACAAACTGTCTCAGACCACAGTGCAATCAATCTAGAAGTTCAGGACTAAGAAACTCAATTAAAACCGCTCAACTACAGAAATCCGGGAACAACCTGCTCCTGAATGACAACTGGGTACATAAATAAAATGAAGGTGGAAATAAAGATGTCTTTTGGAAAACAATGAGAACAAAGATAACAACATACCAGAATCTCTGGGACACATTTAAAGCAGTGTGGAGGAATGAGTAGCACTAAATGCCCATAAGAGAGAGCCAGAGAGATCTGCAAATTGACACCCTAACATCACAATTAAAAGAACTAGGAGAAGCAAGAGCAAACGCATTCAAAAGCTAGCAGAAAGCAAGAAATAATCCAAGATCAGAGCAGAACTGAAAGATATAGAGACACAAAAAACCCTTCAAAAAATCAATGAATCCAGGAGCTGGTATTTTGAAAAGATCAACAAAATAGATAGACCACTAGCAAGACTAATAAAGAAGAAAAGAGAGAAGAATCAAACAGAAGCAATAAAAAATGATAAAGGGGATATCACCACTGACCCCACAGAAATACAAACTACCATCAGAGAATACTACAAACACCTCGCAACAAACTAGAAAATCTAGAAGAAATGGGTAATTTCCTGGACCCTTACACTCTCCCAAGACTAAACCAGGAAAAAGTTGAATCCCTGAAAAGACCCATAACAGGCTCTGAAATTGAGGCAATAATTAATAGCCTACCAACCAAAACAATTCCAGGACCAGATGGATTCACAGCCGAATTCCTACCAGAGGTACAAGGAGTGAGCTGACAATGCACCCTTCTGAAACTATTCCAATCAATAGAAAAAAGAGAAATCCTCCCTAACTCATTTTATGAGGCCAACATCATCCTGATACCAAAGCCTGGTAGAGATACAACAAAAAAAAAAGAGAATTTGAGACCAATATCCCCAATGAACATCGATGCAAAAATCCTTAATAAAATACTGGCAAACCGAATCCAGCAGCACATCCAAAAGCTTATCTACCATGATCAAGTGTGCTTCGTCCCTGGGATGCAAGGCTGGTTCAACATATGCAAATCAATAAACGTAATCCAGCATATAAACAGAACCAAAGACGAAAAACACAAGATTATCTCAATAGATGCAGACAAGGCCTTTGACAATAAAATTCAACAGCCCTTCATACAAAACACACTCAATACCTGGTAATTATGGAACATATCTCAAAATAATAAGAGCTATTTATGACAAACCCACAGCCAATATCATACTGAATGGGCAAAACTGGAAGCATCTCTTTGAAAACTGGCACAAGACAAGGATACCGCCTCACCAGTCCTATTCAACATAAATGCTGGAAGTTCTGGCTAGGGCAATCAGGCAAGAGAAAGAAATCAAGGGTATTCAGTTAGGAAAAGAAGAAGTCAAATTGTCCCTGTTTGCAGATGACAAGACTGTATATTTAGAAAACTCCATCATCTCAGCCCAAAATTTCCTTAAGCTGATAAGAAACTTCAGCAAAGTCTCAGGATATAAAAATCAATGTGCAAAAATCACAAGCATTCTACACACCAGTAATAGAGAAACAGAGAGTCAAATCATGTGAATGAACTCCCATTCGCAATAGCTTCAAAGAGAATAAAATTCCTAGGAATCCAACTCACAAGGGATGTAAAGGACCTCTTCATGGAGAACTACAAACCACTGCTCAGTGAAATGAAAGAGGACACAAACAAATGGAAGAACATACTGTACTCATGATGTAAGACCATATCATGAAAAATGGCCATACTGCCCAAGGTAATTTATAGATTCAATGTGCCATCCCCATCAAGCTACCAATGACTTTCTTTCATAGAATTGGAAAAAACTGCTTTAAAGTTCATATGGAACCAAAGACCCTGCATTGCCAAGACAACTTTAAGCCAAAAGAACAAAGCTAGAGGCATCACGTTACCTGACTTCAACCATAGTGCCATGGCTACAAGGTAACCAAGACAAGCATGTTACTGGTACCAAATCAGAGATATAGACCAATGGAACAGAACAGAGCCCCCTGAAATAATAACACACATCTACAGCCATCTGATCTTTGACAAACCTGACAAAAACAAGAAATGGGGAAAGGATTCCCTATTTAATAAATGGTGCTGGGAAACTGGCTAGCCATATAGGAAAGCTGAAATGATCCTTTCCCTTACTCCTTATATGCAAATTAATTCAAGATGGCTTAGAGACTTAAATGTTAGACCTAAAACCATAAAAAACCCTAGAAGAAACCTAGGTAATACCATTCAGACACATAGGCATGGGCAAGGGACTCATGTCTAAAACACCTAAAAAGCAATAGCAACAAAACCAAAATTAACAAAATGATCTAATCAAACTCAAGAGCTTCTGCACAGCAAAAAGAACTATCACCAGAGTGAATAGGCACCTACAGAATGGAGAAAATTTCTGTACCTTACTCATCTGGGAAAGGGCTACTATCCAGAACCTACAAAGAACTCAATCAAATTTACAAGAAAAAACAAACAACCCCATCAGAAAGTGGGCAAAGGATATGAACAGATACTTCTCAAAAGAAGACATTCATACAGCCAACAGACATATGAAAAAATGCTCATCATCACTGGCCATCAGAGAAATGCAAATCAAAACCACAATGAGATTCCATCTCACACCCAGTTAGAATGGCAATCATTAAAAGTGAGAAACAACAGGTGCTGAAGAGGATGGTGAAATAGGAACACCTTTACACCAAGTTGGGTGGGACTGTAAACTAGTTCCTCAAACCCATTGTGGAAAACAATGGCGATTCCTCATGATCTAGAGCTAGAAATACCATTTGACCCAGCCATCCCATTACTAGGGATATATCCAAAGGATTATAAGTCATCCTCCCATAAAGACACATGCACACATATGTTTATTGTGGCACTATTCACAATAGCAAAGACTTGGAACAAACGGAAATGTCCATCAGTGACAGACTGATATGAAAAAATGTGGCACATATACACCATGTAACACTATGCAGCCATAAAAAGGATGAGTTCGTGTCCCTAGGAGATGGACACAGCTGGAAACCATCATTCTCAGCAACCATTCAAGAACAGAAACCAAATAACGCATGTTCTCACTCATAGGTGGGAACTGAACAATGAGACTACTTGACACAGGAAGGGGAACATCACACACCCGGTCTTATTGTGGGGATGGGGTAGGGGAGGGATAGCATTAGGAGATGGCAATCAATGTAAAATGATTAATGGGTGCAGCACACCAACATGGCAATATGTATACATATAACAAACCTGCACGCAGCACATGTACCCTAGGAACTTAAAGTAGTACAAAAATTAAAATTAAAAAATTAAAAATAAAAAGAAAGAAACTACCCCATCAAAAGGTGGGTGAAGGATATGAATAGACACTTCTCAAAAGAAGACATTAATACAACCAATAGACACATAAAAAAAATGCTCATCATCACTGGCCATCAGAGAAATGCAAATCAAAACCACAATGAGATACCATCTCGCACCAGTTAGAATGGCGACCATTTTAAAGTCAGGAAACAACAGGTGCTGGAGAGGATGTGGAGAAACAGGAACATTTACGCTGTTGTTTGGTAGGACCGTAAACTAGTTCAACCATTGTGGAAGAGAGTGTGGCAATTCCTCAAGGATGTAGAACCAGAAATACTGTTTGACCAGGCCATCCCATTACTGTGTATATACCCAAAGTATTATAAATCATGCTGCAATAAAGACACATGCACACGTAAGTTTATCGTGGCACTATTCACAATAGCAAAGACTTGGAACCAACCCAAATCCATCAATGACAGATTGGATTAAGAAAATGTGGCACATATACACCATGGAATGCTATGCAGCCATAGAAAACGATGAGTTCATGTAGTTTGTAGGGACATGGATGAAGCTAGAAACCATCATTCTCAGCAAACTATCACAAGGACAAAAACCTAACACCACATGTTCTCACTCATTGGTGGGAATTGAACAATGAGAACACTTGGACATAGGAAGGGGAACATCACACACTGGGGCCTGTTGTGGGGTGGGGGAGAAGAGGAGGGATAGCATTAGGAGATATACCTAACGCAAATGACGAGTTTAATGGGTGCAGCACACCACCATGGCACATGTACACGTATGCCATACATATGCCAACATGGCACATGCACGCTGTGCACATGTACCCTAGAACTTAAAGTATAAATTTTAAAAATGCTTCTGACTAAAAAAACGCTATATATATATATATACACACATACACAGCTTTACATATCCAGAACCTACAAAGAACTCAGTCAAATTTACAAGAAAAAAGCAAACAACCCATCAAAAAGTGGGCAAAGGATATGAACAGACACTTCTCAAAAGAAGACATGCATACAGTCAACAGCCACATGAAGAAATGCTCATCATCACTTGCCATCAGAGAAATGCAAATCAAAACCACAATGAGATATATATATATATATATCTCGTGTGTGTGGGACAAACCAGAGTCGAAGAAGTTCAGAGGATTACTCTCCCTGGTTTTGGAAGAGAATAACAAGTCGTATTTTTATTTGTAAACTCCTACAGGAATGATATTTATGTTCAAGATTAGCACAATTATTTAACCAATTAGGCAATGGTAATGTAAATGGAAAGAAACCTGAAGGTTCTCTTCCTAGCACTAATTTTGAAGGATTTTCAATAAAAAATATAGGAAATGCAGATGTGTACTCAATTTTCAGTCTTCCAGGATCAGAGTTTGCACAACTTCCATTTATACTTAGTCCTACTATATAGGCAACTGTATAATTATGAGGTCTTCACAATATGTATTTTGGCTGAATTCAATTGCTAGAATGTAAAGCTACAACAGAATCTCTGAAAAAGTGAAAAACAACTGAGCAGCACTTGAACAGCCTTCTCTTCTGTGGCTACACTGCCCTTACTTGCAGTTGATCCCAAGAAATCGTATTCTGTATTTATTTAATTACTGATGTCATCTTCCCTTAACCACTTTCTTAAATGTCCTTATATCTCTCTTAAAATCCAATGGCTGAATATAGTATATTAAAATTCTAGTAAGAGCCTCTGAGCCCACTCTAAGTGCAAAAATTATTATAAAACTACATTACTCGCTATTTTTTAAAACTGCACTTGTATTTCACCTCCTAAGAATGTTTGCTACAAAAAATTTTCATATATGGACAAAAAAGATGGCATTTCTATAATATTATTTTTAACTGTATAGTTTTTTAAAACAAGTGTTTAACATTAACAATAGTTACATTACTGTGTTCCATGCATGTTAAAAAGAATGAGATCAACCTATGTACTGACATGGGAAGATCTCCAAGACACAGAAAAATATGCATCTTTTATACAACTATGTGTTCGTGTACATATGCACAGAAAAGGCCTGTAGGACACTTACCAATCTGTTATCACATTGCTTTTCTGTGGGGAGGAGATTAGGATTGAAACATATGGTAAAACGTGACTTATTTTTACTTTAATATTTGTGTATTGACAATTTTACAACAAGCATATATTCATTGTGTCATATTTTATAAACACAATTAAAATATTTAATTTGGAAGAAGTCTTTTAACTTAGAAACTAAGTTGCAGTCTAGTGTTGGCAGACTAAGACCATTTATGTTCTCAACAGCTTAAAATAGAATTGGTGAGAAAATATTTAAAATAATTCATAAAAAGCTTGAAAGAATTTTCAAGCAAATTTTCCATGTCGTTACTTGAAAATTTTCGAATTCTCTGTTTCTAAGGGAAAATTTTCAATATGAATTGCATTCAGAAATGTAGAGTAGTGATTAATGTGGGCTCAGGTTAATGGAAAAAATGTGTATACATTTCAAAAAGGTAAGTATATCGTGAAAAGTCACTTCTTAAAACAGTTAACCAACTCTTCTAAATATACAAAACTTTTTTTTTCAAAACTGGACTCTTGAGAATCCAGGACATAAGTGTTGGAAGAAGGATGTGAAGAGGGGAAGGAGAAATAGTACGAAAGGTATGACTGAAATTTGGGAGAGTGGGAATGAAAACTGCCTGGCAGTCAATCTAGGTCCAATCCTCATTGCTTATTAATTGACTTACGCTATTGAGTTAATAAAGGTAGAGAGAAGCAGATACAATTTTTAATAAAGAAAAAAGTCCTGACTGTAGAGATGCTGGTGGCATGAGCACAGTCTGCTTTTTTGGTTGTAGTTTAGGAGTAGCAGCTATGGCCTCAAACCAAGAAGGATAAGCAATGAGTGCCTCATCACAGTAAGTATAGGGCAAAACAGAAGATGAGGCAGGTTTTTAACGAGATCATTGAGAGTTAACAACTCCTTTCGCCTATCACAGAGAAAATCCTGGAGAACAACCATAAAGAGTAGTGACATGAGCCGGCTCTAGCTTTGAGTACATTTGCCATCCCAGGTGGGAGTCAAAAGGAAAAAAAATTAATGGTGTCTGGGTTTCTTATTTCTTCATCTTGTATTTTCTCACAATCAACCACTCATTATTAAGTAGTTATTTAATTGATGATTTCTATCAAAAAGAGCAAGCATGGCCTTTTTATCAGTCCATTTCTGCATCTTCTCCATCTGTTTGAGGAAGAACTAAATTACAAAGATATGCACCATAACATAGCACCACCATTATGCAGGAGTCCTTGTCTTAACCTCCAGGCAAGGCATTTAGAGAAAAAAACTATCAATACCAGCCCATCTTGAAGATCCATACACTTAGTCTGTCACATGACTACCATATGGCTGCTATGGCACCACCATCCACTCTTGGTCTGAGTAACTTCCAGCAGTGAAGTAGCAAGCTCAGCATCAGATCAGGGTCATTTCCCCCTTCTGTTTGGTACCTTTGCAACCAGCGCACACCTCGACACCATTCATTAGCTATGCTGTTAACATGCGTTCACACACACACACACACACACACACATTTTTCTCTCAGAGAGAGGGAGAAGAGAGAGCAAGAAAAAATAATTGTGACCAAGGCTTTGAGAAAATTAAGATTAACCTTTTGAAACCTGAGAATCCCCACACCAGCTTTTCTGGCTAATTCAATAAAATTTTTATCAATATTATGTATGCCACATGGTGAGGGAGAAAAGGCTTGTGCACAGTTCTTGTTATTTTATCACTTTTTGAGATGGAAATTATACATAAGATCTAACACAGATACTCAAAACTGCCTGATGAGTTCAACCCAATTTTGATCAACTTGATGGCATGATGTGTTAGGGAACAGTGAGCTTGTGCAAATTTCTTCCTGTTTTATCACTATTTCACGTGGAAATCATACCCAAGGTTTATTACAAATGGCCAAAACTATTTAATAAAAAAAAAAAGGAAGAGGATTTAAACATGAATGTATTGTGTTCATTTGTTTTTTCTTTAAGGTGGGCAGAAGAAAGTAGCTTCTTACAACAATCAAGCAGTCTCTAAGCAAAGAGGTCAGGTCAGCCGATGCTACCAAATGAAACAAGTCCCTTTCTGGTACGAGGGAAGAAGATAGTTATGATACAGGTGTGCTCCTCCAGAAAGCAAGTTGTCCGCTGTGAATCATTGCTGGTGCAGAATTGGAAACAATCTTGTAAACTACGATTGTACAGTTTACAGTTATGTGTCAACATGTACACAAATGAAATTCAACAAATATTTCATAGCCAACCAAGCTTTTTTATTTTTGAATTTTTTGAATTTTTTTCCAATTTTTTGAGACACTTTCCATTAAAAAATAGCCCTCATGGCCAGACATGGTGGCTCACGCCTGTAACCCCAGCACTTTGAGAGTCCGAGGCAAGCAGATCACGAAGTCAAGAGATCGAGACCAGCCTGGCCAACTTGATGAAACCCCATCTCCACTAAAAATACAAAAATTAGCTGGGTGTAGTGGCGCATGACTGTAATCCCAGCTACTCGGGAGGCTGAGGCAGGAGAATCACTTGAACCCAGGAGGTGGAGGTTGCAGTGAGCCGAGATCACGCCATTGCACTCCAGCCTGGCAACAGAGCGAGACTCCGCCTCAAAAAAAAAAAAAAAAAAGCCCTCATTTCATGTTGCAGGCATTGCCTTCCCCCAAGAAGCCTTCTGTGTCTCCAACAAGTCCAGTTTGAATCTCCGTTGAGTAAAATATTACTATATTTTTTAAAGGTTGGAAGAGAGAAGAGCCAAACCAAACACTTCTCTCAGCCTCTCCTCAGTGACCTTCAGTTTTAAAACCACGATCTTAAACCATGTGAATCTAGAATTCACAAAGTAAAGACATGAAAAGAAAAAGGGTTTTGAAGCTACTTCCACACTAGTGCAGTGAGCCTGTTATCTAGCAAAAACTTCCACAGAGCTCAACCTATATCACAAAAGTAGCAGTTTGCAGAAAATGATTTGGGGAAAAATACTCTTAACCCTTCTACCACTGCAGAAGCAGACTCCAAAATACTTAAGAACTGATACTGTGAAACATACTGTTAGGATACAGTTATACAGAAAACTCCATGACATGCTTTTGCCTCATACAGGATTTAGGCCAGACCTTAGAATGAGTAAATTACTAGTTGTTTGTGTGTGTATATTTTTAAACCAATATAGAAAGATATAACTTTTTAAATCATCTGCATCAAAAATAAAATTCCACTATCTGTTTTTCATTCATTTACACTCAATTTAAAAAATTAAAGCAAAGAGGATGGAAGTCTTTGAAAATCAACATTTAAGACTTTATTTGCAGTCTAGCAGAAGAGGGCTAAAGTGTTTCAATCAGGAAGCATGACCTGCCCTAACATAGTGTTGTGGGTTTTTTTTTTTCTCTTCAAAACAACACGACCCATTATGTTTCATATACATTTTTTACATAGCCAACTTATTTTAAAAATAGGCAATTGCCATATTTTAACCTTTAATCTAAGCTAGCAGATGACGTTTTATGTACCCCATGTAGGCACATACATTCAGAAAACAGAAAAACTTTTGTAGGCAAATTTGAACATTCAGTGGGTAAAAGTAGCCTTTAATGAATAAACACTGGATATCTACGTAGCATCAGAAAAGAAAAAAAAGTATTCTGACTCCTACATAGTACAAAGTAGAAAAATTAATATGACACTTGGAAAACGTGCATTTTGTAAAATATACTTTCTATCTCTTAGAGCCCATGTGATGTTGCAGTTGCTATAGTAACTGTATGTTTGTTCAGCAGGAAAATACGTAGGTACAGAATGCTTACATTTATTCACGAATTCTCAGTGAATTTGTGAATAGAAGTGATTATATTTGCCAACAGAAGTGATAAATAAAAGAATTCTTGGTGGATAAGCAATTCTTGCCCCTCAATATTAAAGCTACAATAAAATAATTCTATCAAGCATTTTTTCAAAGAAATATCATTGTTCTTCATAAACTTCAATATCTCATAAACAAAAATGACTGATCTAGAAAGAATCTTTAACTTATCATTATTTATTCATTTGCATGGAATACAATATGCTAAAATGATTAATTACAATTATGAACCATTAAATTCATATGCATATTTTTAAATTTCAGTTTTAAATTTAGACTGCTTCTACTCTGTCCTATAACAAGTCTTATAAAACCTCGTCAATGGCACATATGTTGAATAAATACCTCAATATACTACATTTGCCAACAAAGTTCTAAAATCAACTTAGTAAATGTCATGATCCTTAATGCTGTTGTGGCATAAATGAAGAGCATTCCTTGCGTCCATTTGGCTACAATCGCGAGCGTACTTTGTTTCCCCAAGAGAAGAAAAAAGAGTAGTAAACCATTTTTGCAGAATGCCATTCTCCTACAACAGTTTTATGAAAGAAACATCTGTGACAAGAATCTCTAATGCTTTTCTGAAAGCCACAGCTGACAGTAAAAGAGCATTGCTAAAAGTGGCAAATCAATCCCATTCCGCCCTTCTCAGAGCATGACACTTAATTTGCTATGTATCACATGTATTTTCCTCACATGTGCTGAGAGACTGTGACATTGATGTGGTGGCTTTCATCCAAGCCTCAGCTGAATAAACACTTGGGCCATACAGTGGGCAAACGGGCATCCTTAAAAACGTCTTCTGTCCCGGGCAAGTTAACTTCACCTCAGGGAAGCATTTTTCTAAGTTTTAGTTTGCAATTTGAGTGCATAAATGGAATCTCTGAACACTGTTTGGAAAACCTTAAATCATTTCACACACAAAGAACACATTCTGTATTTTTAAGCAAGTTTTCTCAATGCAATGCAATTTTTATGTGACTACCTGAAAACATATGCAAATACAACAGATAAAAATGAATAATAGCATATAGTATTTCTAATCAAATTATTCCATTGCACAATCTGTTATTCTTAAAAGTATAAAAAATAAGCACATTAGGTATGTTTGAAATGGGTAACTTTTTAATTAAACAATTTATTGACATAAACTACATACCAAAACATTCAGAAACCTATTTATATAGCTTGGCAAATTTTGTAAACTCACTGAATATGCTTGTGATCAAGTACCACAATATTATCAGCACAGAATCGTTCGTTACACCTTTCTAAAACATATACAATTGCTTTTAAATTTGACACAAGAATCTTTAATAAATGAGAAAACTTCATTTAAATAATATCAAGCAAATAAAGTTCTGGTAGAAAGTATGAATACATCAAGGTCCCTGTAGTTAATGAGAATATCTCTTTTTGTGTGTCTTCTGTGCATCTGCAAGTGATTATTTTTTATTTTTCAACAATCGGGGAAATCACCATTACTTTTACCCCCAAATCACCCCAGTGGTTTTTTGTTTTGTTTTGTTTTGTTTTGTTTTGTTTTGTAACTCCATTGATGCTTTATAAAAATACAGAGGTAGAAAAAATCCAGGTGTGCATATCATCTCTGCCATGAGTTGTTTTAATTACTCCTATTTTTCTTCCTTCTTACTAAAGAACTTCAATGTAAATCCCTCTTTTTTTTTTTTCAAATTTAAATTAAGCTTAACAGGGGAGGTTACATATACTGTGTTTTTCTCTGTCTCTCAGATTTCTCCTTCATATGATAATTCCCAAAGCAAAATAAAATTGTTTTTAAAAAACTAAAATTAAACTACAGTAAATGTGTTCTGTGTTGCTCCTTGACCCCCCAGAGTATGCTCAGATGCTCTGTCTATGACGCTAAGTACCACGGAATGTTCCCTAGCCACCTGAAGCAGTCCAATCTCCATTAGTCCCACTCAGATTCCTGAAACTGACAAGAATTTTAGTAGTCCAGTCAATACCTTCAGGTACGTTTCAAATACTCACCACAAGAGCTCAGTGTGTTCAGAACTAAATATGTCCAATCTTGATTAACTTGGAATCTCAAACCTCAAGGTCATCTCTGGCAACATCCTTCTGGAATCTCTTATATTCAAATGAACAGCAAGTTTTACCAAATATACCTCCAACCTCTCTTTTAAATCTGTTGCCTACTGTCCTTTCCCACTCCACTGAAGTCCTTACCCTTTCCTGTCATTTCATCTTTACACATGCTATTTCATCTTTCTAGAAGAACTTTACCCTCTTTTGCCTTGTAAATGCCTTCTCAGCCTTCAAAACCCATCTTGAAATGGCTCCTTCTCCAGCTGCCATCTCTGACCCAGTCCACACCCTGGAGTAAAATCCCCTTTTGATGTGTCATAGCATGAGTCGTCTTGCATAATCACACAATTCTGTATCTGTGTTCTCAACTGGAACAGGGACACACTGGGCTGGAACAAGGTTTTTCATCTTTACATGTTCAATATCTAATATATAACCTGGGATATAATATATGCTAAACAAACAATGAAAGAATAAAACAAAATAAAATATTATTTGCCTAAAAGGCATAAAACATCCAGAAGATAACTTTGAACCAGTTGCAATTTGTCTGGGTCTATCTCCCCTATCTCAAAGTTGGATTGAATGTAATGCTGGTATAAAAAGTCATTGCGAAAGTGAGCCCCCAGTCTTGCCAGCAGCACCCAAGAAACACCAGAGTGCAGAGTTATCAGGGACTGGGAGCCACGTGGGACAGGTCATGGAAGGTATAACTAAAGGACAACCAAAGCTTAGAACAAGTCTACCGCTCACAAGACCCGGTGCAGTGTGCTCTCTCAAAAGGTGAAAGGGGACCAGGCGCAGTGGCTCATGTCTGTGTTCCCAGCAGTTTGGAAGACTGAGGTGGGACGATGGCTTGAGCCCAGGAGTTTGAGACCAGCCTGGGCAACGTGGTGAAACTCCCATCTCTAAAAAATTAAAAAATAAACCGGACTTAGTGGGCCACACCTGTAGTCTCAGCTATACCAAAGGGTGAGGTGGGAGGATAACTTGAGCTCAGGATGTGAAGGATGCAGTGAACTGTGATTGTGCCACTGCACTCCAGCCTGGGTAACAGAGTGAGACGTTGCTTCAAAAAAAAAAAAAAAAGTGAAAAAGTTTACTGCATCCTAGGAATGATGAACTCATAGCAGTTTTTTAAATGAGAATATTATTTTGGAAAAGAAAGAAATGAATGGATTGCATTAAATCGTGTCTCTTATATTTAATGTATTACTGTCATTTAAAAAAAAAATCTTAGAAAATACTTATCCCTCACGTATGCCTTGCTATTTGTTTTATTGTTGCCCTGGAGTGGTTTATTTTGATAAGTATACCGTAAGTGCCCCTAGACATAAATGTGGATCATGCATTTCTAGTGAAATTTTAAGTTACTGTTGCAAATGTGTGCCTTAGAATGTCCTATGCTAAGTGGTATGTCTAAAGGTACATATTTGACAAGATATTATAATTGTATTTGAAAGATCTATTACAAATACGTTTGAAAAAGATTTGTCACTCATACGAGAAGAAGAAAAACTTCAGAAATAGATGGTCAGAGAATTTTTGAAATTACAATCTGGCGCTCTTGCTCACCTATGATATTTGAAAGTTAGCGACGACCATAGGCTTCTGACCCAAACCACTAGCCCTGGTCAGTAACAAAACCAAGTTTCAAGGCATTTCACATCTAATATTGACTGTGAAAGAGCTCTTCCTGCTTCATCCAGTCTCTAAATTTTGGAATCCTAGAAGTCCAGTTTGAAGAGTACATTTTTCCCCAAAAGAGAAGAGTGAGGGAAGAGCAAAGATACAGAATGCACAAAGAACTTCATCTGGATAGCATTTTTCCCATAAATGGGTCTCTGTTTTCTGATCCTCAGGGTCAAGGGTATTGATTTAGTATAAATTTTTTGAAAATAGGCCGAGCACAGTGGCACACCTGTAATCCTAGCACTTTAGGAGGTCGAGTTGGGAGGATCACTTGAGCCCAAGAGTTCAAGATTCACCAGGACAACATAATGAAACCATCTCTATAAAAAATAAAGCATAAGCCAGGTGGGACAGCACACATCTGTAGTCCCAACTATCTGGGAGGCTAAGCTGGGAGTATCACTAGATCCCAGGAGGTGGAGGCTGCAGGAAGTCATAATTGTATGATTGTGCCACTGCACTCCTGTCTGGGTGACAGAACAGGAATCTGCCTCAAAAAAAGAAAAAAAAGTCTGAAGTGTGGAACAAAGAAGATAAGCAATAAATAGCATAATAAGTAAAATATATTATTTGTTTGATAGTAATAGCTGTTAAAAAAAATTAAGGATGGAAGGGGAACGTGAAATTGATAAGGGTTGAAAATGCAGATAGAGTGACTGATGACTTTTCAGAAAATGCCTGAAGGACAGGCATATATAATTTCAGTAAAGGTAGATGAAATAACTCAGGCCAAACTTCTTGCTGAAGACAACTTAAAAAAAAAGGGAGGAATAGAATTTTTTGAAATGCCCTTAAAAGTATCAGTAAAAGAATGAGGAAATACCAGGGCAAAATGTAGAAGACCTGAAAAACCTAGAGAAGTAAGTCAAAAAAAAAATGAAAGTTCTCTCTTCAGGAAAACTCTAAAACCTGAGGCCGAGGAATATTTCTATGAATAACTAAAATGATTGTAGAAAGATATTACAAGTAGCTTAACATCAATAAATTTGAGAATGCCAATGAAATGAACTAAATCAGAAATTAAGTAATTATGAAAATTTGGGAAGAAGCCAATTTACTTAAGATATGAAATCTGTGATCACTGATTTTCTCACCAAGCAAAACTCAGATCTATACAGCTTCATTGACAAATTATACCATACACTCAAGGCAGAAGTAATTCAAACTATAAAACTTCTCCAGAGAATAGAAAAACACTTATATACCTCAATTCATTTTATGAGATCAGCTAACCTTGACAAGAACAGGACATGAAAGAAAAAGTAAAGGCGAATCTCACTTATATACCTAATTGGTAAAAACCTCTAAATAAAATATTAACAAACTGAATCTATAATTATATAAAAATGACAATTCATCATGATCAAATAGGTTTTATATCAAGAATGCACAACTGATTTAACATTATATATTCAATGTAATTTACCACATAAACAGAGTAAAGAATAAAATTGTACAATCATTTTAATAGATACAGAAAATACCTTGGTAAAATTCACCACCTGTTTGTGGTTTAAAAATTTTTTAAAAAACTTATAGCAGGCAAAATAGAAAAGACCTTCAAAATACTAGTGGGGGAGGGTATCTTAAAAAAACCTCCAGCAAACATCGTAATAAGTGGTGAAACAATGTAAATTTTCTTTAAGATTAGAAGTAGAAAACAGACATTCTCTATTCCCACTTCTATTCAATATTTTAATTATATCATAACTAGTGCAGTAAGAGAAGAAAAATAAATAATTGGCATAAGAATCGAGAGAAACAAACAAGATTGTCATTATTCTCAGCTAACATGATTATATTTTATTTTTTCAGAGACAGAGTTTTGTTCTGTTGCTCAGGCTTGAATGCAGTGGTGCAATTATAACCCACTGCAGCCTGGAACTCCTGGGCTCAAAGGATTCTCCTGTCTCAGGCTCCCAAGGAGCTAGGATTAAAGGTGCACAGCACCATGCCCAGTTAATTTTTATTTTTTATAGAGACTCATTTTATAGTTTATTTTTATAGAGACAGTTCTATTTTTTAGTTCTTATTTTTTATGTAGGAAATCCAACAAAGTCTGTACATAGGCTACTAAAATTAATAAGAGATTTAAGAAATTTGCCAAAGAAGTAATAAATAGACATAATGCTTTCTATATGCTAGCCACAAACAGAAAATGGAATTTTAAGAGAAAAAGGACATATATCTATCGTTTATAGGCCATTTATATACATTATAAACTCAATGTTGAAAACTATGTTAATTCTTCACATACGGTTTAGAGATTCAATACAAGCCCAGTTAAATAACAAGGAGTTTTGTGTAATGTGACAAGCTAATTCTAAAATTTATATGGAAATGCGGCAGGGCACGGTGGCTCACGCCTATAATCCCAGCACCTTTGGAGGCCAAGGCAGGAGGGTCACTTGAGGTCAGGATTCCAGACCATCCTGGCCAACATGGTGAAACCCTGTCTCTACTAAAAATACAAAAATTAGCCAGGCCAAGTGACAGGTGCCTGTAATCACAGCTACTCAAGAGGCTGAAGCAGAGAATTGCTTGAACCCGGAGTCGGAGCTTGCAGTGAGCCGAGAACCCACCACTGCACTTAGCCTGGGCGGCAGAGCCAGATTCGGTCTATAAAATAAAATAAAATAAAATAAAATAAAATAAAATAAAATAAAACAGTAAAGTAAAATAAAATAAAATAAAATGTATATGGAAATACAAAAGACCATGCATAGCCAACACACTTTTTTGTGTGCATATTTTATTTTATTTGTATAAATTTAAGGGGTACAAGTGCAATTTTGTTACTGGATATATTGTCTAGTGGTGAAGTCAGCTTTCAGTGTATCCATCACCCAAATAATGTACATTGTACTCATTAAGTATTTTCTTATCATCCTCCCATTTCCACTCTCCATTCCCACTCTTTTGAGTCTCAGTGTCTAGCATTCCATATTCTGTGTCCATGTGTACACATTATTTAGCTCCCACTTATAAGTGAGAACATGCAATGTTTCTGTTTCTGAGATGTTTCACATAAGATAGTGATCTTCAGTGCCACTAATGTTGCTGCAAAATACATAATTTTATTCTTTTTTATGGCTGAATAGTATTTCATGGTGTATATTTACAACATTTTTTATCCAATCATCGGATAATGGATACTTAGTTTGATTCCATATCTTTGCTATTGTGAAGAGTGCTGTAATAAACACATGGGTGCAGGTATCTTTTTAATGTAAGGATTTATTTATTTTTTTTTTTTGGAGGGGTGGGTAGATAACCAGAAGTGGGGTTGCTAGATCAAATGGTAGTTCTATTCTTTATTCTTTAAGAAATCTCAACATCGTTTTCCATAGAGGTTGTACTAATTTACATTCCTACCAGCAATGGAAAAGTATTCCCGTTTCTCTGAATCTGCTCCAACATGTGTTATTTTTTCTTTTTTTAGTAATAGCGATTTTGACTGGTGTAAAAAGATATTTTGTAGTGCTTTTAATTTGCATTTTTCATATGCTTGTTGGCCAATCATATGTCTTCCTTTGAAAAATATCCATTCATGTCCTTTGAGCACTTTTTAATGGGAGCATTTGGCAGGTGGGGGCGGGTGTTTGTTGTGAAGTTCCTTGTAAATTCTGGATATTAGTCTACTGTTGGATGCATAGTTTGCAAATATTTTCTCCCATTCTGCATGGTGTCTGTTAAGTTTGCTGATTGGGATTTTTGTTTTGTTTTGTTTTGTTTGTTTGTTTGATTTTTGCTCTGAAGAAGCTTTTTAGCTTAAGTCCCATTTGTCTATTTTTGTTTTTGTTGCTTATGCTTTTGAGGTCTTAGTCATGAATTATTTGCATAGACTAGTGTCCAGAAGAGTTTTCCCTATGTTTTCTTTCAGTATTTTATAGTTTCAGGACTTAAATTTTAGTCTGTAATCCATGTTGGTTGATTTTTGTATATGGTGGGAGATAAGGGTCTACTTTTTTTTTCTCCACATGGCAATCCAATTTTTCCAAAACTATTTATTGAAAAGGGTGTCCTTTCCCCAGTGTGTTTTTGTTGACATCGTCAAAGATCAGTTGGCTATAAGTATGTGGCTTCATTTCTGGGTTCCCTTTTCTGTTCTATTGATCTGTGTGTCTACTTTTACACCAGCACCATGCTGTTTTGGTTATTGTAACCTTGTTGTATAATTTAAAGTCAGATAATGTGATACTTCTGCCTTTGTTCTTTTTGCTTAAGATTCCTTTGGCAGTTCAGGCTCTTTGTTGGTTCCATATTAATTTTAGGATTTCTTTTCTAATTCTGTGAAAAAGGACATTGGTATTTTGATTGGAATTGCATTAAATATGTAGATTGCTTTGGACAGTATGGTCATTTCAATAATATTAATTATTCTGATCTATGAGTGTCAGATGAGTTTCTATTTGTGTCATCTATAATTTCATCAGTGTCTCATAGTTTTTCTTATAGCAATCATTCACCATTTTGGCTAAATATATTTGAAGGTAATTTTTTCTTTTTAGCTATTGTTAATGGAATTGCCTTCCTAATTTTGTTCTCAACTTGATCATTATTGGTGTGTAGAAAGACTACTTGTTTTTGTGTGTTGGTTTTGTATTCCAGAAACTTTGCTGAATTCATTTGTCAAATCTAAATTTTTGTGGAAGCATTAGCATTTTCTATATACAACATCTCAGGGAAGAGGATAATTTGACTTCCTCCTTTCCAATTTGGATGACTTTTTTCTTTGTTTCTTTTTCTTACCTTATTTCTTTGGCTAGGAATCCCAGTACTATGTTGAATAGGAGTGGTGAAAGTGAACATCCTTGTCTTCTCCCAGTTTTTAGAGGGAATGCTTTCAACTCTTCCCCACTCAGTATGGTGTTAGCTGTGGGTACTTCATAGATGACCTTTATTATTTTGACTTATATTCCTTCTATGCTTAGTTTGTTGAGGGTTTTTATAATAGAGAGATGCTGAATTTTAATAAATGCTTTTCCTGCATATATTAGGAAAATCAAATGGGTTTTAGTCTTAATTTTGTTTTTGTAATGTATCACATATCTTGATTTGAAAATGTTGAACCATCCTTGCATCCCTGGTATAAAACCTACATTGTGTATTTTCTTTTTGATGTGCTGTTTGATTTTGTTTGTAAGTATTTCGTTGAAGATTTTTGCATTTATGTTCATCAGAAATATTAGTCTGTAGTTTTCTTTTTTTTTTTTTTTTTTTTTTTCGGTGTCCTTGTCTCGTTTTGGTATCAGATAAAGCTGCCCTTGTAGACGGAGTTAGGAAGAATTTCCTCTTCATCAATTTTTTAGAACAGGAAGGTTGGTATTAGCTTTCCTTTGTATATTAGGTAGAATTTAGCTGTGAATGCATCTGTTCTTAGGCTTTTTTATCATTGGGAGATTTTTTATTAGTAATTTAATCTCACTACTTGTTATTGCACTGTTCAGGACTTCTATCTCTTCCTGGTTCAATCATAGAAGGTTTTATGTATTCATACCTTTATCAGTTTCCTCTAGGTTAGCTAGATGTTGTGCATAGAGATGCTCATAGTAGTCTCTGATGTTCTTTTGCATTCTGTAGTATCAGTTGTAATGTCTTTTTTTATTTCTGATTTTTTAAATTTGGACCTTCTTTCTTATTTTCTTGGTTAGTCTAGCTAGTGATTTATCAACTTTTTTATCTTTTAAAAAAACCAACATTTTGTTTCAGTGATTCTTTGTATTTTTCATCTCGATCTTATCTAGTTCTGCTCTGATGATTGTTATTTATTTTCTTCTGCTAACTTGGGATTTGGTTTGTTCTTGTTTTTCTAGTTTCTTGAGATGTGATGTTAGGTTGTTAACTTATAATCTTTCCACTTTTTTAATGTAGCCATTTAATGCTTTAAACTTACCTTTTAGCATTGATTTTGCTATATCTGAGAGGTTTTAGTAAGTTGTGTTTGCATTTTCATTTGTTTAAAGCAACATTTTAATTTCTGTCTTAATGCTATCATTGACCCCAAAATTGTTCAGAAGCATGATGTCTAGTTTCTATGTATGTGCATATTTTCCAAAATTCCTCTTGGTACTGATTTCTAGTTTGATTATACATAGTCCAAAAAGATACTTGGTATGATTTTGATTTTTTTAAACTCTATTAAGACTTGTGTTATGGCCTAACATATGATCTACCTTCGAGAATGTTCTATGTGTGGATGAGAAGAATATATAATATGAAGTTGTTGGAAAGAATGTTCTGTAAGTCTCTGGTTGTATCCATTTGATCTAAAGTCAAATTTAAGCCCAATGTTTCTTTGTTGATTTTATGTCTCAATATTATGTCTAGTGCTGTGAGTGGGGTGTTAAAGTCCCCTAGTATTAGTTTATTGCTGTCTATCTATTTGTGTGGGTCTAGTAATATTTGTCTTATGTATCTGGCTGTTCCAATTTGGAGTATAAATATATTTAGGATTGCTAGCCGGGCGCGGTGGCTCAAGCCTGTAATCCCAGCACTTTGGGAGGCCTAGATGGGCGGATCACGAGGTCAGGAGATCGAGACCATCCTGGCTAACACGGTGAAACCCCGTCTCTACTAAAAATACAAAAAATTAGCCGGGGGAGGGGGTGCGGCGGAGCAAGATGGCCGAATAGGAACAGCTCCAGTCTCCAACCCAGTCACGAGCCACACAGAACCCGGGCGATTTCACTGCATTTTTTCAACTGAGGTACAGGTTCATCTCACTGGGAGTGCCAGACAATGGGTGCTGGTCAGCTGCCACCCGACCAGCGAGCTGAAGCAGGCCGAGGCGTCGCCTCACCTGGGAGGCAGGGGAAGGGAATCCCTTTTTTCCTAGCCAGGGGAAACTGAGACACACACAACACCTGGAAATTGGGCAGCTCCCACCTCAATACTGCCCTTTAAGCTAACGGGCACACCAGGAGATTATATATCCCACACCTGGCGGGAGGTCCCTACGCCCACAGAGCCTCCCTCATTGCTAGCACTTGATCTGTGATCTACGGCAAAGGCAACAATGAGGCTGGGAGGCATACATACATTCTTTGTGGGGAAGCAAATGGGTAAATAAGCGGCTGGGAATTTCGAGACTGGATGGGCTCACAGCAACTCAAAGAGGAAACCTGTAGACTCCACCTCTGGGGACAGAGCACAGTAAACAATAACAAAGCAGCAAAACAGATAAAGCGATAATCTGACAGCTTTAGAGGAGAGCAGTGGATCCTCTGCTTTCGGAGGATCACAAAGGAAAAGGGACAGACTCCTGCTTCAGGTGGGTCCTGACCCCTAGGTAGCTAACTGGGAACATCCCCCACTGAGGCAGTCTGACACCCCACACCTCACAGGGTGGAGTACCCCCTGAGAGGAAGCTTCCAAAGCAGAATCAGACAGGTACACTTTAAGCTGTTCAGCAATATTCTATCTTCTGCAGCCTCTGCTGCTGATACCCAGGCAAACAGGGTCTGGAGTGGACCTCCAAGCAATCTCCAACAGATCTACAGCTGGGGTCCTGACTGTTAGAAACTATCCAAACAGAAGGGACACCTACACCAAGAAAAACCCCATCAGTACGTCCACCATCATCCAAGACCAGAGGCAGATAAAACCACAAAGATGGGGAAAAAGCAGGGGCAGAAAAGCTGTGAATTCAAAAATAAGGCACATTTCCCCCGAGCAAGGGCGCAGCTCGCCATAATAACGGATCAAAAGGTGGATGGAGAATGGCTGGCGGGCGAAGAAAGGCTTCGGTCCATCAAACTTCACCAAATTCAGGGAGGAATTACGTGCAAAGCGCGAAACTAAAATCTTAAAAAGTGGAAGAATTGATGGCTAGAGTAATTAATACAGAGGTCATAAACAGGAATGAAAGGGGTGAAACCGCGAAACCACGAAATCATTGACAAATGCAAACTTCAGTAACGGCTTCGATCAACTGGAAGAAAGAGTATCAGCGGTGGGATCAAATGAATGAAATGAAGCGAGAAAGAAACAAAATGAACTCAGCAAGTATGGGATTAACAAAGATAAATCTATATCGATTAAGGGTGCTGAAAGGAGGGAAAAATGGAACCAAAGTTGGAAAACACTCTTCCAGGATATCATCCAAGGGAGAGCTTCCCCAACCCTAGTAGGGCAGGCCAACATTCCAAATCCAGGAAATACAGAGAACGCCACAGATACTCCTCGAGAAGAGCAACTCCAAGACACATAATTTACTTAGATTCACCAAAGTTGGAAATGAAGGAAAAATCTTAAGGGCAGCCAGAGAGAAAGGACAGGTTACCCACAAGGGAAGCCCATCAGACTCACAGCAGATCTCTCAGCAGAAACTCTACAAGCCAGAAGAGTGGGGGCCAATATTCAACATTCTTAAAAGAAAGATTTTCAACCCAGAACATATCAGCCAAACTAGAAGTTTCATAAGTGAAGGAGAGCCAAATCCTTTACAGATAATATGAAATGTAGAGATTTTGTCACCACTAGGCCCCTTACTTGCTTACAGAGACCCTGACACTCAACATGGAAAGGAACAACCGGTACCAGCCATTAAACAGCAAAATGTAAAGACCATCGAGGAGAAGCTAGGAAAACTGCATCAACTAACGAACAAAACCAACAGTTAATATCATGGCAGGATCAAGTTCCTATAACAATCACCAACATAAACAAATGGACTAAATGCTCCAGTAAAGACACAGACTGGCAAACTGGATAAAAGTCAAGACCATCAGTCACTGTATTCAGGAGAACTATCTCACAATGAGAGACATACATAGGCTCAAAATAAAGGGATGGAAAGATTTACAAACAAATGGAGAACAAGGGTTGTAATCAGTCTCTGATAAAACAGACTTTAAACCATCAAAGATCAAAAGAGAGACAAAGAGAGGCCATTTACACATAATGGTAAAGGGATCAATTCAACAGGAAGGAGCTAACTATCCTAAATATATATGCCAATACAGGAGCACCCAGATTCATAAAGCAAATCCTTAGAGACCTACAAAGAGACTTGAACTCCCACACAATAATAATGGGAGACTTCAGCACTCCACACTGTCAACGTGAACAGATCAACAAGACAGAAGTTAACAAGGATATCCAGGGTGAACTCTGTCTCTGCAGCAAGCAGACCTAATAAACATCTATAGAACTCTCCACCTCAAATCAACAGAATATACACTCTTCTCAGCACCACATGCAGCACTTACTCCAAAATTGACCACATAATTGGAAGTAAAAGCACTCCTCAGCAAATATTACAAGAACAGAAATTATAACAAACTGTCTCTCAGACCACAGTGCAATCAAACTAAGAACTCAGGACTAAGAAACTCAATCAAAACAGCTCAACTACATGGAAACTAGAACAACCTGCTCCTGAATGACTGCACTGGGTTACATATGAAATGAGAGGCAGAAATAAAAGTTCTTTAGAGCCAATGAGAACAAAGATACAACATACCAGAATCTCTGGGACACATTTAAAGCAGTGTGTGGAAATTTATAGCACTGAATGCCCACAAGAGAAAGCAAGGAAGGGTCTGAAATTGACACTCTAACATACATGATTAAAATAACAAAGAGAAGCAGAGCAAACACACATTCCAGCCTAGCAGAGACAGAAACCTTAAGATCAGAGCAGAACTGAAGGAGATAGAGACACAAAAACCCTCAAAAAATCCAATGAATCCAGGAGTTGGTTTTAGAAAAGATCAATATAAATTGACAGACCGCTAGCAAGACTAATAAAGAAAGAAAAAGAAAGAATCAAATTGATGCAATAAAAAAATAATAAAGGGGATATCTACTGACCCACGAGAAATGGCTACCATCAGAGGTACTATAAACACCTCTATGCAAATAAGAAGCTGGAACATCTAGAAGAAATGGATAATTTCCTGGACCTTCACTCTTCCAAGACTAAACCAGGAAGAAGTTGAATCCTGAATAGACCAATAGCAGGCTCTGAAGTGAGGCAATAATTAATAGCCTAGCAGAAAAAAGTCAGGACAGATGGATTCACAGCTGAATTCTACCAGAGGTACAAGGAGGAGCTGGTACCATTCCTTCTGAAACTATTCCAATCAATAGAAAAATCCTCTAACTCATTTATGAGGCCAACATCATCCTGATACCGAAAGCCTGCTTGAGAGACACACACACAAAAGGGATACAGACCAATATCCTGATGAACATCCATGCAAGCACTCTATAAAATACGAAGACAGGCAGTTCAGCAACACATCAAAAAGCTTATCCACCACTTGATCAACTGGAAGCTTCATCCCTGGGATGCAAGGCTAGTTCAACATTCACAAATCAATAAGCTTAACAATCCAGCATATAAAGAGAACCAAAGACAAGAACCACATGATTATCTCAATAGATGCAGAAAAGGAACGACAAAATTCAGCAGCCCTTCATGCTAAAAGCGCTCAATAAATTCGGTATTGATGGGCAGTACCTCAAAATAATAAACTGTGGCTATGACAAACCACAGCCAATATCATACTGAATAGGCAAAAACTGGAAAAATTCCCTTTGAAAACTGGCACAGACAGGGATGCCCACCTCTCTCACCACTCCTATTCAACATAGTGTTGGAGGAAGTTCTGCCAGGGCAATCAGGCAGAGAAAGAAATAAAAATTCACTTAGGAAAAGAAGTCAAATTATCCCTGTTTGCAGATGACATGATTGTATGTTAGAAAACCCCATCATCTCAATACAAAATCTCCTTAAGCTGATAAGAAACTTCAGCAAAGTCTCAGGATACAAAATTAATGTGCAAAAATCACAAGCATTCTTATACACCAGTAACAGACAAACTGAGAGCCAAATCAGATAGTCTTCCATTCTGAGAATTGCTTCAAAGAGAATAAAATACCTAGGAATCCAACTCACAAAGGGATGTAAGGGCCTCTTCAAGGAGAACTACAAACCACTGCTCAGTGGGAAATAAAGAGACCTAAAAACAAATGGAAGAACATTCCATGCTCATGGATAGGAAGAATCAATGCTCGTGAAAATGGCCATACTGCCCAAGGTAATTTATAGATTCAAATGCCATCCCCATCAAGCTACAATGAGTTTTCTTCATAGAATTGGAAAAAACTGCTTTAAAAGGATTCATATGGAACCAAAAAGAAGCCCGCGTGCCAAGACAATCCTAAGTCAAAGAACAAAGCTGGAAGCATCAGCTACTGACTTCAAACTATACTACAAGGCTACAGTAGCAAACAGCATGCTACTGGTACCAAAACAGAGATTATAGACCAATGGAACAGAACAAGAGTCTCAAAATATTACCACACATCTACAGCCATCTGATCTTTGGCTTGAACCTAGAAGAGAAACAAGAAATGGGGAAAAAGATTCCCTATTTAATAAATGGTGTTGGGAGAAATGGCTAGCCATAAGTAGAAAGCTGGAAACTGGATCCTTTCCTTACTCCTTACATACAAAAATTAATTCAAGATGGATTAGGGAACTTAAATGGTAAGACCTAATACAAAATCCTAGAGGAAAACCTAGGTAAGTACCATTCAAGGACATAGGCATAGGCAAGGAGCTTCATGTCTAGAACACCAAAAAGCAACGGCAGCAAAAAGCCAAGAATTGACACATGGGATCTCATTAAGCGAAAAGAGCTTCTGCACAGCAAAAGGAAACTACCATCAGAAGTGAGACAGGCAACCTACAGAATGGGAGAAAATTTTTGCAATCTACTCATCTATTAAGGGCTCATGTATCCAGAACCTACAAAAGAACTCCAACAAATTTACAAGAAAAACACACAACCCATCAAAAGTGGGCAAAGGATATGAACAGACATTTCTCAAAGAGACATTCATACAGCCAACAGGCACATGAAAAAATGCTCATCATCACTGGCCATCAGAAATGCAAATCAAAACCACAATGGTCACCATCTCACACCAGTTAGAATGGTGATCATTAAAGATCAGGAAACAACAGGTGCTGGAGAGGATGTGGAGAAATAAGACACTTGCACTGTTGGTGGGATTGTAAACTAGTTCCTTATGGAAAACAGTATGGCGATTCCTCAGGATCTAGAACTAGATGTGTACCATATGACCCAGCCATCCCATTACTGGGTATATACCCAAAGTTATAAATCATGCTGCTATAAAGACACATGCACTGCATTGTGTTTATTGCAGCACTATTCCTAATAAAGCAAAAGACTTGGAATCAACCCCAAATGTCCATCAGTGACAGACTGGATTAAGAAAATGTGGCACATATACACCATATGAAATACATGCAGCCATAAAAGGATGAGTTTGTGTCCTTTGTAGGGACATGGATGCAGCTGGAAACCATCATTCTTATGAAAGACTATCACAAGAACACAAAACCAAACACCGCATGTTCTCACTCATAGGTGGGAACTGAACAATGAGATCACTTGGACTTCGGGAGAGAACATGCACGGAGCCTATCATGAGGGGGAGGGGGAGGGATTGCATTGGGAGTTATACCTGATGCAAATGACGAGTTGATGGGTGCTGGCAGTTGATAGTTTGCAGCACACCAAGCATGGCACAAGTATACATATGTAACAAACCTGCATGTTATGCACACATGTACCCTAGAACTCAAAGTATAATAATTAAGAATTAGCGAGTGGTAGGCGCCTGTAGTCCAGCTACTGGGGAGGCTGAGGCAGGGAGGGTGGCTGGCGGGAACCCAGGGCCGGGCTTGCAGTGAGCTGAGATCTGACCACTGCAGTCCAGCCTGGGCGACAGAGCGAGACTCCATCTCAAAAAAAAAAAAAAAAAAAAATTTAGGATTGCTATGTTCTCTTAGTGAATTGATTCCTTTATTGTTACACAATGACCTTGTCTTTTTGCTGTTTTTGATTTAAAGTCTTTTGTCTGCTATAAGTATAGCTACTCCTACTTGCTTTTGATTTCCATTTGCAAGGAATATCTTTTTCTGCCTTTTTATTTTCAGTCTATGGGTGTTTTACAGGTCCGATGAGTTTCTCATAAGCAGAATAAAGTTGGATGATGCTTTTTAAATTTATTCTGCCATTCTACTTCTTTTAAGTAGAGTATTTACTGCATTTATGTTCGAGGTTAATTCTGATATGTGAGGATTTGTTCCTGTTATATTGTTAATTATTATCTACTTGTTTTATAAATTCTTTGTTTCTTTCTTTTTCTGTTTGTTGTTTGGGTCTGGTGGAATTCTGTTATGTTCCCATTTGATTCACTTTCTCTTTTTTGTGATTGTTTTATAAGACCTGTGAAATTTATACTTTCGTGGGTTTTTATGATGGCTAATATTGACCATTCATTTCCATGTTTAAGACTCTTTTGAGCATTTCTTGTAGGACAAGTCTAGCAGTGACTAATTCTGTCATCATTTGCTTACCTAGGAAAGAATTTATGTCTCCTTCATTTATGGAGCTTTTTCTAGCTTAACTGAGACACAAAGAAAAAGAACAAGATGGAAGCACTTGCTCAAACAACTCTCAATTTAATGAGTGTATAATCATCACAAGTCAGATAAATATACCAATAGAAGAGAACAGAATTCCTGTGACAAAGATAGTATGTAGAGCAATAGAAAGAGAATTGTCTTTAATAAATTATATTATGAAAATATGTAAAAAAAGAATTTTATTCCAACCTTATATTATACACAAAATAAAGATCAACTTAGGTTGTAGATATTTTTTATGCCTTTTTTTCAGAAATCTTCTACTTCATGGTCATAAAAATATTCCTTTTTAATTATCTCCTGGAAACTTTATGGTTCTCCTTTTCTAACTATAGACCTGTCTTCAACCTTTTATGCTGCTATTACAAAATATTTTAGACTGGGTAATGTATAAATAATAGACATTTGTTTCTCATAGTTTTGGATGGTGGGAATTCCAAGATCAAAGTGTCAGCAAATTTATTGTCTGGTAAGGATTAACTTTCTGCTTCTAAGATGGAGCCTTATTTCTACATCTTCCAGAGGGCTCAAACACTGTATCCTTGCATGATGATAGTATAAAATGGCAAAAGGAACTAGCTAGTTTATAAGATCACTAATACCATTCATAAGGACAGGAACCTTGCCACCTAATCGTCTCTCAAAGACCCCATTTTCTAATGTCATCATTATGGTGATTAAATTTCAACATAGGGATTTTGAACATACATTAAAACCATAGCAAATACCAATATACCAATAGTGAAAAGTATCTTCTTGACCTTAGGATAGGGAAAGATTTTTAAAAACACACACATCCATGTGTGTACACAAACTAACCCAAAATAACGATAACCAAAAAATAAATTTGATAAATTATAATTTATTAAAATAAATAAATCCTGTTTTCAAAAACATTATTAAGAGAGTAAAAGATAATGTCAAGAAGTGAAGAAAACATTTGCAACAAATGCAAATGCAAAAGACTGGTATCCATAATATATAAATAATTGCAAATCAAAAGAAGAAAACAGAAAATGAGATAGAAAGAAGGGCAAAATACTTCAATGTTGCATTTCATAAAATAATTTATACAATTGGCCCACAAACAAAAGAAAAGCTGCTCAATTTAATTTGAAATCAGTAAAATGTTAATTAAAATTATAATGAAACATGTTATACACCCACCAGCTTAAAAAAAATCGAAAGCCCAACAATATCAAATGTTGGCAAAGATGTGGAGCAACAGGAGCTGTCACGTGTACCTAGTAAGAGTGTATTTGACACAAACACCTTGGAAAACAGTTTGGCACTATGTAGTCAAGTGAAAGAACTCCTTTCTATATATTGTAACACAGCTATTGCAGCTCTTGTGTTGTTCACTGTGAAGAAATATATGTAAACTGAGAGTAATTCAAGTCCATTAACAGTAGCATGAATAAACAAATTTTGGTATATTCATGCAGTTGGACACTATAGAGCAATGAAAAGTAACAAGTTAAATTTATTCACAGCACATCTTACATAATGCTGGATAAAAAATGTGAAACATAAAGAATACATCATGATTCCATTTACACAGAGTTTGAAAACAGGAGAAAAACTGGAATATATTAGGATTCATGTATAAATCTTGAATCTTCAGAAAGAAGGTTTAGAGTGGTGATCACAATAGACATCAAAATAATGGTTACTTCTAGTGCAGAGTATGATCACAAAAGGAACATCAAAGAAACTTTGGATGCCTAAAATTTCAATTTTGTATGTTAGTGGCGGTTACATTAATGTATATTTTTAATTTATTCATTCATCCGTTATGTACTTTTAGTATATGTTGTACTTTACAGTTATGCAGACCTATACGGGAAAAGCATTCCAGACAAAAGCTTCCTTACTAACCTGCTTTCTAGGACTCAGAAAAGGTCTTATTCACTGCAATTGTCCTGCATTATCTGAACTATTAATCTCCTCCCTTTTATTCAATCATCACCACTTCCATAGTTGTCTTTTCTTAGAGAAAACTGTCTATCTATCTCTGTCCATCTGTCTATCTATCTATCCATCTATCCATCTTTCTATCTATCTTCCACCCTTTTACTGAATATCACCTTTTAGATGATCTCCAAAAGCAAAAGTTCAAAACAATTCAATCACTTCTCCCTGAATCTACTTTCCTTACTAGATGCTCCTCAATCTTCTTTTACCTTTTATATGTTCTTGGTTAATAAAGAACCTGATCTAAGCAGAGCCAAGCAGATTCTTTCCCTGGGATATTCATGAATTAGGACTAAGATAAGAAGATTAGATCTTTTAGATGGGTGGATGTCAAAGGTGGTAAAATTTAGGTATGCTCAGTAACTATGTTTCCTATCCTAGAGGAAGCCAGTCTGCAGGACAAGAGAGCTAAGCTAACATAAAGAGAAAAGAAGGCAGGGCATGGTGGCTCATACCTGTAATCCCAGCATTTTGGGAGGCTGAGGCGGGCAGATCAGCTGAGGTCAGGTGTTCCAGACTGGCCTGGCCAACATGGTGAAACCCCATCTCTACTAAATACAAAAATTAGCCACGCATGGTGGTGCACACCTGTAGTCCCAGCTATTTGGAAAGCTGAGGCAGGAGAATCACTTGAACCCAGCAAGCAGAGGTTGCAGTGAGCTGAGATCACCCCACTGCACTCCAGACTGGATGACAGAGTGAGACTCCATCTCAAAAAAACAAAGAGAGAGAAAAGAAGCCATAACAGATAGCAAAATAGACTCCTACAACAGTCAAGTCCTACAGTCTAGCTGTCTGTGAGATCCAGTTTCTTGCTTTCCCTTTACAAAGATCTTTGAGTGATCTTTCTACTGAAGCCAATTTAACTCGCATTTTTAAATAATAAATAAAACTCTACTTAGAGGATCTAGGTAACCTTGTCTAATGTACACTCTTCAAGGTATATGGCAATGACCAAGAGATATCTGCACTGACAATAAATTACTATAATGTACCTATAAAACGATTGTTTTATAATTTATACACAGTTCACGTCTGATACATCCATCAAATTAACATTGAATGTTTTAGATTGAAAAACTACATATAATGTTTGACCTATTCAATTAAGTATATAATATTTAAAATGCACGTTTCAGTTTGATTACAGGACCTAAATAATGTTAATTCACTTAAGATAATCTATCTAAAAATCGCCTAACATTGTTTGCCTTTATATTAATTTCAACAATTTTATCAAAAGCAGGAAATAGAGTTTTCTTTTTCTTAGTACCATTTTAATGTGTAAATAAAATATATACTTCATTGTAACATTTTAAAAGTTCAGTAAAGAAAAATATGAGGTAATAGGTCAGATTTTAAAAGAAATAAAAAGAAAATAGCATCTCTTTAAGAAATACAAAATAGACTTCAGAATGTATGCCCATCCACATCATATCATCTTATGCAGATCTATGTGCTATCTAATATTTACTTAAAATGAACAATCTCCATGGCAACCAGTGGATCAAATGATACATGAGCTGACTGTGAAGTGTGGATGTTTGTATTTCTTACACTAAAATTGATTATGTAATAACTACAATCAATAATGGAATTCTCTTGTTTTATCCTAAATATATGTAGAATGACAGAATATTAAACATGCATTTTCCAGACTATAGTTGATAATGTCAATGTTATTTTTTCATATATTTCTTTTCATCTTCTAGCCTGACACTTTACTTTGGTAATTTTAAAATGAAGGTTAACAAAAATAAAGCCAATGAGATTTTCTTAAGTTGGGAGTGTGAGGCAGAATAATGGCTCCAAAAGAAGCCCACACACTACTCTCTGGAACCTGTAAAGATATTTTATCTTACCTAGCCAAAGAGACCTTGCAGATTTGACAAAGCCTGTACATCTTAATGTACAGACATTAAGATAGAGAAATTATCCTGGATTATTTGGGTGGGCCCAGTGGAATTATAATCGTGTGTTTCTCAGCAATGGAAGTACATGCTGAGAAATGTGTCATTAAACAATTTCATCATTGTGCTAATATCACAGCATGTACTTACACAAACTTAGATGGCATAGCCCACTGCACGACTAGGACATTTGGTAAAGCCTATTGCCCCTAGGTTACAAATCTGAACAGCATGTTGTTTTACTGAATTCTGTAGGCAATTGTAACACAGTGGTATTTGTATATCTAAACATATCTCAACATAGAAAAGATGCAGTAAAAGTATGGTATTATAATCTTATGGGACCACTGGCATATATGTGGTCTGTCATTGGCTGTAATATTATGTGGCAATAGCTGTACATGAGTCCTTAAAAGCAGAAATCCTTTCCCAGCTGAGGTCAGAAGAGATGATGATAGAAGTCTCTAAGATGCTACATTGCTGGCTTTGAAGGTGGAGGAAGGGGATACGAGCCAAGGAATTCAGGTGGAAGATAACGGGGAAGCAGGCACCTCTTACATGTCCAGAGAAGGAGGAAGAGGAGAGAGAATCAGGGGCTACACACTTTTAAACAACCAGAATCTCATGAGAACTCATTCACAGTTACAAGAACAGCAGGAGGAATGTCTGTCCCCAAAATCTAATCACCTCCCACCAGGCCCCTCCTCCAATACTGGGGATCACAATTCTACATGAGATTTGGATGGAGACACAGAGCCAAACCACATCATAGGTTTTATAGCAGCAATAGGAAACATATAACCTAGGTATGACATTGGTATGACTTCATAAAGAATGACAGGAACCAATTAGAGGAAAGTAAAAGAAGAGCCCCACACTCGGTCATCCTTACTGCAAAAAAAAAAAAAAAAAAAAAAAGTAATTTGATGTATCTGAATAAAGCACACATCCTTCAAAACAGTGGTGGGCCCAGCCAAAGTATTAGCAAGTTACCATCAGCACCCAAGACTCTAGAGTACTTCAAGAGATTCGTGAGGCTTTATGTCCCCTGCCAAACTCTGTTAATACCACATTAGTCTTCCTTCAACTCATAAGTGACACTGAATTATAATTCAGTGTGAAAACAAGCCCAAGCGTGCATACATTCCTTAAAGAGCCTACTCAGTCAGTGAAACAGAACATTTATTTTCCTAAGATTTTTTGGGTGTGTATATATTTACATATATTTTTCATAATAGGAAAAACTTTTCCTCAAATTAACATTTTTTTTTTTTCTTTTCTGAAGGACCTTTCTTCTCAAGTGGCTGTTAGGAAAGGGAGAGGAGGGAAGATTAAACACTTTCACATTCATTATTACGTTTGAATATAAAACGGCTTTTAAGTAAAGACGTTTTATTTTCTAAAATTAAGCAATGGGTGTTTAACAGATTTTATGAATAATATCTGACAGAACTCTCGGCTTTCTCAGAACAGTACAAGCAAACTTTGCATTCTGGAACATCACTTTAAAAAGAAGAAAACAGGTGCTAGTATAATAAACCATGCTCTAAAAATGGATGAAATTGAATCTTCTAAACAAATAATAACATATTTATTGACACAAATTTTGTTTACATTTACAGCAAAGGAAATCCTAATTGGTTTTCTTTATTGATTTTTAACACTTTGTAGCTACATATTAACTTATCTCAACAATTCTCAACATGTAGACCCATAAGTATCCCTGAGATCTTTTCAAGAGGTCCATGAGGTCCTCTCATTTCAGTAACATTTCTATGTGAGGCAAGATGTTCTTCATATACCTCAATCTAAACAAAATTTCCCAAAAGACTGAACGCAGAAGCAGATATGTTACCTGGTTCTTCAGTTTTGACGGACATTAAAAAAATTACAAAAATGTAAAATGATGCCACTCTTCTCATTAATTATTTTAACCTTACAAAAAGGTAAAATGATGTCACTCTTCTCATTAATTATTTTACCTTAGAAATATAGTTACTTTCTTAAAGATAGTATTTATTTCAGTATTTAGTAGTTTATTAGTGTTATTTTTAAGTAAATTAACACATACATACATTTCAAACTTTTCAGTGTTGATTTCTAGTATCTATTGATATGATCCACATACATGAAAAACTGTTTGAAGTCCTCAAAATTTTGAAGAGTTCAAGGGGTTCCTGAGTACAAGAAACTTGAAAAACACTGTTTAAGCTCAGTAATCCTCTCAAATCTCTGAGGAGATAGGGAATGAGGTCAAAGGTCGGGGAGGTGGACGCGAGTGTTGAATAAAGTTTATTCTATGAAACATCAGCATGTAAAGGTGTGCAAGATGATCCACTGTACAGTAAGATGAAAATAACAACATTTCAGTAATGTATATTTCATATCATCCTTTATTTAATTTCTATATTAATGTAGTTTTGTAACATACATAATAAATGTAGCAATAAGAATTAAATATATTGAAGAAAGTCAAAAATATTTTACTCCTAGGGCTCATAATTTTGAAACTTGGAGACTACTGATTTTAGAAACTGTTAGATTACTTTGTCTACAGTGGATAGAGTGCTGAGCAAAAAACTTTCGAAAAGCTTTTTTAGTGTGAGGACTCTGATATTAAACACACACACACACACACACACACACACACACACACACACACCCCAAACAAACATAAACTATTTAATGAAGCAAACAAAAATCCAAACAGGGCTCTATCAAAGAAGAGAGATTTTTGTATAAAATGTCAAATGTGTTGTTCTCCATTTTATATTATTGAAGGAAATATCCCATGTGGAAGGGCCATTTCTTCATGAAGACTTCCTGATAGCCAGAGTTCCATCAGCTAACTTTTCTTATTTTCCAAATTAGCCCAGGATAATTCAATGTTATATCTACTTACTCCGTTTTGGGAAAAGTGAGACTGTTAGCTGTTACTATATTAACATACAAATTTCAAAGGAAATTGAGAAGTCATTTCTAAACAGGTAACGTCTTTCATAGAAATTGAAGTAAATGCTTATAAGTTTTAACAATGGTATATTTACTTCTTCTTTACTTTTATAATCTGACTTTAATCTACATTATCTTTGTATCTCCCAATACCCCAGAGCACATATCCTCTGATCCCATCTAGTTCTCTATCCTCCTATACTTTTAAACATATACCTTTAAACATTCACCTTTAAACATATACCTTTAAACCACATACCTTTAAACCATATACCTTTAAACATATACCTTTAAACATTTATAGATTTTGACCATTCTCTCATGAAATTAGAAACTGGTATGAAGAAAAAACATTGTCACAAGTAACCAGTATGAAAAGAAGATAATGATAAATGTCCTAAGAAAGATGCAAAGAATGCACTCGTGATAGAGATTGACAGTTACCCACACAACATCCATGCTTCTCTTCCTTTTAATACCAGACCCCAGTTTTATGATAGCCTGCAAAGTTCTCAACCAACTTTGTAGCTAGGTATGGCTTTGTTATTTGTTACTAAGTTCACTTGCTGCTGATGTCGCCATGTGATGCTCTGGTTAAAAGCCAAGGTTGTTGAGCTGAATTCCTTGGAAAGCCCTTTACAGAAACGCATCCGTTTTGTTCTTTCCTTCCTATCTCCTGCTGTCTGAAACTTGAACAAGGTGGTTAGAGCTCCAGCAAACCACCTTGGATAGTGAAACAATCTAAAATGAAAGCCAGGAAGGAGCAGAAAAATAAAAGGAGCCTAAGTCCTTTATGATGTGGAGTCTATATACATGTCTTAGAATATTAGGAAGGGGAGGCAAGGAGAAGAAATTCTGTCATAAAAAGTTGAACCAGATCCTAAACAATGTGATACTCTTGGAATTCTTTTTTTTTTTTAAAGAGGGAAAAAAAGGAATATGTCCATTAGGTGTTTTTAGTAGCATTTGAGCTAAACCTAGAAGATTAAATGGGATTTTATCATCTGGTCATACTACAGAAATTCATTAAGGAGAAGATTCCAAAAAGGAAATTATATACACAGTATACAAAATTTATTGGAAAAAAGCATGGCAACTCCTTCCTGAGCCTCTGCACACACCCACTTAATTAAAAGATTATGACCCTTCATATATAAATCTCCCCTATCTAAGGCCTAGTTCAAATCCAGCTTTGGAGTCTGCCCACTTTAGTATGTTTGGTAGTAACTACCGTAGGACAAAAGTCCCCCTCACTCACAGTCTATCCTACATCATTTGCTATTCCAAGATTTTTTTATGTCTTGTCTCACAAGATGATAGGCTTTCTGATGTCAGAGAGTGATCTTTAAATTCCGAATGATGTTTATAGTTTTTACACACCTTATAGGCTTAATCATGAAAATGTGTAATTTAAAATTCTCTCCCAAGTGTGTTTAGAGTGGTCTGGCTTGATTTGCTGGCCACTTAGGTAGAAAATGTATAAACATATAAATATCAATTCTATAGTGTCTGATAGCTTACAAAGGATTTTATGTCCATTGTTTTACATAGTTTTACAACAAGTTTGTGAATTAGACATCCCCCATGCAATTTTTATTCGATAAAATATGAGCTAGGCTTAAGGCTCACTAGGAGAGTAGCACTAAGCCTGTAAATTATTACAATACCATGGAGAAGTGCTAACATAGAAGCCAGGACAAGGCTCCAGAAGGCTTAACTGACTGAGAACATTGAGCAGCTCTCTGATGGGGAGGGCCTAAGAGCTCCAAAGAGGGAGCGATAAGTGAATGGAGTTGTAAAGAAAAAAAAAGTATCTGGAAGTCAGAAAGAAAGGGCATTGCAGACAGACCAAACAGCATGTGTACAGCACATAGACCTAAGACAGCATGGCCTATTTGAGGAATAACAAATAATTTTGTGTAACTGAAGGAGTTACACCAAACTCTGGAGTTAGCTAGAGACTAAAAAACAAAAGACATTGTACACTAGCTACAGCATTTCTCTTTTATCTTGCAAGCAAAGAAGAGTGCTTAAAAAGAATTTTAAGCAAGAGACCTCAGATTTACAATCTGGAAAGATAATTCTAAATGCAGTGTCACAAACTATCAAGAAAAAAGTAGCAGAGCAAAGTAGTGCTGAGGTTCCAACCACAGAGATACATAATTCTGAACCTGATTTTGTATTTTTTAAAATGCACTTAGGTGTTAGCAATACAATTAAATGCAGAAACGTAAATAAAATTTTTCAGGATTTTGAAACAGCTGTCTTCTTGCCCCTCAGAAAAGAAAGAAGAGACTCTACAATTCACAAAATGCCAGGATCTTTGACAAGTGATATATATTTCCTAATTTTTATTTTTGATATTATTGTCCTATTTATTTGTCTTTATGCTCCTCCATTAAAACTGAGAGTTAACTGTTTACTACTTACACATTGACCAAAAAAGTTTACATTTTCTTTCCCAATTGCTCTTTTCTTATTTCTTCCATAAAGAATGTAAAAATTGGACTTGTATCCATTTTAAAAAGCCATGAGCAATACTTTAGACAGAAGCAATATTAATCAAATGTGAAAATGTATTTCACTATTTTTTAATCCAGGAGAAATTTAATGTATTTTATTACCTTCACTCGTAAAAACAGCTTAATATACCATGAGAATTTATTCAAGACTGGATAAAATGAATTAACTGTCTAAATAAGGCAGAAGACAAGGTAGAGCTTAGGTATTTCCTTTGCCAACAACTGTTTCTAAGCTAACATGCTAATGTACTTTTTGGAAAAATGCCAAAGATGATACTATGGATCTTTGTTTTTTTTTCTTTCTCTCTACTCATATGTTTCTAAAAATAATATACCGTGAATATATAGATTAAGTCTCTTTTTGCTTCATAAAAAAAAGGGATAGATCGCTGTAGGTATGTTAGGAACCTGAGGATGAATTGCAACTCTCCTCTTAGCTGGTTGTGACCTTGGGCAAGAAGCATTACCACAAAGGGCCTGTTCTTCAACAGCAAAATGCGAATAATGGTAAATAAAACACAGGATTATATTAAGGATTAAAGAATATACTATGTTTACCAGTGCCTGGCATAGAGTAAGTGTTCAATATGTAGAACTTTACTGTTATTTAATATTTCTATTAATATGCTTCGAAATTATTTACTCTGCCTGGTGGGGTGTGAGGCCATCCCTGTTGGGGAGAAATTTCTGTCAATTCGTTATTTCATTTGTCAAAATTATTTTTTAAGGAGGCACGATGTCATAGTAGTTAAGATATCTGCTTTTCTAAATTCTCATCCCTGATTTTTCATACAGATTTGTTACTTTAAGCTTCAAATTTAGTTTAAGGTGGTCTTAGATTGCAACTACCCACTGATATATAAGCAAATTGTCTCACAAAAAGAGATGCCTAGACTTTAAACTTGGGGTAATATCCAAAAATGATTTTTCAAGGGCAATGAAAATCAAATGTAATCAAACATGAGAAAAGAAAATGAAAAAAATTATGAATAACAAAGACAACTTCATGTATTGACATTATCACAGATTAAAAAATGACTATGTTACTGTAAAGAAACAGCTACAAGCTCAAAACTACCAGTAGGATATGGAAAGCTAGAAAAAGTGACATAGACTAAAAAAACAATCAAATATAGGTTGAAGAAATAAAAATTATAATAAAATATAATGAAATAAAATGAATCAAAAACAAAATAATTATAAGATTCAATACAATAAAGTATACAAAATAAAATAAAAGTATACAAAATAAAATAAAATAATTCTCGGTGGACATATTTGGCCGCAAACCAGGCATAGTAGTAAAGTAGTAGTAAAGTAGCAGATCTGAAGACAGATCTGAAAAAAATGTCCAGAGTGCTACAAATTGAGATAAAAACCATGGCAAACACAGAAGAGAAGGTAAGAGACAAGAAGGGTGTAGGAAAAAGTCCCAGGAGGATGTGACAGTATTTCTAATATTTTACGTACCTAACCACAAGGCCTCAAAAAAAAGCAAATATTGACAGTACCAAAAGGAGGGGCAAATTAATAGACTGGAAAGTTGTAGTATATCTCTCTTAGTTGGCAGAATAAATAGAAAAAAAATAAGTAAGGGTACAGAAGATTTAAAAATATGATGAACAAACTTGATGTATGGACATTATACTTCAATTGTAGAATAATATTTTTTTAAACACACATGGGACACTTAGAAAATTTACTGTATATTGTGCCATAAAGTACATGTCAATAAATATCAAGGGATTGAAATCACACAGAAAATAAGAAAGGGGCATAAGGAAGCTTCTGGAGTTTAAGCATTATTTTGTAGCTTACTTTAGATGGTAGTAACATGAAATTTATGATATTTTGTTGTTATATAGCTACATTTTATGCACATTTTTGTATATAATTTATGTTTCACAATATTTTTAGAATAAATAAGAACCATGCAACTAAACCCTCTGATTACAATGCATTAATATAAAAATTCAAACCTAGAAAATTTCTCAAATCTTCAGAACTCACGGAACATATTTTTAAATATCACGTGGGTAAAAGAAATATTATAAAAGTAATTACAAAATATTTTGATGTTAAATAAATGCTATAAAGAAAAACATATATAATAAATTTAAAGAAGCATGTAAAATAATATTAGTATGAAATGTATGTATTAGAAAAGAGAAATGTTGTAAGTATACTAAACACCTATCTAAAGTGGTTAGAAAAATAATCACAAAATAAAGCCAAAGAAATGTGGAGTAAGAAAATGGAGACAAATGCAGAAATTAATAAAATGTTTAGGACTAAAATACAGAAGACCAACAGAGCCAAGTTGTGTGTGTGAAATGACAAATCCTGTGGTAAGACTGATCAAGGAGACAGAGAGAAAGTGATGGAAACAGGAAGGGAGGGAAAGAGAATTTCGGGGACAAACAGCAAAAAGCATTGCAGATGCTGCAGACATAAAACAGACAAAAAGATATATTACAAATAAATTTATAGATAAATTCCTAGAAAAATGTGTCTCTTAACAAAATTTGACTCAAAAAGAAGTGGAAAACCCAAATAATCCTTTAAAAAATTGAATCAAGTGCTAAAATATTCTCCCATAAGGAAAACTACAGGCCCAGATAGCTTTATGAATGTTTACCAAGCAATCAATACAGAAAAATCATATATTGCTTTGGAGTGGAGTGAATTTTGCACACACACACACCCAGCAACACCACTACCACAAATTCCTTTGTTGAAGCCCTAGCTCCAAGTGTGATGGTATTTGGAGATTGGATCTTTGAGAAATATAGTATTAGGTTTAGATGAGGTCATGAAAGTAGGGTCCTCATGGTGGTATTATATACTAAAGATTATGATGAGTTTGCTCACCGGAGTCTCTGCTCCCTCTCCCACTGTCTTGCTCTTATGCTTGTGCTTACTCTCTCTCTACCCCCCACCCACCCCAGTTCTCTCTGCATATGTGAGGACACAGTGGCTCCCATCTGCCAGTTTGGAAGAGAGCCTTCACCAGAACCCAACTACACGGGAACCCTAATTTAGGATTTCCAGCTTTGAGAATTCCAAGAAAATAAATTTCTGTTGCTTAAACCACCCAGTCTATGATATTTTGTTACAGAAGCTAAAACAAATAAAGACAGATTTATATACATTCTTTAAGAAAACAAACATGTTATAATTCTCAAGTCATTTTAAAATAAACTTGATACTAAATATGAAAGACAGCATGGGGAAGGAAAATTAAAAGCTAGTTTCACAGTCTCATTCAGAATATAAAAGTTTGAAAAAGTTAGCAAATCTTATATGAAGAACATAATATATTGTGACCAACTTGATTTTATCTCAAAACTAAATGTAGGCTTAACATTTAAAAAAATCAATTAATGTAATTCACTCCAACATCAACAGAGAAAAGGAAATAAACATATTATCAACTTACTGTAAATAGAGAAAGCACTGATAAAATTTAAAATCCATTGATGATAAACATTTGTACCATGCTAGAAACAGAAATGAGCTTTCTTAACCTGACAAGGTTATCTTACAAAAAACACCTATAGCAAACACCGTATTAAATGGTGAAACTTTGAAAGCTTTCCCTTTGAAATGAGGAAAAAGGTAAAAATACCTATAGTCAAAACATCTATTCAATAAGAGAAAACAGTGAAGAAATGAGGAAATCAGTTTCAATAATTCCTATGTTATTGTAATTATACAAACTTTTTAGGGTGCATAGGAAAATATTTCAGCATCCTTACAAAGGTAAGGCATAGTTCAAAATGCAATTTTAGGAACTGGATACGCTAGTCACAGAAAAATATTTCGTTTTCTTTTGCCATTCAAGCTGAAGTAAAATCTGAAAGGTATGTGATGAATCTCTGAAAGAACCAAATATAAATATTTATTTATCCAAATAGTTGTTGAGTACTATACTGTGTGAGGCTGGTAGATTCTGGGAATCCAGACAGGCAAAGCATAGACTCTGTCCTTTAGAACTTTACTGTCTATTGGACAAAATGGGCAAGTAAAATAATAACAATAATAACACTAAATTTTGAAAGGGAGAAGTTATTGGATCATTGATAATAATTCCAGGGATCATGGAGGGAATATATGCCTAGTAAGGACCTATTTCTTAAAGATCTATCTCTTTAATTTTGACGAATTAAATATGAGAGATAGAGATAGGAAATTTCCCATACTCTTATCATGTGAAGATATTATTTTATCCATGGAACATTCAAGATCTCATTAACTGTAAGGCAATTTTATTTTACATGTAAGAAAACCTAAGTTCAGAGAATTTATTATGCTATGTGGCACAAGGCAAAAACTAATAAATGCTTAACAAGAGTTAAGTGCAAGTCTAACACTGAAGTTTATGCACATATGCACATTCATGTAAATGAAACTGTGTAGCTAGCAGCTCAAAAATTTTATTCTACTAAGGCTAGATAATGATTGGCAAAAAGTTATATATGTACATATATATACATATATGTGAGATAATGTAATAATTACTAACAATAATAATTTCACAAGCAAGAACACTTGAGGAAAAATTACATTAGGGAATATTTACAATGAAAACGCATATGCAACTTCCATTTCTGTTAGTGGCAGCTTAATTTAGACATACTTTTCCACTGAAGATAACTAAAAAAAACTCAGATGAAATATTTTTAAATCTCTTTTTAAAGTTTTAAATATAAGAAGTAGTTACCATTCCAAGATTCAGAGAAGTTAGTATGGCCCTTGGATTGTCTTCACCCTATATTTGCCAAACCTGAAGAGGTAGGTAATAAATCGAGCAGTTCTTTTTGTGAACACTCAGGACTACAGACAAAAGTTAAAGTACAGAGCTAATGAAGGGTGGTGCATTAGGACATTTTTTTTTTTTTTGTATTGCTATAAAGAAATATCTGAGACTAGATAACTTATAAATAAAGAGGTTTAATTAGCTCATAGTTCTGCAGGATGTACAAGAAGCGTGATGCTGGCATTTGCTTCTCGTGAGGACTCAGGACACTTAACGATTATGGTGCAAGGTGTTCAGGGAGCAGGTACAACACATGGCAAGAGCAGAGGCAGAGAGAGAGTGGGGAGATGCCATACACTTTTAAACAACCATGTCTCACAAGAACTCACTCACCGTCATGAGGACAGTACCAAGCTATTCATGAGGGACCCACCCTCATGATCCAAACTTCTCCCACAGGGCCCCACCTACAAAATTGGGAATTACATTTCAACATGAGATTTGGAAGGGACCAATATCCTAACAATATCATCAGGACATTTGGATAAACTAATGCCCACTAAGCTTCTACTCAAGAGTTGCATTCTAGGAGTTACTTTGCACCTGAAGTAAGCCATTTTTGCAATTAACTGATGCCTGGCTTCAAGTCATTTCTGCATCTCGGAATATATGAAACTCTGAATTTGGATTAAGGTGGTCATGGATTGCCAGTATTCCCATGTGCTAGGAAAAAGTAAATCCTTTTTAAAAGAACATATCAACCACAAACTTTTTCTACAAATAATTTTTCAAATGCAATGACCAACATAAAACAGACGATTGCCAAGACATACATAAAGACATAAAACTGGTATACCTACTTCTCTTGTTATTTCTAAAACCAGAAGGAAGACACAATGGAAAAAAATAAAAGCACAAAAGTGAATCATAAGTTTTACTGGTAATTGGATTTATACTGAAAAATTAAATTACCATTGGAAAAAAAAATGCACAAAGCATATTATCCAAGGCCTCCAGACAGAATACCTCATAGCTTTAAATAGTAAGCATAATACTCTAAGTTTCTTGGTTATATATCAACACTAAAGAGTCCTGAAATATGTTATTATCATTATATTTCTATCAGAAAAACAGTTTCTGTCTCCAAGTAAAACAATGTTTCTGTTAAAAATGTAGTTTTCCAAATGAAGTATGAAGATTTCCCTTACATTCCAAAGAAACTACAAAGAAATCAAAGTTTACATAAGCATTCCATATATGGATGTAATCGGTGGACACATGATAAAAGTTTTAGAGAACTATTCTTCCACTCACTTTATGAGATAAGATAGATACTTAGCATGGAATTTCTTTGTGATGAAGATTTTGTGATTAGTATTATATCTAGCTTTTGCTAAATAATAATGGAAACTTATTTTGTTTTCTATTATAAGTAACTTCACTTATCTTTGATCTATGGAAATAGCATATTGAAGTCAATATAATATGAAGTGAAATCATTCATCAGTTTCCATGGTAAACTATTTTTTAAACCAAAAGAAAAAGCAAGAGAAAAATCCTGGATAATTTATTTTCTAAATGACTAAGAAATAAAAGCTACCCATTAGTCAGACAAGAGAATGACCCAAACAATTTCATCTTCTGTTAATTCAGGTTAATTAACCTTGTGTTATTTCAGCTCATTCAAATTACATCTCAATTAATCAACTGAGTTTTTACAAATCATAGATTTTTTTTTTTTTGCTAGTTAACTAACAAATGCCAATCAGAAGAATCACTGATTTACAGAGCCCTTAAGTCCTTAAATTTCTTATATCATTCCACCCACATCACAATTAACTTTCTTTTTTATTTTTATTATTATTTTTGAGACGTGATCTCACTCTGTCGCCAGACTGGAGTACAATGGTGCAATCTCAGCTCACTGCAACTTCTGCCTCCGGGTTCAAGCGATTCTCTTGCCTCGGCCTCCCAAGTAGTTGGGATTACCGTCACTTGCCACCATGCCCGGCTAAGTTTTGTATTACAAGTGGAGACAGGGTTTCACCATGTTGGCCAAGCTAGTCTCGAACTCCTGACTTCAAGTGATCCACCCTCCTCGGCCTCCCAAAGTGCTGGGATTACAGACGTGAGCCACCACGACCAGCCGACAATTAACTTTCTTTCAACTCAAAGATCTCTGTTTATAAACGCCTGTTGTTTCAATCCCAATATCAAAGCCTCTATGTTGTCCTGTTTTCATTCGAAGCGCGTCGTCAATCTTTTCATCAAGGACACACTATAAGTGGTGCAATCTATTTAGAAGGAAGTGACTGTGGTATAAATGGAAAAAGGTACATTATCAGAACAGAACTAATTAGTAAAAACTCGTAGTGAAAAGAATTTGGAGAAGTTTTGTCAACAAAACATGAGAAATTTTTTATATAGCCCAGAAATACTAAAACATAAATTACTCAATATTGTTATTACCTCATGAGTAACTATTTACCTAAAATTGATTTATTTTCATGCTGAAGTAGAATTTCTCTCCAAAGAAGTTGACATAAAACAAGATAAAATTTAAATTTACAGAATACTAAGTGTTTTACTTTTTCCTGAAAAATTATACAGTACTTATTTGCCTAGCAAAGTTAGGGGCAGAATTCTTGGTCTATTCAAGACATTTTTTATTTCTTTTTTAACTTTTAGATTTGGGGGTAAATGTGTGAGTTTGTTACCTGGGTATATTGTGTGATGCTGAGGTTTGGGGGACAAATGATCCTGTCACCCAGGTACTGAGAATAGAACCCAACAGTTTTTCAACCCTTGCCTCCCTCCCTCCTTTTCCCTTGTAGTAGTCTCCAGTGTCTATTGTTGCCCTCTTCATGTTCATGAGTACCTGATGTTTAGCTCCCATTTATAGGTGAGAACATGCAGTATTTGGTTTTATGTTCCTGTGTCAATTTGCTTAGAATAATGGCCTCTAGCTGCATTCATGTTGCTGCTTTAAAGGACATGATTTTCACAATACTTTTATTTATTTATTTATTTATATATTTTGAGACGGAGTTTTGCTCTTGTCTCACAGGCTAGAATGCAATGGCATGATCTCGGCTCACTGCAACCTCTGCCTCCTGGGTTCAAATGATTCTCCTGCCTCAACCTCCCAAGTAGCTGGGATTACAGGTGCCCACAACCACGCCAGGCTAAATTTTTTGTATCTTTTAGTAGAGACGGAATTTCACCATGTTGGTCAGGCTGGTCTCGAACTCCTGACCTCAGATGATCCACCTGCCTCGGCCTCCCAAAATGCTGGGATTACAGGCGTGAGCCACCACACTCGGCCTTCACAATACTTTCATAATTTGCATTATAGAAGTGAATTCCATTCATGTTGAATGATACTGTTGTGTTGCATTGTAGGTTTCATTTATTCATAATGTAAAATTATTGAAGAATGTTTTTTAAAATTATCTTTCTACTTTCTACTGTTTTATGCATTCCAGTTTTTTTCTACAAGATAGTAAGTGTTTAATCTTGAAACCTGGGGAACTATGATAGCTCAAAGATTCTGAGCTCAAAAATAGAGAAATCCACTACAACTTCCATTTGCTCCAAGTTGTAAACATATTCTTGGAATTTGTTACTAGCACTTCTGTTATTAAAACTAGGCTTTTATCAGGACCAACTGATGGAAAACCAGCTCTATTTCTAACTTTATTAGCACATTCTAGCTTCCTTCAGAAGCAAGAATTTAATGTATTAACAACTTAAAATATTTACCATTTTTCTTATCAAAAATAAATTCCCAAGAGTTAACAAATTTGAAAATGAAATATAGGACTTTATTTTGGATAGGACTTTCACTGGGGACATTGCAGCAATTAAAAGAATAATGTATCAATGTTACTTAGGAAATGGTATAAAACAGTAAACTAAATTCTTCAGAGCTAAAGCAAAACAAACAAAAAGCATAGTTGTAGTCTTACTTCTGTAAAATACTACCCATGTTTAAATAGTTACCTGAACAAATATCAAAGCAACAATCTTGGCAATTCAGTTTGCCTTTTGTATCACTATGGGGGAGATTTAATTTTTTAAACCCTGCAGAAGTTGCACAAATAAAATAGTATGCCTAATCAACATTCCCATGGAAATTGAGATTGAGTACAGCAAATGAACAACAGTTCCTTAATTATGGTAATATTTCCTTTCATTTAATATTGAAAATAAAGTATATATTGTTACAACATTTAAGAAGAGTTTGTTTTACAAAATTAAAATAGATATAGGTTTTCAGAGTTTTTGTACATATACTCATTGTACAAAGTTCAAACAAAAGAGTATAGCAAAAAATATTGACATTAAACATTACTTGTAATTCTGCTACCAAGGAAGATTCACTCAACATTTTAGGAAACATAATTCCTAACATCTTGTAATACACACATATATAATTTTTAATGGGTTTAGTCTAAATGCTGTATTTCAATCTACGTAGTTCATTCAAAAACATTTCATAGCAAACTTTTCTTGTCAAAAAATATAAAAATACAATATTTTTGATAATCAGAGTTTTCTATTATATGAATATACCATAATTTATTATGATGTTGCTATTCCAATATTTAAGTAATCTTTGAACACATTTCCAGTCATTTCCTGAGAATAAATTTCAACAATTAAATTTGCTGAATCAGAGTGCGTATGAAAGTTAAATTTTGACATGCAGTATCAAAAAGATTGTACCAATTTACATAATCATAGCAGCTCAGAATGGACACTTTAATTACCAGATTTTTAAAATATCATGTTAATTTTTACTAAACAAAGCTAACAACATATTTTTTTACTAATTTGTGCTTTTGTAGAAAGGTTGAGTATCTTCTCATATTGTGTGTGTGTGTGTGTATATATGTGTGTATATACACACACATAAAATACAGCCCATCTGCATTCTTCTTTTGAAATTTTAAAATAAATTTTTGATGCATGTTTTACCAAGGCAATTTTGAAATCTAGTAAAAATAATTTCTACATAAGTTGTACACAAATCTGGCCTAAGTAGAAACACACAAACCTGTGCAACTGAAACATGTGGCTAGACCATCGTTATATCTGATTGCCCTATAACTCTGTTTTAAATCAGTTACTTATAAATTAGCTTGTTTCATTCATATTTCTTCACTACCTAACTTGACAGGCAATTTTTAAGGAGAAGAAATGAATGACTGTATTTTCAACTTTTAAAATTATTTCACAATTGAAGGTATCCCCCTTAGTATTTCTAAAGAAGTTTTGACTACATTTTTTTCTCTTAGATGCAATATACCTGTCTCTTGTGTATGATTACCACTCCATGAGTAATACTAATGACCAAATTGACACAGCATCCTCAAAGGCAGAGTGACATCTTTTCATTCATCTCAAGCTGGAGTCAAAAACATCAGGAAGAGATATATTATTTCCATGTCATTTGAGTGATCTGTAGCACTGCTAACCCTCACCCATCAATGTGTATCTCTAGGGACTGCTAGTGAACTTGCCTGTTTCCTCCATAGTAGAGATGTTCTTTCTGACTTCAAGCCCTGAAATACCCACTGTACCAGCCACACTCCAGACAAGGTTCTAATATTTCCTAGATGTCTCTTGCTTAACTAAGACCTAGCATTTTTACACCTCTTAGTGGGTAGCAACTACTCATGGTTTAGATTTTTGAACTACTAACTTGATCTGTTTTCATTTCAACCATTTAAACATAATTCCACCTTGTCTGAGGAAGGAAACAAAACTAGAGCCTCCTCATGGGGCCAGCGCACTGCGCAATTTCTGCTGTTAGGCTCCTTCTCACAGCAGACAGAAGAAACAACAAGGCTTCTTCTCCAGGCTTCCAAAAATATTGCTTCTTGAAAGCTCTGAAAACATAAGAATTCACAGAGGAAAATCCCATTCGCCCACCACTGTTGTTTGAGTCATTACCTTAAAGCTCTAGCAGGAGCCCAGGAGGGGTGTAGGGGTGGCCTTAATCGCCTCCTGGGGCTTCTTTGTTATAGAAAAAAGAACCTGTAGAATAGTCTTCTCCCTTTCCAAAATCCCATTTCAACTAAAATATGTCAGTTTTTGCAGACATCTCTTTCTGAAACAAATGCCTATTCCAACATTTACCTCCCATTCACATCTTCCATGAAAAAAGAGGTAAAAAGATTCACTATATAGTGTATATATTTTTAAAACTCGGTATTTAAAACACACTTTCTATTCTCTATGTTTCCCCCTGTGTTTTCTCTATTTCTTTATATTGAGGTAAATATTTTTCAGAACTGATTTAATTTTACTTTTAAACTGGAAAGTTTCAGTCTAATTAAAGAATGTATATATTAAACATTTATTCTGCTTTTTTTTTTCACTTCCAGAGAATGAAAATTTTACATTTCAAAAAATACACTGGATAATACAATTCTGAATAACTAATTTCTGTTAAAACTGTAATAAACTTAAAAATTTGATTATTTAACTGAAATATAAAACTCCATTAACCTGGATTCACCATTAAATTGTCTGTCTGCTTCATGGGAAATGATACCCCAGAGAAGAATAGTTTTCTTTATAGTGTGAAGAAAAGCCTGATTTCTGAGTTCTTATTCCCAAGAACATGAATGTTCACTTTGACTTCCTAGAATGCTTTACTGTGTCTGTTTATTCATGTGGTTTGGTTTAATTGCTAATTCAGTTTTGTTTCTGAAGTACTTAAAATTCAGTAATGAAGACTCAGATAATGAAATATTATACAGACTAATTAATGAATAGATAAATGCCACATAAAGTTTTTGCAAATGCCAACTGTTATCATCATACATGTCAGACTTAATTTTGTCTCTGATTCCACTGAGCTGAGCACCTAATTCTATATTCACTACTTCATTTAGTATGGCAGTGGCCCTTAGTTCTTCCCTAGCTCCTCAGTATGAGAATCTTCTATTTAGAAGAAAATCAGAGACATCACCTGGATTTTCAATTAGAAAAACCATATATTCAATTTAAATGATAAGCCAGGCATGATGACTTATGCCTGTAATCCCAGCATTTTGGGAAGCCAAGGCAGGCAGATCATTTGAAGTCAGGAGTTGGAGACCAGTCTGGCCATCATGGTGAAATCCTCTGTCTACTAAAAATACAAAAATTAGCCGGATTTGGTGCCATGTGCCTGTAGTCCCAACTACTCGGGAGGCTGTGGCAGAGAATTGCTTGTACCTGGGAGGCAGAGGTTTCAGTGAGCTGGGATCACACTACTGCACTCCAGCCTGGGTGACAGAGTGAGACTCCATCTCAATAAATAAATACATAAATAAAAATTAATTAAATGATAGCTCTGCCATTTATTAGCTGTCTGATCTTGCCTAACACTTTTGAAACTCAGTGTGATGTGTTTTAAAATGAAGATAATATCCATTGACTCAACAAATATTGCTGAGTATACAACATGTTTCAGCCCCTGCTCTGGCACTGAGGATACAACATAGGCCCTGTCTCAAGGAACCAACAGGAAGGTACAGTATGTTAAGTGCCATGATGAAGACAAGAACCAGTTACTATGGAAACATATTAAAGGATTAACTCCTGGCATTCTGGAGAGGGTTCAAGTAATAATATTTATAGAGCAACTGACACATTGCCTAACACATTGTAGATACTGAGAAGTATTAGTCAACTCCCCTTTTTGTTTACAAAAAAATGGCATGTTTATTCCACATTAGAAAATGAGGAATGTTAGCAACACCTTGTGATGTGGGATGAACAAATATGGTTTCTTTTTTTTTTAACTTTTATTTTAGGTTTGTGGGTATGTGTGAACATTTGCTACATAGGTAAACATATATCGGGGGATTCGTTGTGCAGATTATTTCATCATCCAGGTATTGAGCCCAGTACCCAACAGTTATCTTTTCTGTTCCTCTCCCTCCTCCCACCTTCTCATCTCAAGTAGACCCCCCTGTTGTTTCCTTCTTTGTGTTCATAAAGTTCCTATCATTTTGCTCCCACATGTAAGTGAGTACATGCAGTATTTAGTTTTCTATTCCTGCATTATCTTGCTGAGGATAATAGCCTCCAGCTCCATCCATGTCCTCACAAATTACATGATGGAATGACATGGTATGATTCTTTTTTATGATTGAATAGTATTCCGTGGTTGATAGAGAGGCTAACAGTCAAATTCAGGAAATACAGAGAACTCCTACAAGATACTAAAAAAGAAGATCACCCCCAAAACACATATCATCACATTTTCCAAGGTTGAAATGAAAACAAGAAAGTTAAAGGCAGCTAGAGAGAAAGGTCATGTAACCTACAGAGGGAATCCCATCAAGCTAACAGCATAACTCTCAGCTGAAACCTTACAAGCCAGAAGAGATTGCAGGCCTATATTCAACATTTTTAAAGAAAAAAATCTTCAACCATAATTTCATATCCAGCCAAACTAAGTTAAGTGAAGGAGAAATAAGAATGTTTTCAGATAAGCAAATGTTGAGGGAATTCATTACCACCAGACCTGCCTTACAAGAGATCTTGAAAGGCTCACTAAATATAGAAAGGAAAGATCAACATCAGCTAATGCAAAAACACACTTAAACACATGGATCAGGGTCACTGTAAAGCAATAACACAAACAAGCCAATGTAATAGCCAGCTGACAGCACAATGACAGGATCAAATCTATGCATATAAATACTTGAATGTAAACAGGCTAAATGCTCCACTTAAAAGGCACAACGTGGCAAGCTGAATAAAAAAGCAAGACCTAATGTATGCTGTCTTCAAGAGACCAATCTCACACATATGACACTCATAACCTCAAAGAGATGAAGGAAAATCTACCAAACAAATGGGAAACAGAAAAAAAAAAAGCAGGGGTTGCAATTATAATTTCAAGCAAAACAGATTTCAAAACAACAAAGATCAAAAAAGACAAAGATGGCATTACATAATGGTAAAGTCTTCAACAAGAAGAACTACCTATCCTAAATATATATGCACTCAACACAAGAGCACCCAGATTCATAAAGCAAGTTCTTAGAGAACTACAAAGACACATAGGTTCCTACATAATAATAGTAGGAGACTTCAACCTTCCACTGACAGTGTTAGACAGAACACTGAGGTAGAAAATTAACAAAGATATTCAGGACCTAAACTCAACATTGGATCAAATGGATCTGATAGAACTTAAGAAAACTCTCCACCCAAAAACAACAGAATATATATTCTTATCATTGCTACATGGCATATATGCTGAAATTGACCACATAATTGGACATAAAGCAATCCTCAAAAATGTAAAAGAACCAAACATACCAAGCACAATTTTGGACCAAGTGCAATAAAAATAGAAGTGAAGACAATATAAATGGCTCAAAACAATGCAATTACATGAAAATTAAACAACATGCTCCTGAATGACTTCTGGGTAAATAATAAAATTAAAGCAAAAATCAAGAAATTCTTTGAAAATGAGAACAAAGATACAACACACCAGAATCTCTGGGACACAGCTAAGGCAGTGTTAAGAGGAAAACTCATAGTATGAAATGTCCACCTCAAAAAGTTAGGAAGATCTCAAATTAACAACCTAACTTCACAACTGAAAGAATTAAAGAAGCAAGAACAAATCAGCCCCAAAGCTAGCAGAAGATGAGAAAAAACAAACATTAGAGTTGAACTGAAGGAAATCAAGACATGAAAAACCATTTAAAAGATCCATGAATTCAGAAGTTGGTGTTTTATATATATAAAAAAAGATAGGCCACTAGCTAGACTTATAAAGGAGAAAAGAGGGAAGAGTTAAATAAACACAATTAGCAATGATGAAGCGAATGTTACTACTGACACCACAGAGATAAAAACAACCATCAGAAACTACTATGAACACCTCTATGCACACAAACTAGAAAACCTAGAAGAGAGGAATAAATTCCTGGACACATACATCCTCCCAAGACTGAGTCGGGAATAAATTGATTCCCATTATTGGAGCCAATAATGAGCTCCAAAACTGAATCATTAATAAATAGCTATCAACCAAAAGAAGCCTGGGACCTAATGGATTCACAGTCAAATCTACCAGATGTACAAAGAAGAAATGGTACTACTCCTACTGAAACTATTCCAAAAAATTGAGGAGGGGTATCTCCTTCCCAGCTCACTCTATGAGGCCAGCATCATTTCGATACCAAAACCTGGCAGAGACACAACAAAAAAAGAAAACTTCAGGCCAATATCCTTGATGAACATCGATGAAAATCCTCAACAAAATACTTGCAAACTGAATCCAGAAGCACATCATAAAGCTAATCTACCATGATCAAGTAGACTTCCCCCTGGGGTACAAGGTTGGTTCAGCATATGCAAATCTATAAATGTAATTCATCACATAAACAGAACTAAACACAAATGCTACATGATTATCTCAATAGACTCAGAAAAGGCTTACAATAGAGTCCAATACCCCTTCATGTTCAAAACGCTCAATAAACTAGGTATTGGACGATCATACCTCAAAATGGTAAGAACCATCTATGAAAAACCACAGCCAACATTATACTGAATGGGCAAAAGCTGGAAGCATTCCCCTTGAAAATCAGCACAAGACAAGAATGTCCTTTCTCACCACTTCTATTCAACACACTTCTATTCAACACAGCAATCAGTGCAGCCTTCAGTCTGTGGTCAAAGGCTCAAGAGCCCCTGGCAAATCACTTGTGTAAGTCCAAGAGTCTGAAAGCTGAAGAACTTGGAGTCTGATGTTTGAGGGCAGGAAGCATCCAGCATGGGAGAAAAATGGAGGCCTGAAGACTCAGCGAGTAAAATCCTTTCAACTTCTGCCTGCTTCATTCTAGCCTCTCTGGCAGCTGATTAGATGGTGCCCACCCAGATTGAAGGTGGGTCTGCCTCTCTCAGTCCACTGACTCAAATGTTAATCTCCTTTGGCAACACCCTCACAGGCACACTCAGGAACAATACTTTGCATCCTTTAATCCAATCAAGTTGACACTCAATATTAACCATTACACTGCTCAAAACATTTTGCAGATTCAATGCCATGCCTATCAAATTATCAACAACATTCTTCACAGAGCTAGAAAAACCTATTTTAAAATTTATATGGAACCAAAAAAGGGCCCAAAGAGCCAAGGCAATCCTAAGCAAAAAGAACAAACCTGGAGGCATCATGCTACCCAATTTAAGACGCCCCACTTTTTTTTTAACATATATAGCGTTGCCCAGAAAAAAATGACACTACATATCATATATTGATTGTGAACAGATGGTTATACAGGAGTGTTTGGCTTTCTTTATGAATATCTTAGAGAAATATTTTATACTTCATTCATTTGGCATGAGAGAAACAATTTTCAATCTGTTTAATCTGGATACCTCTCAAGAGTAGGTCCAGAGAAGAGTTTAACTTAATACTTTATATACTTCACTATGATTGCCCTTTTCTAAAACAACAAATATGTCACTATTATACTTTTGTGAATTGTGGTATTCTATATTTAATGGTAATTCTATTTTTAATATTTTGATGAATCTTCATACTGTTTTTCATAGCAACTCCACCATTTTACATTTCCACAAATACTGCACAAATATTGTAACTTCACTGCCTCGCCAACACTTGCTATTTTCTGGCTTTCACTTTTGTTTTTGTTCTTTGTAGTAACCATACAAAGAGTGTGAAGTGATATCTCATTGCAGTTTTTTTTAACCTTGGTTTGGGGTTCAGGGGTACATGTGCAGGTTTGCTATATAGGTAAATTGTGTGCCGTGGGGGTTTGATGTGAGATTATTTCGTCACCCAGGTAATAAGCATAGTACCCGATAGGTAGCTGTTTAGTTTTTACTCTCCTCTCAATCTCCACCCTCAAGTAGTACCCAGTGTCTTTTGTTCCCTTCTTTGTGTCTATGTGGACACAATGTTTAGCTTTCACTTATAAGTAAGATCATTTGGTATTTGGTTTCCTATTCCTGCATTAGGTAGCTTAGGATAATGGCCTCCAGCTCCATCCATGTTACTGCAAAGGACATTATCTCATTGTGCTTTGATTTGCATTTTCCTAATGATTAAGAATGTTGATTATCTTTTCTTATGCTTATTGGCCATTTGCACATCTTTTTTGGAAAAGTGTCCAGTCAAGCCCTTAGTCCATTTTTTAATCAGATTATTTTATTTATTTGTTTGCATGTTTTGAGTTTAGTGCTTTAAATATTCTGGATTTTAAACCTTTACTAGATTTTCAATTTGCAAGTGTTTTCTCCCATTATGTAGATTGCCCTTTCACTCACTTATTGTGTCTCTTGAAGTACAGAAGTTTTTAATTTTTATGTAACCCAACTTACCTATTTTTACTTTCATTGCTTGTGCTTTTGGTATTATATCCAATAAATTATTGTCAAATCACTATTACACTTTTTAAATCAATAATAAAAAAGGAAACAAGAAGTAAGCTACAATGTCAGATCATATTTTTGTAATCAACGAGACAAGTTTGTTGATGGGCAAGAGACATTTGAATCCCATATCTAAAAGCCAATTCTGCCTCTGCCACACCTTCACAAAATCTCCTGTTGAAGCAATATAGGAAGAAGGCAGATGCAAGCTTAACTTTGTGATATTTTGGGGGCAAACACCTGATACAGAAAGTAAAGACACTAAAACAATAAATTTTTTGCCACTATTTTGGTACTCCAGATGAAGACCTCTGCCTGGAGAAAAAAGACTCGGGAACCAGATTATTCAACAAACAGCACAAAACAGTCTCTTGGCAGATGAGTTCAAAGAGGTCTGTCACTGACTTTCTGAAGTGAGTTTTTAAGAGATACAGATCTAGCTACTGCATGTGGGCTTCACTAAGCCATGATTATAAAACAAAACAAAAAAAAGAGTCCAAAAATTGGGGACTTCTGTCTCACTTTCTTGAACATCAGAAGCCATGTAAAAAACTCCAAATTTTAGTGGGGGTCAACAAGAAAGTCATTACTAATTAGAGAGATGGTAGAGCTCTTATTACTAAAATGGCAGTAAAACTAGGTTTAACCACCAGAGAATAATTTTCTTACCACCTATTACTAAACATTAAAATGTGCATATGTGCGGCTCAACTAAGTTTAAAGAAAGTTGAATCAATAGAATCTTATTTGAAATATTATTGAGAAGCATATAGCCATCATCACAAATAACCTCCTAGATTTTGTACCTTTGATACACACATGGAAATTGGATATTTGAAAGACCACACTACGCTTTATTTAGCACCACTGATAGAGTAAAAAGCATTTAAGAAGTCCAATACTGTTTTTCTTCCTAGAAAGAAAGAATCTAAATTATCTAAGACAAATCTTATCAAAAGACCATGGTATCTATTAATCAACTATCAATATACAATCATTTAAATACTACTTGGTAATTATCAATATGCTTTACTTTCAGATGGTTTTGCTTAATAAAAGTTTACAACTATATACTAGTTATTTCAGTCATTCAATTATAGCATAAAGCATATTAACTCATCAAACAACCTCCTGTTATATCGTCAGCATTCTTCTAGATCCCGTATTGGTAACTTTCAAGGATTGTTTTTCTTTCAAAAACTGATAACATGTCAATATCTCCAGAGCAACTGCATCCTTCTGGAGTGCTCTTTTAGTACTCAAGAAAGGCCCAAGATGTAGACACTTTTTTTTCTGTTATAAATGTTATTCAACTCAAAAAATTATTGTTAATAATAACTTTAGAAAAGAGGACTATATAGTTTATAATTAATTACAACAGGTTGGAAATTCTCATTAGATGATTTATAATAAGCCTTGATATTATTGAATATGAAATTTCAATAATCCACCACTAATTGTCCATCAAATGAATTGTAATATCTAAAAAGGCAAGAAGGTTGTACTTTATAAAGTCAAACAATTTACATATGAGAGGAGACTTTAAAAGAATAAGATTGATTTTGACAGATATGCCAGAATATATGTATTCATGTGGGTTTGTTTCCTAAAATCTGAGGTCTAAGGAGAGTTACTTAATAAAACTCAGTGGCATTGACTTGCAGACATTTTATTTCCAGATCTCTTCCTCATTTCACCAGGTAAGGCCAACAAATGATTTCTGACATTTCTAAAAATTGAATCCAGACTCAAAGTACAAAACTGCATCGATAGTCATTCATATACATGTCAGAGGTTCGGAAGGAATTTCAAAGCAGAATGTTAAAACTGTCTAGAGCCAGTCGGTAGTATATCCAATGTGTTAAGCATCGTGTCAGTTGCTCAATAAGCCATACTTAATTTAACTATCTCCACAATGCCGAGTCGATCTTTCAATGTGCTTCCTTGGTAACTGGTTCTTGTCCTTATCATGGCACTTAACACACTGTACCTTCCTTTAGGTTTCTTTAGGCAGGGCTGATGTTGTATCCACTGTTGTCTCCCCAGTGCCAGAGTAGGAGTTGGAACATGACATACACTCAGCAAAATTTGTTGAGTCGATGGGTATTGTTATCTTCGTTATAAAACTCATGACACTGGGTTTCAAAAGCATTAGGCAAGATCAGACAGCTAGTAAATGGCAGAGCCATTGTTTAATTTCAATATATGGTTTTAATTATTGAATACCCAGGTGGCATCTGATTTTCTGCTAAATAGAAAATACTTATACCATGAAGCTAGGAAAGAACTGAGGGCTACTGCCATACTAAATGAAGCAGTGAACATACAATTAAATATTAGGTGTTATGATTAATTCAATAATTAAGACTCCAGTTGGGGAGCAACTGGAACTCTGCTGTATTGCTATGGGAATAACAAATGGTACACTCACTTTGGAAAAGAATTTGGCAATTTCTTATAAAGTTAAGTGTACACTTACCTCACAACCTAGCAATCTCCTAAGTATTTACCGAAGTGAAATGAAAATTTATGTTTACTTAAAACCCCATATATGAATGTTAATAATAACTGTATTCACAATCATCAAAAGCTGGAAACAACTCAAATGTCCCTCAACTGATGGATGTATAAACTATGCTATATTTCTATAAAAGAATATTTCCCAGGAATAAACTGCTAATACACACAACAATGTGGATGAATCTCAAAGACATTACACATTGTGAAAGAAGTCAAATCCAAATAGCTATATACACATCATATAATTTTATTTATATGACATTATGGAAAAGGCAGTATAATGGGAACAGAAACCAGAAAAGAAATTGCCAGGAGCTGGAGATGGGGAAAAGGTTGATGTAATTTGGGATGAGAAAATATGGGAGGTGGCCGGGCGCGGTGGCTCAAGCCTGTAATCCCAGCACTTTGGGAGGCAGGGCAGGCGGATCAAAGAGGTCAGAGAGATGAGACCATCTAGAACCACGGTGGCTCCGTCTCTACTAAAAATACAAAAACTAGCGAGGCGTGGCTGAGAGAAACATAGTCAGCTACTCCCGGGAAGGCAGAGGCAGGAAGGGAGATGGCGTGAAAGCCAGGGCCGGAGCTTGCAGTGAGCTGAGAACAAGCCACTGCACTCCCAGCCACCAGGCTGCAAGCCAGACTCCGTCAAAAACCATGGGAGGTGGGGGAGATGAAACAATATCTGAGTGTGATGATGGTTACATGACCATATACTTTTATTAATGCCCACAGAAATGTACACTAACAAAAACCAATTTTGCTGTAGTCTTTAATTTTAAAAGCTTAAATAAAGCAAAAAATAATAAAAGTAATAGGCATATGAGTTCCATAAGATCCAGCAATTCTACTCTTTGGTTTTGCCCAAAATATATAAAAATATATGTCTCAAAACATTATTATAAGAATATTCATAGAAGTTTTATCCAAAATAGCAAAAACTACAAACAACCTAAGTGTCCATCAAAAGGAGAATATAAACGAAGTGGTATAATCACACAATGAATACCATCAGAAAAAATAACAAACTAAACTATCCATACATGAATCAGTATGAATGAATCTCACAGATATCATGCTGAGAGGAAGTATCAGGATACAAAAAAAGTTCCATATATATGAATGGAATAGCTTTAGGTAATTACTCTATGATCCCATTTATATAAAGTTCTAGAACAAGCACAATTAAACCGCAGTTAAGAGGATCGGAAAAGTTGTTGCCTCTGCAGATGAGAGAGGACAGACTGATAAGGTGTATTAGGGAACTTTCTGGAGTGTTGAAAATATTCTTGATTTGATAGGGTTATGCACTCCCCAGGTATAAGCACTTGTCCAAACTTTACATTGTACATTTCAAGTGTGTATATTTTATTATAAGTAAATTTCACCTCAGAAAACCTCTAAATACATTTTTTTGCATAACAAAATTAAGCAATTAAGAATTCATTTTCTGCATCAATGGTATTCTCTTATTAGCACAAAAATGTAATCTTAGCACAAAATGTAGGTATAGCAAATGCTATTTACATAATGACAATGGAAGTTTTACTTCTTGGGCTTTCAACTTTTAGGGTGAGCTTATAGTCAAAGCAGAGAATATGAACTCATAATTACAAAGAGTAAGTGTAAACAACTTTGGCAAAACAGAATGTAAATGTTAATAAACGTTAAAAGCAAAAGCAAATGTTAACAGCTTTGACTAAGAGAATGTGAAAGATAAAATTAAGGAGGGATAATAGACTCAAAAACAGAAGAGAAGGGTTACTAGTGTTATTTTATATACAGGGGATTTGAGATACCAAAGTTGATGGAACAATCAATAACTGCAGTTATCAATATATTATCTTAGGTCCAAAATGTATCCAATAGGAGAATTAAAAATAAACTATTTGATAACATTGGATCAGGGAGAGAAGGAAGATAGGATTAGTGTCAGCTAATTCTTTTTTTTTTTTTTTTTTTATACTTTAAGTTCTAGGGTACATGTGCATAACGTGCAGGTTTGTTACATATGTATACTTGTGCCATGTTGCTGTGCTGCACCCATCAACTCGTCAGCACCCATCAACTCGTCATTTACATCAGGTATAACTCCCAATGCAATCCCTCCCCCCTCCCCCCGTCCCCCTCCCCATGATAGGCCCCGGTGTGTGATGTTCCCCTTCCCGAGTCCAAGTGATCTCATTGTTCAGTTCCCACCTATGAGTGAGAACATGTGGTGTTTGGTTTTCTGTTCTTGTGATAGTTTGCTAAGAATGATGGCTTCCAGCTGCATCCATGTCCCTACAAAGGACACAAACTCATCCTTTTTATGGCTGCATAGTATTCCATGGTGTATATGTGCCATATTTTCTTAATCCAGTCAGTGTCAGCTAATTCTTATCTTACATATAAAAATTGATATTGTCCTAATAAATTGAGAAATTTGAGGTATCTGCATATTATCTGGTGTTAATGGAGTTAAATGAGAGAGGTACTTAAACAGAAGCAAGTTAAAGTTTGCCTCTAGGGACGGAGACCAAAGGAAGGAAAGTATGGGAGAGAGAACATATTGTGTGTGTGTGTGTGTGTGTGTGTGTGTGTGTGTGTGTGTGTGTTCTTTACTACTGGGTGTTTTCATTGGGCCAATATATTACTTTAACAATTAAATCAAGAAAATTTAATATGTTTCTCAAATGTTATATTAAACTTAATAATATTTTTCCAAATGGAATCTCATTAGTATACCAGATCTAAGGATATATTTTTAAATGATAAATAAAATTATCCACATTAAATTATCAGCCATATTTGAGATATCAATTGGAAACCATCATTATTTACGACTGTCTCTGGGTATTTAGACTTGTACTAAGCACCATACAGTAGAATGATTATAGCATCAGAGGTAATCCCTTCAAGGAGCTCACTTTCTGGAAAACATTTTAGGCAAATTTTTGCTGAGCATCATTCTCAACCAAGGTGATTGATGTCAAGGAAGGACAAACTTCCTCTTAACCTGGAAGGATGAGTGAAGCAAGTTTCTTTCTCCATCAAAACAAGCCAAGACCAGGAGAGAAGGAAAATGGGTTCCAGGTGAGAATGCTCTTAGGGAGTTTTATATGACACAAAGGAAAGCAGAACACATTCATTTTCCTCTCCTCCCAGCTGTTCTAATGGCATAAAGTGCTGCTGTCCTGCCCATACACATCTGCTTGCAGACTGGCATCTGCAGATGATTGCCTCCAGGTGTTTACCTGAAAGAAGATCCTGAAAGTCAGTGCAAGCTGGAAGCCTCACCTCCAGGAGCAGATGCCGGCCTGCAGAAACCTGCAGACCTCTGCAGATATATTTTTAAAAATCAAGTTGAAATCAAGTTTCCAAAAACAAAGGAGGCATAAATTAAGAACTTACTTACAGGACATTTTATGTTTACATCCTTGAACATTTTTAAATAAAGCTTCTGTGTGGCTCACGAACAAAGCTGTGGGTTCTATTTCTTCTCAAAGAAGAAACAGCCTGCTAGATATTTTCTATGTACTATGACAACTGCTTCAGATGCTGAAAACATAGAGATCCCCCTAGGACAAATTCATTTAGGATAAAGCAACTATGAAAAACTGAAAGACTGAATGATGACAGAAATCCATTGCAACATATTTTTCATTAAGGACTTCCTCCTTTAGTTTAAAAGTTACTGTCCAAAATACAGAGGTAAATATCAAAATATCATACTTACAAACAGCTGAGTCAGCTTACTTCTTGAAAAATATTTCTCCAAAGAACACTCCTGAAATGGGCTAGATTAAGCTGGAGAGAATAAAGCTGAATAGATGATTAAGTTTTCTGTTAAATAGACATTTTTGCCATTTATTTTTGCATCTTAGTTGTCCTCGTGAGAGTGCTCTTGTACTGTTTTTCTATTCTGTCACAAGTTCTAGTAGAGTTAATTAATCAAAACTCACAGTGGTAGTCAAATTTTGCTGCAGAATGTTAATTTTATATATATGTATACTCATGGCCAAACACATTTTTTAGGAATGATAACAAGCTATCACAAAGTAATAAGTATATGTTTCTTTTATATGCCTCTTGTCTAATAAACTTTTTTTTTTGAGATGGAGTCTTGCTCTGTCACCCAGACTGGAGTGCAGTGGCATGATCGTGGCTCACTGCCACCTCCACCTCCCAGGTTCAAGTGATACTCATGCCTCAGCCTCCCGAGTAGCTGGGATTACAGGCATCCATCATCGCACTGGGCTAATTTCTGTATTTTTAGTAGAGATAGGGTTTCACAATGTTGACTAAGCTAGTCTTGAACTCCTAACCTCAGGTGATCCTCCTGCCTTGACCTCCCAAAGTGCTGGGATTACAGGTGTGAGCCACCACACCTGGCTTCCTAATAAACTTTAGATCTTTTTGACACTTAGTTCCAGATATTATTTATTCTTTCATTTATTTATTTATTATTTGTTGAGTACAAATTTGCTAGTAGCTGAGAGCAAGACAGGAAATTCTAAATAAAACAGATGCCAATCCTTACTTCAAGAATCTTAGGATCTGAGTAGGGATGATAAAACATGTATAAAATGGATACTGTAATTTGGAGTATAAATAAGAGAAATTCTAATGAAGTGTAAAGGAATAAAGACTGCAGATTTTACTTCCAGCTAAAAGAAGCCATAAGTTTCATGGAAAAGGTCGCATTTAAACTGGGTTCTAAAGGTAGGTAGGAATTGAAGAGGTAAATGTGACAGAAGGATAACATTGAAGGAAGGAGGAGGAAAAATAATATATGGGTCCCTTTTTTGACGAAATGTCTAAAATAAACAAAAAGAGCACGTTACAACTTTTATGGTAATTAACCATTGGCAAAGGAGAAACTAACAAAAATGTTCTCTGAAACTCTAACTTTTTAAAATAAAGGCATAATAATGTGCTTATACGCAACATTAGAAGTCTTAGCCAACACAATAAGCCAAGAAAAAATAACCTGAATAAGAATTTAAAAAGAAAAAGGAAGTCATCATTCTTCATGCATGTTATGATTTTTATCATAAAAATCAAAAGTAACTAAATACCAGCATATAAAAATAAATAATATCCTTTATAACAGCAAAAACTAAAGCATAGGAGTAATAGGAGTTGGAGTAGTGCTAATAGCTCAAATATACTAAGTGGTATAGTGTAGGCATTTGTTATCTCAATTACTCTTTACAACAACCCCATTGAATGACTGCTATTATTGCTCCCAACATAGAGTTAAATCAACTGAGACTCATCTAGAAAGTGGTGGAGACAAAATTTGAACTCAGGCACTGGATCCAGAAACCAAATTTTTTTATTGATACCTAATAATTGGACATGTTTATGGGGTACATGTGATATTTTGATACATTTGTACAATGGTAATAATAAAATCAGGGTAATTAGGATATCCATCATCTAAAACATTTATTATTTCTTTGTGTTAGAAATATCTAAATCTCCTCTTCTAACTATTTTGAAATATACAATAAGTTATTGTTTACTACAGACACCTCACTGTGCTACCAAACGCTAGAATTTATTTCATCTATCTAATTATATTTTTGTACCCTTTAACCAACCTGTCTTCATTTCCTCCTCCTTATCCTTCCCAACCTCTGATAACCATCATTCTACTCTTTACATCCATGGGATCAACTTTTTTAGCTCTCACATATGAGTGAGAACATGTGGTATTTGTCTCTATGTGACTGGCTTACTTCACTTAATATAATAACTTCCAGTTCCATCCATATTGCTGCAGATGACAGGATTCCCTTCTTTTTTGTGGCTAAATAATATCCCAGAATCTCTGTGTGTATGTGTATGTGCCTGTGAACACTTAGGTTTATTTTGTAACTTAGCTATTGTGAATACTGCTGCAATAAACATGGGAGTGCAGCTATCTCTTTGACATACTAATTTTCTTTCTTTAAGATATATACGCTGCAGAGGGGTAGCTGGGTCATGTGGTAAATCTATGTTTAGTTTTTTTGAGGAACCTCCTTACTGTTCTCCATAGTGACTGTACTAATTTACGGTGTACAAACACAGAACCCAGACTTCTTAAGACTTGTCTATTCTAGAGCATGGAAGAAATGTCACTTTATCATGCATAACAATCCAGAAGAATCAATAAGGTTGTTAGAAATAAAGTTAAGAATGAGGTCTTCATGGAGAAAATTAATAAAATTTAATGAAGGACATTAAAAAGTCTTTAAAACCTGGAGACACATACAGTGTTCAGGTTGGAAACACTTAATAGCATAAAGATGCCATTTTTCTCTATAATTTGTGTATATTTTCAATGCAAGTCCAGTCAAAATATTAACAAGTTTTTCTTTAATAAGCTCATTCAAAAATTCATATGAAAGAGCCAAGAATGGCCAATACAAAAATGTAGGACTTGTTTTAGCACACATTGAGGCATAATATAATAATGCGATAATTAAAATGATGTGGCATTTATGCACAAATAATTTTATAAACCAGTGAAACAGAACTGAGAGGCCATAAACAAACTCACATGTATGTGAGAATTTTGCATGTGACATTACAATGCAATGAATAAAGAATGTTTTTATTTTTTTTTTATTATACTTTAAGTTCTAGGGCACATGTGCACAATGTGCAGGTTTGTTACATATGTATACATGTGCCATGTTGGTGTGCTGTACCCGTTAACTCGTCATTTACATTAACTATATCTCCTAATGCTGTCCCTCCCCCCTCCCCCCCCCCACAACAGGCCCCCGTATGTGATATTCCCTTTCCTGTGTCCAAGTGTTCCCACTGTTCAATTCCCACCTATGAGTGAGAACATGTGGTGTTTGGTTTTCTGTTCTTGCGATAGTTTGCTGAGAATGATGGTTTCCAGCTGCATCCATGTCCCTACAAAGGACATGAACTCATCCTTTTTTATGGCTGCATAGTATTCCATGGTGTATATGTGCCACATTTTCTTAATCCAGTCTGTCACTGATGGACATTTGAAGAATGTTATACTCAAGGAAAAAGACCAGGAAAATTAGTTATCCTTTTCAGACAAAATAAAATAAGATCTCTAACACACTCCATATACCAAAGTATATTCCAGCTGAATTAGACTTAAATGAGAAAAGAAGAAAATATAGTGAAAATTTTTGTGACTTCCTGGTATGCAAAGGTTATTTAAATAAAACAATAGTATCTCCTATCAGAGAAAGATCTAAATTTATCTTCTTAAAAGCTAAAATGAGTCCCACACCACTGCGGTGAGCACCCACAGAAGCATCACAGCCCTATTCTCACTATGAAATTCTCCCAGCCAATACACATGCATCCTGCCATGCTGCCGCAGCTGCTGGCACATGCAAGTAAGCATGGGTCCCACTGCCACTACCCCAACAAAATGCTTTAGCCAGCACCACCCATTTGAATGCTATGGCCAGCAGACCAGGAACATCTTGGCCCCTCCAATGCAGCAGATTCCCAATCTCAAGAGGCCAGAAAACAAAAACTGAGAGACCAGTACCAGGCTTTCAGAGATACAGCATGCAGCCTGGAAACGCTGAACTGATCCTTGACCCCCTAATATCTTTCAGAAATGTAGTCAATTGACAGAATTCACCTTATACCACACTCAAACCCCCAAGGGCATCAGAGAAAATAATGAAAGTGCAAAAACCCATTTAAAGGATAGCAACTTCAACGATTGAAGGACCTTCAGCCTACACAGAAAAGAAATAACCAGCACAAGAACTCTGGCAACTCAAAAAACAAGAATGTCTTTTCACCTTCAAACTACCACACTAGTTTCCCGGCAATGGCTCTTAACCAAGCTGGAATGGCTGAAGTGACAGAAATGTAACTCAGAATATGGATAGGGATGAAGATCATCGACATTCAGGAGAAAGTTGAAACCCAATCCAAGGAACTTCAGAAACACAATAAAATGATACAGGAGATGAAAGATAAAGTGACCATTTTAAGAAAGAACAAAACTGACATGATGATAGAGCTGAAAAACTCACCTCAAGAATTTCGTAACAAAATTGCAAGTATTAATGCAGAATCAACCAGGCTGAGGATAGAATCTCAGAGCTCAAAGACCAGTTCTCCAAAATAACTCAGTCAAACAAACATAAAGAGAAAAGAATAAACGAGAATGAACAAAGTCTCCAAGAAATGTGGGATTATGTGAAAAGACCAAATTTAGGATTCCCTGGCATTCCTGAAAGGAGATAAAGCAATCTTGGAAGGAGAGAAAGCAAGCAACTTGAAAAACATATTTCAGAATGTCATCCATGAAAATTTCCCCAACCTCACTAGAGAGGCCAACATTTAAATTCAGGAAATGCAGAGAACCCCTGAAAGATACTATAAAAGATGACCATCCACAAGGCACATTGTCATCAGATACTCCAAAGTTGAAATAGAAGGAAAGATGTTAAAGGTAGGTAGAGAAAAGGGGAAGTTCACCTACGAATGGAATCCCATCAGGCTAACAGCAAACCTTTCAGCAGAAGCTCTACAAGCCAAAAAAGATTGGGGGCTTACATTCAGCATTCTTAAATAAATGAAATGCCAGCCTGGGCATGGTGACTCATGCCTATAATCCAGCATTTTGGGAACGTGAGGCAGGAAGATCACTTGAGGCGATGAGTTCAAGAATAACCTGGCCAACATAGTGAAACCCCCGTCTCTACAGAAAATACAAAAAATTAGCTGGGCATGGTGGTGCACATCTGTAATCCCAGCTACTCAGGAAACTGAGGCATAAAAATTGCTTGAACCCAGGAGGTGGAGGTTGCAGTGAGCCATGATTGTGCCACTGTACTCTAGCGCCTGGGAAACACAGCAAGACACTGTCTCAAAAAGAAAAAAGGGAAAGAAAAGAAATGCCAACCAAGATTTTCATATCCAACCAAACTAAGCTTCGTAAGTGAAGGAAAAATAAGACCCTTTTTAGACAAGCAAATGGTAAGGGAATTTGTTACCACCAGACCTGCCTTACAAGAGGCCCTTAAGAAAGTGCTAAATGTGGAAAGGAAACACCATTACCAGCCAACATAAAATCTCACACAAGTACACAGACCAGTGACACCACATACCAACCACACTATCTTGTCTGTATATTAACTAGCTAACAACAAAATGACAGGATTAAATCTGCATATGTCAATATTAATCTTTAATGTAAACAGGTTAAATGGCTTAATTAAATGGCACAGAGTGGTAAATTGGATAAAGAAGCAAGACACTAATTTATCCTGTCTTTTAGAGACCCATCTTATATGCAGTGATACTCACAGGCTCAAAATAAAGGGATGGAGAAAAATATACCAAGCAAACAGCAAACAGAAAAAAGCAGGAGTTGCTATTCTAATTTCAGACAAAACAGACTTTAAACAAACAATGATTTTTAAAAAGGGACAAAGAACGGCATTACATAATGATAAAAGATGCAATTCAAAGAGAAAACCCAACTACCCTAAATATTTATGCACCCAACACTGGAGCACTCAGATTCATAAAGCAAGTCCTTAGAGATCTATGAAAGAAACTTAGATAACCACACAATAATAGTGGGAAACTTCAACACTTCACTGACAGTATTAGATCATTAAGGCAGGAAATAAGAAAAATATTCAAGACCAGAAACCAATACTTGACCAAATGGATCTAACAAACATTCTTAAAAATCTCCACCACAAAACAACAGAATAGACATCCTCATCTGCATATAACACATACTCTAAAATTGGCCACACAATTGAACATAAAACAATCCTCATAAATTTTAAAAAAATCATACCAAACACACTCTGAGACCATATTGCAATATAAAAAAAGAAATTAATACTATGAATGCCACTCAAAACCATACAATTACAAGGAAATCAAACAACCTGCTCCTGATTAACTTTAGGATAAAAAATAGAATTATAGGAGAAATCAAGAAATTCTTTCAAACTAATGAGAACAAAAATATAACATATTAGAATTTCTGGGACACAGCTAAAAGAGTATTAAGAAGGAAGTTTATAGTGCTAAATGTCCTCATCAAAAAGTTAGAAAGATCCCAAATTAACAACTTAACATCACACTTACAAGAACTAGAGCAAGCTTGTCCAACCCACAGCCTGTGGGCTGCATGCAGCCCAGGATGGCTTTGAATACAGCCCAACACAAATTCATAAACTTCCTTAAAACATTCTGATATTTTTTTGCAAATTTTTTAGCTCATCAGCTACTGTTAGTGTTAATGTATTTTATGTGTGGCCCAAGACAATTCTTCTTCCAATATGGCCCAGGGCAGTCAAAAGATTGGACACCCCCGAGCTAGAGAAACAAGCAAAACAATCCCAAAGCTAACAGAAAATGAAAAATAACCAAAATCAGAGCTGAAATTAAGGAAATTGAAATGTGAAAAACCATACAAAAGATCAATTAATCCAGGAGTTTCATTTTAAAAGAATAAATAAGATTGATAGACTGCTAGCTAGACTAATACAAAAGAGAAGATCTAAATAAACACAATGAGAAATGACAAAGGAGACATTACCATCTACTGCACAGAAATACAAAAAAAAAAAAAAAAATCAGAGACTACTACAAACACCTCCATGCACACAAACTACAAAACCAAGAATAAATGAATAAATTCCTGGAAACATACAGCCTACCAAGATTAAACCAGGAGGAAATTAAATCCCTGACCAGAACAATACGTGTTCCAAAATTGAATCAGTAATAAAAAGACTACCAACCAGAAAAAGCCCAGGACCAGAAAAATTCAAATTCTGCCAGTTGTATAAAGAATAGTTGGTACCATTCCTACTGAAACTATTCCAAAAAATAGAGGAGGAGGGCTTCCTCCCTAAGTCATTCTATGAGGCCAGCATCATCCTGATACCAAAACCTGACAGAGACACAACAAAAAAATAAAACTTCAGGCCAATATCCTTGATAAACATTGATGCAAAAATGCCCAACGAAATGCTATCAAACCTAATCCAGCAGCATATCAAAAAGTTAATACACCACAATCAAGGAGGCTTTATCGCTCAGAGGCAAGATTTATTCAACACATGCAAATAAATAAATGTGTTTCATCACATCAACAGATCTAAAAACAAAAACCATATGATCATCTCAATAAATGCAGAAGATACTTTCAATAAAACTAAACATCTTTCATGTTAAATACCCTCAACTAAGCATCAAAGGAACATACCTCAAGATAATTAGAGCCTTTTATGACAAATCAACAGCCAACATCATACTGAATGGGTAAAGCTGGAAGCATTGCCCTTGAGAACTGCAACAAGACAAGGATGTCCACTCTCACCACTCATATTCAAAATGGTACTGGAAGTCCTACCCAGAGTAATCAGACAAGAAAAAGAAATAGAAGGCATTCAAATAGGAAGAGAGGAAGTCGAACTATCCCTCTCCCCAGACATATTGTTGATTTATTGACATATTGATTCTATACATAGAAAATCTCATGGTCTCTGCCCAAAAGCTCCTACATTGATAAACAACTTCAGTAAAGTTTCAGGATACAAAACCAGTGTACAAAAGTCAGTAGCATTTCTATACATCAATGTCTAAGCTGAAAGCCAAATCAAGAATGCAATCCCATTCTCAATAGCCACAAGAAGAGTAAAATACCTAGGAATACAGCTAACTACAAAGGTAAAACGTGTCTACAATGATAATTACAAAACACTGTTCAAAGAAATCAGAGATGACACAAATAAATGGAAAAACATTCGATGCTCTTTGATAGGAGAATGAATATTGTTAAAATGGCCATACTACCCAAAGTAATTTATAAATGCAATGCTATTTCTATCAAACTACCAATGACATTCTTTGCAGAATTGGAAAAAAATTTTTTAATTCATTTGGAATGAAAAAAGAGCTTGAAAAGCCGAGGCAATCCTAAGCAAAAACAATAAAGCTAGAGGTATCACATTACCTGGCTTCAAACTATACAACAAGGCTACAGTAATCAAAACAGCTTAGTACTGGTACAAAAACAGACATATAGACCAATGGAAAGGAATACAGAACCCAGAAATAATACTGCACATTTACATCATGAAAAGGGAATGCTCATACACTGTTGGTGGGGTTGTAAATTAGTTTAGCCACTGTGGAAAGCAGTTAGGTGATTTCTCAAAGAATTTAAAACAGAATTACCATTTGACTTAGTAATCCCATTATTGGGTATATACACAAAGGAATATTAATTGTTCTACCATAAAGACACATGCATATGTATGTTCATTGCCACACTATTCACAATAGCAAGGACATTGAATCATCCTAAATGTCCACCGATGATAAACTAGGTAAAGAAAATGTGGTACATATATACCCTAGAATACTACTCAGTCATATAAAAGAATGGGATGATGTCCTTTGCAGGAACATGGATGAAGTTGGAGGCCATTAACTTAATTGAACTAACATAGGAACAGAAAATCAAAGACCACATATTTTTACTTATAAGTGGGAGGTAAACATTGACTATACATGGACACAAAGAAGGGAACACCAGACTTGGGCCTACTTGAGAGTCGGGGGTAAGAGGAAGATGAGGATCAAAAAACTGTCTATCAGGTACTATGCTTATTACCTTAGTGATGAAATAATCTGTACAACAAACCCCCATGACATGCAATTTGCCTATACAAATCTTCGTGTTTTCTTGAACCTAAAAGTAAAAAAAAAAAAAAAAAAAAAAAATTAAAGTACCTGTACAATAAAGGCACTATGGATATTTACAGACAAAGCATATTGGAAGTGATTACTGGCAATGCATATAACTCATTGTTTTGTTTTGGGTTTTTTTTGGTACAAAATTGGACAAAGGATATGAAATAGCAATTAACAATAAAACATACAAACGAACAAACCTCACAGGGAAAATAAATCTTTATTAGTTTGCTCACTCTCACTAGAAATCAGGGAAATGCAAATGTAAGGAAAAATAATAATGAGATACTATTATATATACTTTAAGTTCACCAAATGTGGAAGGACACAAAAGGTCAATGCCTTTTATTTTATTTTATTTTATTTTGTTTTATTTTATTTTATTTTTTGAGACAAGGTCTCACTTTGTTGCCCAGGCTGAAGTGCAGTGGCATTATTATGACTCACTGCAGCCTGAACTTACCTGGGCTCAGGTGATCCTCCCATCTGAGTCTCCCAAGTAGCTAGGACTACAGAAGTGCACCACCATGTCCAGATAATTTTTGTATTTTTTCGGAGAGACAATGTTTCACCATGTTGCCCAGGCTGGTCTCAAACTCCTAACTCAAGCAATCTGCCTGCCCTGGACTTCCAAAGTTTTGGGATTACAGGTGTGAGTCATGGTGCCCAACCATTGGACTCTTTGTGTCTAATGCCATTTATGTACATTTTTAAGCATGGAAAACAACATACTCTTTTATTTATAGATTACATCTTAAAATGTAAAAAAAAAAAAAAAAAGAAAAAAAAGAAAAAGAAGAAAGTAAACACACCAGTATCAGAACAGTGATTGCCTTTGGAGAGGAAGAGAGGTGAAGAGGATGAAAAAAAAGTGAGAAAAAAAAGGAATTTTAACTATTTTTTAAAATGATTTGTAGCAAATATGACCAAATGTCAACATCCGTTACAGCTATGTGTTTGCTACATACATATTTGTTATTTTATTTACATACTGCTATGTATCTTTGAAAAACTTTTAAATTTTATTAAATGTTCACTGATGAATATCCAAAACTACTATATTTTCACAGATTTTTCTTATCTTCTGATTATTAAACTGAATGTACTTACAGGTCTTTCAATCCAGGGACATGAATAATGAAATTCAATGCGTACCCTTACGGGTTAATAATGAAATTCAGTGCCTACCCTTAGAAGTTTATACTGTGGCTGGAGAGCTATATATGTTAAAAAAAAGAAATCAATTAGGCGGTGGGAAGTTTCTACAGGTAATAAAAACAGAAACAAATTTAACTTAGCAGTTAGCTTCATGTTGATTTCTTATATCTTTTCTCTACTTGCTTATCTAAATTTCTTAAAGGAGTTGTATTTATCTATTATCTCTCTTCTCTCACTAACCCCATAATTTTCAATACTCTCTACTTCTTATTGCATCTATAGCAGGTCTATTACCATTGGCCATTAAAGATATCCACATTATTTTTCTGCACTCACATTTTTGTTTGACTGGGCCAAACCAGACTTACTAGGAGTAAGACAGATGATTTGCAAAACAGTGAGTCATTTCCATGTGTATGAGTAATAAGGGGTTGCTTTTTATAATTTAACAGAAAGCTGCATTTTCCAAGTATAATAATAAATGATAGCTACCATACTTCAAAGCACCCCTACAGTTATTCATTGATCATTCCTTTTTGGAGTAAGCTCAAAGTGAAGACAAATGTTTTTAAAGGCAACTGAATATGCATTTATAGCACACATATAATTATAACTGGAGAAGGAGAGAAATAAATTATTTGAAAGAATTTTTTAAATACTTTATTTTTCTAAGTAAGTATGAGTAGGTGTTTTGTAAAAATAAAGAACTCCTGAAAAAAATGTTGGAAAAAAAAGAAAGATTAAAAAAAAACCAGATAATTGATGAAGTTCATCTAAGAACAGCAAACAATTTTGGATATAGATGTGACATTTGTTATAAATTTTAGGGTCTGAATAAATGCACCTCTTTTATGGTGGCCCATAAAATTGCTTCTCAGAGAAACAAATTTATTTTTTGAAAATATGCTATTATGGAACAAGACACATAAAAGTGCCTCTTGTTGTTATTGTTCTTGACAATATCTTAATAACCAGTAGCTATCTCAGTATAGATTAAATCTATTAGATTGAAATTTAGAGCATGTTTATTACAGAGTTTAGTTTTCAATTTTAAAACATTTGTGTATCCCATAAATATATATAGCTACTATGTACCCACAAAAATAAGACTAAAATAAAATGAAAACATATTGATATTTACAAACTATTCATCTGATAAGGGATTAATAACCAGAATATATAAGGAGCTCAAAGATCTCAATAGGAAAATATCTAATAATCCAATTTTAAAATGGGCAAAACATCTGAAGAGACATTTCTCAAAAGAAGACATACAAATGGCCAAAAGATATATGAAAAAAATGCTCAAATGATCATTAACCCTCAGAGAAATGCAAATTGAAACTGCAATGAGTTATCATCACACCCCAGTTACAGTGGTTTGCATCAAAAAGGCACGCTGTCGCAAATGCTGACAAGGATGTGGAGGAAGGGGAACCCTTGTGTACTGTCGGTGAGAATGTTAATTAGTACAGCCACCATGGAGAGCGATGTGGTGGTTCCTCAAAAATACTAAAAATAGAATTACCATAGGATTCAGCAATTCCACAGCTAGGTATATATCCAAAAGAAAGGAAATCAGAATCATGTTTATTGCAGCAGTGTTCACAATAGCCAAGATTTGGAATCAACCTAAGTGTTCATCAACAGATGCATGGAAAAAGAAAATGTGATACATGTACACAGTAGAGTATTATTCAGCCATAAAAAAGAATGAGATCCTGTCATATGCAATGATATGGATGGGACTGGAGGTCATTATGGTAAGTGAAATAAGACAGCACAAAAAAGACAAATTTCACATGCTTTCACTCATTTGTGGGAGCTAAAAATTAAAACAATTGAACTCACGACAACAGAGAGTAGAATGATAGTTGATACCCATCCCAGAGGCTAGGAAGTGTAGTTTGGACGGAGGGATGGTTAATGTGTACAAAAACGTAGTTAGATAGATTAAATATCGTCTCATATTTCGTAGCACAACAAGGTGATTATAGTCAACAATAATCTACTGTATATTTTAAAATAACTGAAGGAGTGGAATTGGAATGTTCTTAACATGAAGAAATGATAACTGTTTGAGTCAATGGATACCCTATTTACCCTGAAGTGGGTATTACACATTGTATGCTTGTATCAAAACTCACATGTATTCCATAAATGTATTTACTGTGTACCCATAAAAAATATAAATTTAAAAAATTAAAACATATTAATGTTTCTAGAGTGAAAGAGAATATTTTAAACTACGTAAACAGCAGCATAGAATTCATATCTGGCTTTTGGTAAGAAATTATGATTACTGAAATTTCTCTATAACTGTATTTATTGTGGTATAAAAGTTACTTCAAAAACTAAGGTAGAAAGGTATTTTAAAAATGAACTTAGAAGTTGATTCCTAATGTTTCAATTTCTCAAATTAAAAGAAACTTTCAAATATTGAAAAGAAAATATATAGTACACCAATATTCACAAAGATGTGAATATTATTACAACCCTTTATCCCATTTTATGTTGTACTGTGTTACAAAAGCAACAAATGGGACTTTCTTATGCTGGAAAGACAAAGATTTTTGCGACAGGTCCTCTCCCCAGGACTCTGGCACAAGTCTCAGCGTGTAGGGAAGAGGTGACAGGATGACTGGGCCTGAGGACCAAATGAGTAAAAAGTATATGCTATCTTCAAAACTACACTTTGAAATCTCAACCAACCACTCTCCTTAGATGGACCTCACACTCCCTTTCCATGATACATTGTAATTCTTTAGAAAAAAAAAATAGTGAACTTGCCTTTCTGAAAGTTATAGCTGGCCAAATACAATTGAATTTAACGGAATTTTTGCTGTGTATTTGTAAAGGAGATAAGATATTGTAGAGAGAGGTATAGAACTCAGGCTGGAGTAAAAGTGGATAAAATATTTGAATACAAAATGTTAAAATCACTCATGTTTCTAAGATATGCAAAATTAAGGAAGTACATCAATTTCAGGTTTTTTTCCTAGTGAAAACATATATAATTTCTATGAGTTTTCTATAGTATTTTTCTTCCTATGTGTCTGATTTCAAACTGAAAAGACACTACTTGGCAAAATAGTTAAAAATCTGCATAATAAGTATGCTCATTAAATAAATATTTAAGAAAAAACGGTAACAATTTTTATAAGGAAAAAGTGCCTACTATTTTACACTAAGCAGTAATTAAGTAGAAATTAAGTAGAATTTTGGACAAAAAAAATTATTAAGATTTTTATAAAGATATTCTGTTTTCCCATCAACATTTCTCTTGGGATTTTTATTGTTTAACTGGGTGATGATGGAATTTGATCATCATCAATTCCATAATACAGCGTTTCTTAACTATGGCATTATTAAAACTTTTGCCTGTATAATTGTTTCTTGTCTTAGAATCTACTCTTTTTCATGACTTTTTTTTTGTCTAAATCTCAGTAGCAAAAAATAGATGGAAAAGTTAATGCCTAATTATAGTGAATTCTTACAGTTTTATGTTGTCTTGGCATCCACTTTCACTGTAAGTTGGACTTTCTCATAACAGAAGCAGGGCTCAGTCACTCTTGACACAGTTTTCAATTCCATACCTCCTCCCAGTTTCTCAATGTGTTTGATGCAGATATCTGCCTTATACAACTTCTTCTTGGTGATCACCTGGCTTTGAAACAACTACATGCAGCCTACATGACTGGCCCTGCTGATTCTCACACCCTGCATGGGCTACGCAGATATGCCATAGAGGCAACTTTTCAGTCACGGCGGGCAGAACCTCCTGAAACTTGTACCTGCTTGTTTCAAACCCATCAATTAAAACTCCCTGTGGAAAACCTGTTTGGATAATGCCCTGGACCCAATAAAGGTGTAGGCCCATGGGTTTCTCTGTCTCTCCACACACTCCCTAATCTCTCTCTCTCTCTCTCTCTCTCTCTCTCGTGTGTGTGTGTGTGTGTGTGTGTGTCTTCCAAGTGTGCTGTGTGCCCCCCAGGATCTGTAAATAATGAAATCTTAATTTCCATCTTGTGTCTCTCCTAATCATTGAAGGTGCACTTTTCATTGTAAAGATTCGAAATTAAAACACTAGTGAGCTCGCGTAAGAGTAGAGTAAGGAAACAAGCGTCCTGTGCATTGTAGAATGTTTAGTAGCAACCCTGGCCTCTTCCCCTGATGCCAGTAGCACCACCCCCAATGCCTCCACTCCACCCAGTATTGTGAAAACCAAAAATGTTTCCAAATATTGCCAAATGTCCACTGAGAGGCAAAATCACTGATGCAATGTTTCATCAAGGATATAGAAGTAACAGATACTTGTCTGCCCGTCATGTACAAAGTTATGAGTTATGAGCTATCAAATTGTTAAAATATAGTGTTTGGTTTTAAGAAAGGTATAATGTACTTAGAGATGCCAATTATACTTGTATGGATTATCTAAACAGTAGAAGACCATAAATACAAATATAAAACTACCCATATGTCACGTATATGTACGTATGTATATATTTGTGTATGTATATATATGTATACATATACATATGTGAATGATTACTCAGTGAATTTCTAAGACAGTCCCAGTTCTCCAAGTCCAAAGATGAAAGGACTTGTAGGGGAAGAATTAGTAAATAGTATTATTTATGGAATAGTACAATATTCGCTTCATCTTCAAGGTTGTGTTTAGAGAGAAAAGACTGAGTATGAATCATTTGGCCCACCTCTGCAGAGGCTTAGGTAATAAAATTCTGGAAAGTAAAATTTTAAAAAACAGGAAAACAAATGGGGAAGGAATTTTTCTCTTTCCATTTTTAAAAAGAATTTATTCATAATTATATTTGAAAACTAAGAATATTTTTCTATTGACATTCATTCATCCTTCATATTTTAATCACATAATTTTTAAGGAGTCTGATATCCTATTTTGTATTCTAAAAAAGCTTTCAGTTTAGCAAAAAGCTGAAAATCAAGCTAGCAAATCAGTGTTTTGAATAGTTATCAAAATAGAACATAGTATAAAGTCTCTGGTAGTTTGTTATTTTATCCTTACATAGATAGAATTCATATTACACATTACATATACCAATTATTAATCTATTTTGGGATTTTTAAAATTTCTTTAACTTTCTGAACGTTGTTGTTCTTATAATAAATAATTAACAATAAACATCCTAAACAAAATTAATTATACTACAAAAGAAAGATTCTTCATTATTTGGTCTTAATTGCTACCACTTATTGAACCCTTACAGACTACGTACTATACTAAAGACTTTTCATCAGCCGGGCGCAGGGCTCATGCCTGCAATCCCAGCACTTTGGGAGGCCGAGGTGGGTGATTCATGAGGTCAAGAAATCGAGACTAGCCTGGACAACAGGGTGAAACCCCGTCTCTACTAAAAATACAAAAATTAGCCGTGTGCAGTGGCGAGTGCCTGTAGTCCCAGCTACTCGGGAGGCTAAGGCAGGAGAATTACTTGAACCAGGGAGGCGGAGGTTGTAGTGAGCTGAGATCTCACCACTGCACTCCAGCCTGGCAACAGAGCAAGACTCCATCTCAAAATAAATTAATTAATTAATTAATTAAAAATACTTTTATCTTCTCCACTCTCAACTCATTCTGATAGACAACAAGTGTGAAAACATGAAATAGTTGAATAAGGTAATCATAATGTGGAATTTTCACATGAAGAAAAATTACTTTAAAACATAATAACGATTCAATATCTGAGCTTCCTTGCTGATAAATAAACTTATAAATAAGCATTTCAGAAAAAATCAAAAGTTTAGAAACAATTATCTAATAAATGGTGTCATTATAATAAATTTTAATATTTTTATACTTTTTATTTTGCCTCTATCCTTTCTTACTTTATTGCATTTTCACTGAACCTCAAAATATAATACGAAGAATTTTTTAATTTGCAGATATACTAAAGCTGGCTTTCTTTTATCTATAATTATTAAGTAACTCAAAATTAAAGTATTTTTAAAAAGAAAAGAACTAAGACTAGTAACTTAATATCTTTGTCTATTTTCAATAACACACCAATGTGCATAAACCTAAACAATAGCTTATTTGAGCTTAAATCTTTAAAAGTTGGATCAACCTTTATCAAATGATGCAATGTCCATTACAGCCTATATACTGTCAACCTTCTTATTACCTGCTCAGCCTCTCAATTTTAATATGACCACAATTGCAAAAGCGGGGCAAATTATGTCTTCTCTTGCTAAATGCAAAACATATACTAAAAAAGTTCACACTATGCAATAATTTTGATCAATTTATGTAATACATTCAGGAGGAGATTGAAATATGTTGACGAGCGTTATCTGAATCTTCTAAAATTAGATTTACAGATATATGTTTATTTTGTATTTGAGTATATGCCTCCCTGTAAGCAGGGTGATAGTAAAATAACCTCAGAAGGACTAATTCACATGTAACTTCATTCATTACATGTTAAATATTTGTTACATGGGGGGCATGATAAAGAATACAAAGAAAAAATTAATATTTTGTAATATGCTGTATAATGACAGAGTGTATTACACATGTTAGCATACGTTTTTCAATAAGTAATTTATCACGATTACCAATGGAATTTTTAACTTCAGAATAAGTAACTATGAGTAACTATGTTTGTAATTGTATAATCACTATTCAGTCTTAATTATTTATTAATACAATTTAAAAATAATTTTGTGTTGCCTAGCTAGTTTTCAATGCACAAAATATGTACCCACAGTGAGATTAAGAACACTTTGGGTATTTAATATTAAATACATTGACCCTTAATTATTATTTTCCTATTAGAACAAGAAAGTAGCAATGATTGGGCTAGACATATATAAAATGTTTCATGTAAAATGCTGTCTTACTGTTGCATCTTTATTCAACATCAACTTCCAGATGGGAACTATTTTTCATGGTTCATAAAGCCAAATCCAGCTGCTACATTTGGACCTACATAAGGAATTCACATTTTATTGCCTTCACAATGCTTATAAAACAATTGCTGTTGTTTTCGTTAGCCGTGGTGCAACTCACTCTTCTCCGTGCAAATGAGATATCCAAAAAGAACTTCTAATGTCTTTATAGTTGATTACTTAGCAGTCCTGTGCGTAATACGATCCTGATTTTACAACATTTTTTTAGATATTTAAACTAGCTTCAACAAAAACAATCTTCAAGGGTAACTATAGATTGAGTGAATTACCAAAAGTGTTCTTACAATTTCCTATTAAAACCCACAATGGTTATTAAATACTTCTGTAATCTTAGCTTTATTAAGAGACAGGAAGTGCACAGTTTCCTTTCCCTCCTCGTTCAGCTAATCTGGCTCTTTGATGGTCATGCGTTTGGAATAACCATGGGGTTTCCACCACAGCATAGTCTTCCCACAGCTAAATGGAATTAACCCTGTCAAGCCTCAAAAAAGAAAGAAAAGAAAAGAAAAGAAAAAAAAAAGGCATCTCATTGTTAGAATAGAAATATATTTGGAACTTCGAGTGAATAGCAGTTATATTAAAATACAGCAATTTGTGCTTAGGACATTTTCGGTAGGGCCACCAAAAAAAAAAAAAAATCGATTTCAGAAAATGGGAATAACTCGGCTTGCAAAATTACCCATCGTCATTCTTTTTTGCTATCTATAGATGTCAAACGTTTGGCGTCTTCTCAATTGTATTTATTAACTTACTTTTTAGATTCTGAATTAACATCTGCTACTCTGTTTTTGCCAAAAGACCTAAAATCCTAGGAAAAAAAATATAGAGATAGATGGAAAAGTTAGTACCTAGTGAGTTAATGTAAGAGTATGACAAGGAGGCAAGTTTTCTATGAATTGGGAAGCACAGACTATAGTAAACCACCGGATAATCCCTGTCCTGCTGAGCGGTTGCCCTAGAGGTCTGATACAGCGCCAAAGCCTCTTACGCATACTGAGACAAAGCTTATTTCAAGCAGAATTCAGCTCCTAAAGCCACCATACTGCTCCCTGACAACCTCCAGTTGCACTGACTCCATATTTGTGTTTCCCGCTGTTTATATTTACTTGTTCCCAAAGCCGCGATAGCTACAAAAACAAATACTTGTTATGCAGTGCTTTGTATCAATACAGGTAAAGTGCTCTGCTCCCTTTTTCACTTGTACATAGTTTGTGCAAATAGGTTTTTAATATATTCTGAGATTAATTTGGTAATTATAAGCCAGTTTAGAAACACACTTTAAACAACAGGTCATATAGTCACCATTTCTGTTCCAGAATAATTCTCAGTTTTTGACCCTTGAGCAAAGATGAGCAAATGTGTATTCAAAAAGAAATTCATTTGAATCGTCTACTTCTTTTGCATTGTCAGGTCCCAACTGATATTCTGTTTGGATTTTTACAGCAATCTTTTCAGCCTTTGTCAAGGGATTGTGCTTATTTATCTGATTTAAATTTTTGAATCAAGATTTTAGGATATTTTTTTAAATTGGACAAAATAGAATAGAATAGGTGACTTCAGGAAGGTATTTTTATTTTAAGTCAATTATGTTTGTTCTTCATAAAAATAGGATTATGCCTATTGTGGCTGCATAAATACATAGCCTGTAGAAGTGTTTGTAGTTTCCCTGGTACAAGAATGTCACCTAAATCCTCTAATGTAATCTGACAGAGGTAACAGAGTACCTTTTTATAAAACGAAAACAAATAAAGAAGATTAACTTAAATGTAATCATATGTAAAATTTAAAAATGGACTTTAAGCTTTTTATTATTCAATACTATTATAAGCACTAAGAACACTGGGTGGTGAATGTATTTCATATTAACTCTGTACACAAAAAACTTCGGAAAACAAAAAGAAAATAATATTCTGGCTATTAAACTAAGATATAGATTTCTTTACGGCTCACATTTTTACCTCTTCTGTAATTAGACTATTTTAAATTAGAAAATATATATTTGGACATTTCTTAAACAGAAGATATTATGTCAAAATGTTAAATTATTCCAAGTACATCATGGATTATGCTTTGACAATCTAATTGGTTATCAGAATAAAAAAGCTTCATCTTTTTATTTATTTTTCCCCTTTATTTAAGGAGTTACTCAAATCTAGAGAAAGTTGACACAAATTTTAAAATTTTACCATGTTCCTTTCTAGAAGTGAATATTCAGTCCTGGAGACTAAAAATGGAAAAAAAAAAAAAGTTAATATAACAATCTTATAATTCACATTTTTACTCTTGATTGCACTAGTAAACAAGCAGCTTATTTTTGGACAATGTTTTCTAACCTATCAGAAACTGCCTCATTTCTAGTTTTGTAACAGTCTCAAATATCAAAAGAAAAGAAACTATTGAGGAGAGAGAGAGATAAGTGTAAAATTTATAGCCCAACAGAATGTCAAAATGTAAATAGATGGGGGATTGTATGCTATCCCCTTCAATTTAGCTTACAGTTTTAATCAACATATTTAGCAACTACTTGTTTTATTTATATAATTAGTGTTTGTTGATACCTGAAAGATTATACCAACCAGGAGAAATTCTAAATCACAGTTTTAGTAGTTTTCTTCTTAAACATTTTAAGGCAAAAGTGAAAGTTTTGCTAATATCCTTTTAAATAGAAATGACAATCAGTCGGGGCACAAGGATAAAAAAGTAAGACAGCTAGGTTGGCTAATAGGAGATTAGAAAGTGATCCCATACTTCTAGAATGAGACTCAGAAAAAATGATTTTAAAAACCCACTACACAATTGTTATTCTTCCTGAAATTATTTGCAGTTTTATTGTATAATGTCGTGAACATACATAACACAATACCCTTGAATTTTCTATACTCATCATTGAGTGCCAAAGGGAGGAAATATTATAGGAAAGGATTAGATCAATAATTCTCAACGCGGGGTGGTTTTTCCCCCATCAGGAGATATTCATCAAAGTCTGGAGAGCTTTTTGATTGTTAGAAGTTAGGGGTGAGGTACTACTGGCATCTTGGGGTACAGGCTAGGGATACGGCTAAACACTACAGTGCACAGGATAGTCCTTCACAACAAAGAATTATCTGGTCCAAAATGACAGTAGCATCAATGTTGAAAAACAAAAACAATAAAAAACAAAAACATAATTCTCTACTGAGATTTTCTTTTTCTATTGTTTCCCTTCTTCCTGGGACATGATTAATAGAACACATGATAATAATTATCACTTATTACAGACTCAATTGTATTGATATCTCTAATTCTGTCTCTAAAATTGTATTTCAAAGTTCCAAGACAGTTCTTGTGGAAACTGACTTTCATTTGGAGTGTCTTCTCTTTGTCTTTATGTTTTAAATCCCAGATGCCCATAAAAAAAGATGATTTCACATGGATAAAGTTGGAAACCATCATTCTCAGCAAACTAACACAAGAACAGAAAACCAAACACCGCATGTTCTCACTCATAAGTGGGAGTTGAACAATGAGAACACATGGACACAGGGAGGTGAACATCACACGCCGGGGCCTGTCGGTGGGTGGGAGGCTAGGGGAGGGATAGCATTAGGAGAAATACCTAATGTAGATGACGAGTTGATGAGTGCAGCAAATCACCATGGCACGTGTATACCTATGTAACAAACCTGCACATGTACCCCAGAGCTTAAAGTATAATAAAACTTAAAAAAAAAATTCCAGGTGCCACTTTGGTCTAGTTCTCCATTCTCAAGATCAGATATTCTCAGAGGCAAGCCCAGCATTTTTCTGAACCTAGCATATAGGATAACTTACACTTTTAAAATGCTAGAAGGAAGAAAGAGAAAAGCCAGGAGCCACAATATTTCATTATTATAAATTGCATTGTAAGGTAGCTATACAAGAATGTCCCTAATGGAATTGATCAAACAGGGTGAATATGTGGTGGAAAATTCTAAACTCGTATGTCATCTTAGAATTTGTATGAATTTTGTTTTCCCTAATTTAAGAAAATGAAGACAAGAAAATATAATCATCTTTCATCCCAGTATTTTCCAAAATATATTCCTTAAAATAACTTCTTAAGAAAATGATTTGATGATCAAATATTAAAAAACACAGCAAACATATTGCCAACATCCTTAAAGATTCTCAATACACTTTGATATAGTAAAGATTCTGAGAAATGCTGCAATGAAAGCCTCATTTATTTATTTTTTTTATTAATCTAGTGTTTCTCCAACTTGACCCAAGAAATACTGTATAGTGCTTGATTTTATTATCTTCATTGCAACTGCTAACATCTGGGAAGTACTATATCAGAAAAACTCAGTTTTTCTAATATACAATAAAACTATTCTCTTTCATCCCATCTTAAAGAGCATATGAGCTTCCATATTTTACATATATCATAAAACACAATTTTTTTTTACTTAAGATAATAAAGAATGTCCCTGAATGCTCAGATTCCAACTAGCTAGTGCTACATGCACTAGTTATGGAAGATCTTAGGGAAATTAACTCCATCAGCTAATGCAAAATACTCTTCAATTAAAAACACTTCCAGTCAAAGTGAAATTCTCTAAAGCCATCACGTCTTGTTTTCACTTAAGACTGTCCGAGGAACACATAAATCTAAGTGATAAAAATTACTTCGCTCAGTTAATACTCGTGTAATTTAAATGATTTTATTATGTATACATGCAGAACTTATAAATCATATATTCAGAACTTATAAATCATACATTCATAATTATTTTCCTTTTCATTTTATTTTTAAAATTAATCTCATTTATCACTTTTTCTGTCTATAATAAATACGTCCATTTGATCTGCTTCTGAGTGAAAACAAGAGTTGGTGGATTAGTAGTAACAAAAAACACCAAAATGTATCAAGAATTGCCCCACCTGTTCTATCTAGTAGCTCCCACACCACCACCCTGAACCAATGGAAATAATTGTGCCACCCTGAATGGCAGGCACAATTGCTATTTCCATTGTTGAGTAAGGATTCAAGTCAATAACATGTTTTTATCAGGTTTCAAGCCAATAATGTTTTTAACTGACATGAAAACTTTAAAGGAATAAGCATTTTACACACAGCAAATATTTAACAATTATTTTTTCTTCTCACAGAAAAGTTTGTAAGGTAGGTATTACTCCTCTCATTATATATGTGAATAAATGGAGGAAGATAAGCAACTTGCCCAAAAATCACAAAGCCAGAAGATGAATCCCAAAAGAACATTAATCCAGGACTGTTTCTTTCTGCTAAACGATGCTATTGCGTCCTTTCGGGGCTTCTGGGAAACTCTTCAGACTTGCTGACAGCACTTTCCTAGGACAGCTGAGACGCATTCGCTAATCTCTGAGCTGCTTGTCCTTTGTGGTTTAGTTTGGCCAAGACATAGAAGAGACAGTTGAGAATAACAGTTATTTGCATGCCTGGAAATACTTAATAAAAATGATTTCTACAAATAATGTATTTACTACATAGAAAAGGGTCTTTCTGCTGTTCTCGCTCATTTTCCTGCATAAATTAATTGTATTTTACCTTTGTTCAGTGTTCGCTGCCATTTAGCAATGTGTCATTTCTATGAATTCCAGTGATACTACCATAATAATAATGAAGAAAAAGAGGAAGATAAGGAAATAGACACTGTAAAAATGATAAATATTTTTCATTGAAAATTTATCTCAGATTTTATATTAAAACAATGTAGCAATTGCCTTTTTATTTGCTGGATGTTGTATTTTTAATAATTTGGTTCCTACATCTGGCATAGAATTTACCAGAGAAAGTATGCGCGATAAAAAGAGATAAGTAAAATTTTTGTTTTTAACATTTTGTGTAAGCAGGGTTACAAAATGCCAAGTGAAATCTGAAATTTTATTTTTCTCATCTAATCTAAATTCTGTAATCTAATTTCTTACAGAAGATTGTCCTAGGAAAAATGTAATATATATTGGCTTACTTCTTAAGCTGCCTCCTCCTTTCAGTAATATTTTGGTGCCTTTGAATATTTTATCTAATTATAAAACCAAGAAAATGAGATGTTTTTGCACAAAACTGAATAAAAATTGACTCAAGACACATTTTCCTGTCTCTATACAAACTGGTGATGAATATTTTAAATTCCAGCACCAACAAGTATTTTAAAATAATTTTCTTAATTTCTTACTTTTTTTTCTTTTTTTTTTTTTTTTAGAGACAGGATCTCGCTCTGTCTTCTGGACTGGAGTGCAGTGGCATAATCATGGCTCAGTGTGGTTTCAAACTCCTGGACTAAAGTGATCCTTTCTGGCAGCCAGGACTACAGGTGTGTGCCACAATACTCAGCTAATTTTTAAATTTTTTATAGAGACAAAGTCTCTCTATGTTGCCCTGGCTGGTCTTGAAATCCTGGCCTCAAGCAATCCTCCCCCTTCAGCTGCCCAAAGTACGAGGATTACAGGCGTGAGCCACTATGCCCAGCCTCCATATGTATATATTTATCACAACTGTTCTATAAATTATTTGTATAATTGATAATACAAGAAAATCCCTAGTAGTTAATCAACTGTGGCCAAATTATCTGCTGAGGCTTAGAATAACAGTATAATAGCAATAACAACAATACTAACAGATAACATTTAGTTAATGTTTATTTTCTGCTAGGCTGTGTTAATTTAATTTAATCTTCACAGTAATTCCATTGAATATGAGTATTATTATTATTGTCATCATTATATTCTTAATACCATAAATGAGAAAATTGATGTCCTGATTGTGCAGCCAGCAAAGGTGGAATTAGGAATTGTACCCAAACAATCTCAACCTCAGAACTACAGCTTTTAACCAGTATGTTATACTACACCCAGGAAGGCCTCAACTTTGATATTTCTCTTGTTTTTGTTTCTCTGTTTGTTCTGTCAGAGTAGATGGGTTTGCCAGGAAAGTTTTAGAACTCACCAGACCTGCTGGAAGAACTTCAGACTTAGGGATGCCTTGAGATTGTGCCATATCAAACCTAGCTCCTGAGAGTCATCCCAGTTTAAAGTCACATCCTAGAGCTACCCAGGAGCTGTCATACAGAGGGAGGAAACCATCAGTCAGTCACCTGAACATCTGTAACACCAAACAGCCATTTCAAGAGGCAGAGCTTTGCCCAGTGCATTTTAGGCCCTCTCTTGGGAACATAAGGTCACCCCGCTGGTTCAGAAAGTTGAAAACAAGCTCTTAGCTAAGTGATGGATGTGGCATCATTGCACAAGATGTTCCCTGAGTAATGTTTTCCTGTTCTTGGACCTTAAAAGGAAATTAACTAAGAGAAAAGAAAAAATTCTGGGATTCAGGCTAGCCAGTGGTGTGTATATTTACTATATTCATGCAGAATAGCAAAAATTTCAGGTGAATTGAAGATAACCCAGAGCGTAAACTGAAAAGCTCTTAGCAGGTGTACTGTATATTAGTGAAGTATAAGTACAAAAACGTGTAAGGGTAAAGACAGAGTGAGACATTCTGAAAAATGTGTCATTAGGCAATTTCCTCATTGTACAAACATGATATACAGTATACTCATACAAAGGTAGCTGTTGTAGCCTACTACACACCTACGCTGTTCATTCTAGCCTATTGCTCCTAGGGTACAAACCTGTACAGCATGTTACTGTACTGGATACCATAGGAAATTGCAACCCAAAGGTAAGTATCTGTGCATCTAAACATAGAAAAGGTACAGTAAAAATACAGCACTAAAATCTTACAGGACTACTGTCATATATGCAGTCCATAATTGACCAAAATGTAGCTATGAAGCACATGACTGTAAGTGAGGGCTTGTATGTTAAGTTATATTTGTAAATAAAATAGAAGAGCTTATGACTTAATGAAATTCAATCTTCGTATATTTATAAAGTGAAAATGCCCCCTTTATGTCTCCTGTTACATAATAGATATAAAAAATCATTTCTTTAATTAATTAATATAGTGTAAGTTCATCCTGTATTATGTTTAACTGACAGAAAATAACTAGCCATTGTCTAAGTTGAACACTCCCTCTGATATTTAAAATTACTGAATCTTCTCTTCCCTTTCCATGAACAAAAAGTCAAGATGCCTCTTATGACAGATACAGAGAGTTTGTATATAAGGATTTTAATTTTTATGAGAAAATATAGGTATTGTTTCAAGGAATTATTAATATATAATTTCACATTTTAAATCCTCAAGAAATATTAAATGTTACTTTTGAATGCTAATGTTTGTTTTTAAAGTTAAATATCAAACATCTAAGAAAACTCACTAAATAATCTAAAACAATGAGAGGCAGCGTGAGAAAACAGGTGAAGGGCAGGCAGACGCAAGTTCGCAAGAGGCCTCCTATACCAGTTAGGGCTATGGAGCTTCAGTCTAAGTACAGGAAGGCCATTGAATGCTTTTTGATGCTTAAGTCACATTTATTGGGGTATAATGTACCTCATGTCCATAATTTGGAGCAGAAGCTTCTCACAGTCAACAATACATATGCACAATTATTGGAGTCAAAGGAGGCACTTAATGAAAATGTGTTTATTTTCCGATTTTTATTTCTAGGGGGATACAATGCATTGTATAGGATTGGAACTCCCTATATACATATACTTGTGTGTGTGTGAGAGAGAGAGAGAGTGTGTGTGTGTGACAGAGCCAGATACATACAAATATGTCATATCATATATGAATGTATTAAAATTCACTATTTGCATGTAAAACTGACTATTATAGACAAATGTATAAAGATGTGCAACTATCACAATCAAGAAATAGATCATTCACTTCACACCAAAAAGTTATCTTGCATCCACCACCCCCTAGCAACTACTGGTCTGATTTTGTCCATCTAGTTTTTCCAAAATGTCATATAAATGGAATCACATAGCTTTTGTGTCTTGCTTCTCTTACTTAGCATAATGCCTTTCAGACTCACCGATGTTCTGGTATGTATCAGCTCATGATTGCTGAAATAATTCTATTGTATGAATTATTATGATTTGTTTATTCATTCACTAGTTGATGAACATTTGGATTATTTTCAGTTTGGGCAATTGCAAGTAAAGCCTTGAAAGCCTTTTAAAGAGGGAGAGACATAATTTGACTTACACTATAAAAAAAAATTCTGACTCCTGTATGGAGAATGAATGTCAGAGCATTTAAAGTGGGAGGCTAGAGACAGGGAAGTCAGCATGCAGTCCAAGTGACAGAAGATGGTAGCTGGTACAAGCAGAGATGTAGAGAAATCAATAGAATTAAAACAGTTATTTTAAAAGCAAAATGTAGAGCATCTGAAATAATAAAGAAGTAGGAAAAATCACAGATGCCTGGAGCAACTAGATGATTGTTCGCCTCTTCACTGCCGGTTATCTCTCCCCGTATCAATTCAGTATGAACACTCCGTGGGTATCAGTTAGTGAAATTAAATTTGGGACATCAAAAATTTGAAAACATAGAGTTTTCTGTGAAATCTACAATATATCTTTCATTCCCATAAAAACAAATCTTTCATGACAGACAGGTAACTTCTAGAGCCTTATAGTAAGTTTCTACAATACTATCTTTCAACAAAATACGATTTAATTTCCCTTCAGAGTTACACATGGAACACTAAGATTAGATTGGATAATTTGGGGAATTTAAAATCATGTCACATTCACATTTTGGTCTATATATCAATTTAACAAAAAATATTGGAACTGTGAGAGACCTGCTTTCACTGGCATACCTGAAGCAGCACATAATTCTGTGAGAGATTACTTCAGGGGTGGCCTTAATTCCATAGAATGAACTAAGTGTTCTCCCAGAAAAAATAAGAGAAAGAGAATAAGCACATGTTCATAAAGCTCCTCTCTTTAACTCTGAGAATTTTAGACTTGTACCATACAGTATATAAGGAGCTTCTACTAAAAATCGTCTTCTACTCTTAATTAATAGAAATTGTGGACTAAATATTTTTTTACTCTGTACTCAGTAAATTGCTGTGTAATTACTGAAGTTGTACCTACTACATAATTAATCATATGCTTGTTTTTTCTAATATCTGAAATACAAAACCATATAATAGCAATATTTTGTATTCAAGTCACCTACGTTTATATCTAGACCATTTCTTCACTTTGAGCTGCAAGAATCAAATATGTGTAAACATTGCAAAGCATATTGAGTATGTTCTACTGTCTATGTACCTGTGGACACATAACCATAACATGAATTACCAACAGTGGGGACTGGCCTTCACCTTCTTCATTCCATAGGAAGATAAAAAATACACTTTTGCTTAATTTTAAAGATCAAGTCTTATAATCAAAATAAAATTCTACTGATCTTTTAAAATAAAAATAGTAACAGCTATTTATTTGTTGTTTTCCCTTGTTATTGATGCTGTTTTTCAAATGTGAAGAAAGTAAAAAATCTTAGGGGCTCCTATGCTATGCATCGCCTTAGTGATGAAGTTGCTTTGTTAAATTTTGGGGTTTTTCTTAAAGCATTTAGTAGGTGTCTATATTGTATCATTGAGGCCACAGAGATAACAGGAAATTGCCCTTGTCCTCCAAAGTTCATTTTGTAGAGAGGAATAATAGTGTGTGCTACTCAGCTCAAAGCTCATAGTATCAAATAACTATGCAAATATTTACACATATGACATATATACACATACACCCATCCCAAACTTTAACAAAATACATATCCCTGACACTTCACACCCAAGCTCCACTAAACATTCAAAAGAATATCCCACTGCCACATAACGAGACACATATTAGACATATAAAGTAGCCATTTAATAAAGTTTTAATTTGAAATTTTACAGTATTTTTATTATCTATAATAAACTTCATGTAACTCAGCACACATAATAATATGACAAGGCCGGTGACCAGGCAGTTTTTTATTCTGAGTTTCAATTACACATTTATAAAGTGGGTCAATAAATATCTATCTGATAGGGTAGTTGTCAGGATTTGATAGAACAATGTAAGTAGTGGCCAATAGCTAACACCAGACAAGGCTGAAAAAAAAAGGGTAGATATTTCCAGCAGTAGCAGTAGTGTTGTCATTACTAATCAACTTAGCTACAACGTTTTCTACGAGCAATAAGCACAAGTCAGCTAGCTGTTTTGCGGGAATTTGGTAAGCTCTGCCACTTAAAGACAATATTTTTCTCTCAGAACATCAACATGTAAGTGAAAAATTCTCATGTAATCAGGTCAGAATATTGTAACTGAAATAAAGTAAAATCCCCACTATCACACACATCTATCAAAACAAATCTGATTTGCTTGGAAATACAAAGATGTTAAAGGAGAAACACTGTCAAGGAGCAAAATCCAGAAAGAAATATGTATTTGTATATAACTAATGGCAATGCAATGTGGGATGCACTATAACAGAAATATGTATAAATTATTATGACAGAAGAAGAAGTAACAACTTTTGAAGACAGTGATTAAAAAGGACTCTGGAGGGCTTTATATCCAAACCTTTGTAATAAATCATTTTATAATATTGGGCTGTTTTATTGTCTATGTTATATTTGGTAAAACAATAATATCAACAGCCTTTTATATATATATCCCTACATCTGTGCACAAACTTTTCAATATGCTAGTTGCCTTCCATTTCCAATTACAAAGAGCATTTTTCTTTCATTTTATGCTAAACACTGCACAAGGCATTGCAAATACAAATGCATATTAAGAAATAAATGCTTACATAAATGCAGGTAGCATATGTGTTTATTGATACATGAACATGAAAACTTTCCCAGAGAAGCCCTTCTGTCTAAACAATCTAGTTGTACCTTTCCTCCATACTCTAGCTCACATTATGTTCTTCATAGAATATAACACTCACTGAAATTATATTTTTTCCTCTTTCTTTTCTTTCTTTCTTTCTTTCTTTCTTTCTTTCTTTTCTTTTTCTCTTTCTCTCTTTCTCTCTTTCTCTCTCTCTTTCTTTCTTTCTTTCTTTTTATTTTTTGTCTGTCTCTCCAGTTAAAATGTAAACATCAGGAAGGCAGGAATTTCCCATGCTTCCCAGCTGTGCCCTCAGTGCTAAGAATCCTTTCTGTCACTCACTTGGTGCCCATGATTTTTGTATTAGGTGAATAAGTAATTAATGCACAAAGAAGTATCTATGAGTATTAGTCTCATATGCCCATATGTACCAGTTCCATTCTTAACAGCTACTAAAATTTAAAATTTACTGCATTTCCAGAAAGCTTGTGAATTTTATTGCCAAGGGTAAATGACTGAAAACATGCATAAACAAATGAGATGACAAGTTCTACTGACAGACATAAATGAATCTTGTCTTCTGTTGATCAGGACCCTTACATGCATCTTTTCTGCCTGTAAACATAGTTATGTCATTAAATCCACAGCAAATATGACAATGGCTAATGAAACTTAAATATAGATATGAGAATATTTCTTCAGCTCTAACTCACAATTAAATATCTGAATTTTTGTTTTATTTAGCAAGGGGAATAATCCAGCTTGACTGAAATTATGATCACATATTTATCCATATCTTAATTATACTGCTATAATATCAAAGCCTATAACATAAGCAGAATTTTCATCACATCTCTAGTTTAAAAATATTTTTTCTCAACCAATCCTCAGGGAAATATTCATGAGGTAAACCTGGCAATACAAAAATAATTATTTGGAAAACATTATATGAGGTGAGTTGTTGCTTCTCTACTGGATGCCAGTTTAAATTGAGCTAATTTGTTTTACCACTAGCTTAAGAAAACCCCAGCACAGCGGCACAACAATTACATCCAGGTGCAAGGACTTAATTCAACAAATTCTAGGTGGATCCTTCCAGTCAGCACGGTGGGCCCCATTCTCAGCTGCGGCTAAGAACAGATGCCTTGAAAAGCCTCTGTAAACATGATCCAGTCAGTCCTTGAACGGAGATGATGAAATATTTCCAAAACAAAATAATGAAACTGATATTCTTATGACCACAATTCCAATATACAGATCAATGAGGAAAAAGACACAGTAGGAATTCTTTTAAATTTGTGAGCAAAATAAGGAAAGTAATTTATTCCTTTGAATTTTTAATGTACCAGGTATATGTGTATACATTTTAAATTTTTCAGTTGTAAATATGAGCATTTCAATTGTAAATGCTCATATACATTTTAAGAGAATTTATAAAGATATAGATATAAATCAAAACTATTAACACAGTTATACACGTAGCAAATGGTTTTGGAAAAACTTCACTAATGCTCCAAACACAAAAAATATAAAACATCAGATTTTTTAAAATATGAGCCTCTAAATGATGAATTCACTTGCTTACGTTCATGATGCAGTTTGGTAGAAAACATGACTATGGTGTAAGTGCCCACAACCTCACTTTTATAAAGTCATAATTTTTAAAATTAAATAAATTTCAGATTCTTGCTTTAATTTGCTTCTTAAATAACTTTCCTTAAATGGTCTTGAGAAAAATGAACAGAAACACTCCACTATTTCAGAGGTAGACACACATAAACATGTATTTTTCCAGCATACTTCTAGATAATATTTTTATAATCAGTTGTGTTTTTCACTCACTACTGAGGAAGTAAGAACTGGAAACAATTTATAACAATAGTATTGCAAACTGCTTTTTTAGTTGCTAAAATGCATACCAATGTGCAGGCATATACTGATTTGGACACAATTAAAATTTGCTAATTATTGGTATAGCAAAACTAGCTTCTAAGTATTCTCCATATACATCTCTCTGTCAGTTTGCCAATGATGCTAAGTCTAAATATATTAACAGATTAGTACCAAAATTTCAGATTGGGAATTATATCATAAGAGATAATTATTTTGGCTGCTTGTCATTTCTTATTACACTCCAACCAAGAATTTTCTATTAAAATCAATTTTTAAAAGCTTAAATTTTTCTTTTAAGCTTCTAATCATTTCTCTAGTAAACTCCAGGCGCAACACTTTATTTTATTAATAATAATCTGTAAGCATTAACAATACTAATTAGAAGTATGCCAGACAATTTGAATTAAACCAGTGGGTAGTGCTTATTCAGATGTGGTGTGAATAGTCTGGACATTTTGAAAAACATCCAAATGGGACGCAAATAAAAAACTGTCAAAAATCTAAACCAAGTTCAGCCAGGCGTGCAAGATCCGTTCCCATGAACTGAAAAGAAAAATTAAAATCAGTCAGAACTCCTGAAATATCTTAAAGTTGGATAACAATTCTCATCTTTTACTAGTGGGTCCTAAAGAAGACCGTGATAAACTTTAATCGACAGACTAAAATCTCTAGGGCAGAAATTTTGGCTAATAATAATCTAGCAATTTGTATCCTCATTAAGCCCAATTTCCTCATATATGGAAAAAAAGTAATTTGGATGTGATATTCTGCTCATAACAGTGAGATCGAAATTCCAGTGTGATATCCATATCCAAATAATAAATCTTAACTCAAAGAATCAGGTTTTAATTGCTTCATTGTAAAACATTTGATTTATCTTATAAAAAGTCCATTTCTAATTTAAAGAAAAGAAGATATTCAAAACTTAAAACAATTTAAAACAGCATAGCAACATACAGTCCAAAAATTCTTTAACATTTATTTTTTTCTTTTAACAAATCTATATTTCAATCTTACGTGTAATAAGTCAGGGTACAAAACTATGTAAAAATTTAATTCTGATCCCATAGTAACTCAAATTCTCATAAGAAACAAAACACTGTAATAAATGAAATCATTACATTTTATTAACAATTTTACCTAATAATCACATTAGTCTGAATTTTATTTTAAAATTTTATTTTAAAATATTGTATATATTTAAGCTAGTTATCCAAGTTTAGATGCTAGGGTTAGTTTTCCCATTCAGTAAACAAAAACATATATGTCTATTCCATACCTTAATTATCTGATGAGGCCTAAAAATTACAGACAAGAAAATTTGACCCTACAAACTGAACTCTAAGTAATTAAAATTACCTAAAGTTCTTAATAAGATGTTTTCAAACCATAATTTAACCAGCAAAAAGAAAAATAATTCCCAGACTCTTGTGATCCTTATTACAACACTTATTACGGAACATTAAAGCTGTGAGTGACACTGGAGATAATCTAGTACAAAGGTCCCATTTCTCAGGTCAGAAAATCAAGGCCCAGAACCAGTGAGTACAGCTAATTAGTGATGCAGATGTACGTCCCAGAATTCCCACATTCCAGTCCAAAGAATGTCAATAGTACACTATGCTAATTCTCAGTTAAAGTTTATCATTTTTTTTCCACATGACAAATATATGTGCTGAAGTTGATAGAATTTTTAAAAAGTGGAGTTTCAAGCTGCTCAACTTTACCAGTCAAATTGTACAGAAACTTTTGGAACATCTATCATCACCCTCTTCCCCAAGTTATAGTGGGCAGTGTTATAGGAAGATTATGATTTATTTTGAGAAACCCATGAGATAAACTTTGAGCAATAAAATGTATTAAAGTCGTTTAAAGTGGTAAGTATCCCAGTATTTCTTATGCATAAATAGATAACAAGAAGGAGTTGGGGGAAAAAAATCTCATCTTAAAAAGGAAAAAGGATAGAGGAAATACTGTTTTCTGGTCTAGAAAATTACTTCTTGAAATCCCTGGAAAATTATGTTGTCGATCTTAAAGTAAAAGTGCTACAAATACCTAAAAGCCGTATATACCTGAAAGTAAATATAAACTGTGTCCTATTCTTTCCACTTTTACCTTTTTATCTCATTGGGTAAAAATGTAAATCATTGGAAAAATAAATTTTCTTGTAAATTAATATGAAACTGGTGGAAGTGATGATAAAGTTGTGGTATATCGTTTCTCTGTTGAGTTGTTAAAATGATTTTAGCATAGTTTAACAAAACAATTTAATGTTAGCTTCAAATAACTTTATTTTTAATTTCAATTTTTCTGACATTTCGCAGTAGATAATTACAAGTGTAATCATTATTGGTCATTGACTATTAATTTGTTTCAGCGCATGTACCTCAGTGGGCAGTAATTACTGCTCAACCTTCAATAAGATATCATTAACAAAATGAGAAGACCAGACAAAATATGTTAATTACCATAAGTGCTCCATTGGCTCCTCCCTGGAATAAACAAGTCTAACAATTAAGATCACACTTACTTTTTGCCAGACTATATTATGCAGTGCAAAAAAAAAAAAAAAAAGAGGCAAATGCTACATAATTTGAAGAAAGGATGTTTTGGCGGATTAATATTATTTTCATTTTAAATTCATATCAGCAACTATAATAACCCAAAGACTGACAGCGGCTCTTGCACCAAGCAGCAGTCTCACAAAAGCTCATTGTTAATAGTGAAAGAAAAAATTAATTGGCTACTCTACCCTATATAATTATGATGAGAAATATCTCAAAATTATGGACATGTTTTAATATATTAAAACTATTTGTAGAGCAAGTTAAATGGATTTCCTATCAATCCATGTATAAATAGACTAGGGAATATTTTAAATGCCCCAATTAAGAAGTTACAATATGCCAAACTCAGAACATAATTGTTTTGGGTAGCCAGTGTAGTTCTAAGCGTTTCTTAGTTGGTTATTTACAGTATGTTGCTATCCTAAAAGTGTAATCAAAATACTTGTCACTACAATACTCTTCAGCTTTTAATCTTTATTGTTGCCAGTTCATTCCTAACAACTTCACTTTCTAAGCATACTAATTCTACCTAAGTATTTGTCTTCTACATATACGTACATATATATACATATATATACACATACATATATACACACACACATATATATGCATTTCACATTGCTGTTCATTCAGGCCTTCCCTGCAACTGGGTTTGCCATGCATCTCAGATCCCAACCCTGCAGCTGTTCCTGCCTTTCTCTTATTGTTCTGAGCAAGGCACATCTCATTTTACCCTCATTCTTTTGCAGTTTCAGGCCTTTCCATTTTCTCTTCCAACTGCTCCAGCTGTACCTTTTACAACCCAGCTGTTGGGAGTCTTTTACAGACACTCTCCCTCTTCCTAAAGAGGTCTGCCTGACCTCTGGCAACTCTGATGGCAGGTTACTTCCAGATTTTCTGGTTCTTTCTAACATTCTCTCAGGTTAATTTAATTCCTTCAAATCCACCTTGACCTAAGCAACTTCAAGTCTATTTGGGCTTCCTTGTGATCACTTATAAACTAAAGGATTGGACATAAGCAACCTAAACTTCTTGCACATTCTCATAATCATGAATATTTATATGGTATAATTTTTCTTAAGTTTTAGGATGAAACATCAATAATAATTGATGTCAAAAATAACAAGCTAAAAGGACCCCTATGGTTCGATATAGAACATATTTCACTGCTTTACATAACACTTACTCAGAAACTTGAAGACCTGCACGTATTCCTTTTTGGACTGTCCGAAGAGGCTTTATCAATGGTGATAGCTCAGAAATGTTCGAAACTAACAAATTATCAAATACTTCAAAATACGACTATTACCAATGCAAATATAAAGTAATCTCTGACCTCTGGCCTTCTTCAAGAATCCTTCTTTGGTATTGTAGGTTCAATTCTCCTTTTTATGTTCCCAGGATACTTGGAAATTCCCCAAGACCATTTATCTTTTTGAGCCGTAGTTTTCTGTTTGCTTGTCTATCTTCCCTAGTAGACTATGAAATCGTAAGGAAAGTGGGTTTTGTATCTCACACACAATGTCTGCTTGATGAATTCATTGAATAAACAGCCTTAGGTAAGTATACGTTTTTGAAAAGTCTTTGAAGTTAACAAGTAATTGTAGGACAAATTTAGATATTGAAAATTTTGTTTTAGATTCTTTAAAAGAAAAATGAATTCATTTTTCATGTGATTTTTTTAGATGGTGTTTATAATTATCTTAACTTTTATCATGAATGTCTATTAGTGTAAAAAACGATTATGACTTTAGCTTGAACAGGGTCATTATAAGTATTTAGAGACTAGAGTAGGTTTCTGAAAAGTTTCAAATTTCTGCAAATGTATTACTTGTTTATAGAAGTACATGTAAAATAGAAGTGCCTAGATGCATACCTATAACTCAGGTATCTAATTACAGATTTTATTTATTTCTATTTTATGGAAATATTTTTTCTTCAGGCACTACATCTCAGCAAGCCTCAAGGTCTTATTTTTCTCTAAAAATTGATATCTCTTATAATGGAAAAATAAATGAGAATCAAATTAATGAATTTTACAAAAATTCTTTTCATTTAAGGCATAAATATGGTAACAAATATAAATCTGGGAAATGCATAATTTCACAAGAAAAGATAAACCTCAATATAATTTTAAACAATAGAAGGAAAAATGTATTTTCAGTGAAACACAATCAATCTATGTGGTTTTAAAGTATATCCAAACATTATGTTTCTTTTCTTTTCTTTTCTTTTCTTTTTTTTTTTTTTTTGAGACAGAGTCTTGCTCTGTTTCCCAGGCTAGAATGCAGTGGCGTTATCTCGGCTGACTCCTCAGTAGCTGGGACTATAGGCACTCGCCACCATGCCTGGCTAATTTTTGTCTTTTTGGTAGCGACGGGGTTTAACCATGTTGGCCAGGATGGTCTCCATCTCTTGACCTTGTGATCTGCCTGCCCCGGCCTCCCAATGTGCTGGGACTACAGGTGTGAGCCACCACGCCCAGCCTCAAACATTATGTTCCTAAAGGAACATATAATGATCTTTAGCTATTTGAAAATGATTATCAAAATGATAAGGAAAAGTTAGAAAGTTCATATGATGCCTCCAATTTTATATCTCTTTAAAAGTATTCTTAATCTTTAAAATTAAACAAAATTTAACATTGTCTTTGGCTACTACTGACCAGAGGAATTCATAGCTTGTGTGACAACAGTGATCTTATTATATATCTTGTTTATCCAAGAAATGCATGAAACCCAAGCTAGTGCATGATTACAAGGTCATCTCTCACTGTGTTCTTAAACCTAGTGTTTATTATTCTCCAGATTTTAAGTTGCCTTTACCTAATTTTATAATGTATTTACCTTTGCCTGGAAATCTTAAGTCATTTTCACAATAATTTTTAAGAATAAATTTAAATACTTTATTTTTTCGTTTGTATTTGTTATAAAGTACCCCTAATCTTTTTTAATTTTAAGAAACACTCTAACGCCTCCTTATTTCCTTCTATGACCAGAGTAAAAACCAATGCATCACTTACTGAATTAGGAAAAGGCAGGAAACTGAAACTCTCTTTTAATGTTAAATATTTGGAAGAGAATACCATTTTATTATTATTATTATATTTTAAGTTCTGGGATACGTGTGCAGAACGTGCAGGTTTGTCACATAGGTATACATGTGCCACGGTGGTTTGCGGCACCCATCAGCCCATTATCTACATTAGGTATTTCTCCTAATGCTATCCCTTCCCCTAGCCTCCCACCCAGTGATAGGCCCTGGTGTATGATATCCTCCTCCCTGTGTCCATCTGTTCTCATTGTTTAACTCCCACTTATGAGTGAGAACATGCAGTGTTTGGTTTTCTGTTCTTGGGTTAGTTTGCTGAGAATGGTGGTTTCCAGCTTCATCCATGTCCCTCCAAAGGACAAGAATTCATCCTTTTTATGGCTGCATAGTATTCCATGGTGTATATGGGCCACATTTTCTTTATCCAGTCTGTCATTGATGGGCATTTGAGTTGGTTCCAAGTCTTTGCTGTTGTGAACAGTGCTGCAATAAACATACGTATGCATGTCTCTTTAAAATAGAATGATTTATAATCCCTTGGCTATATACCCAGTAATGGGATTGCTGAGTCAAATGGGATAATACCATTTTCTAATGAAAACAGCCTTAGTTACTTTTCTTGAATTCACAGCACAAGCAACTTACTGAGTAGATGTTCAGTAAGTACTTGATGTTTAATGCTTTAATTCACACTAAAATATAAAGGATACTAATCGTAACTTTCAGCTTCCACCCACAGATTCCATTAATAGAAAGAAAAATGCCTTAAAAACAAACAAACAACAACAACAACAACAAAACTGTACAACAGTACATATCCTACGACTTAACAAGTCCACTTTTGGAAAATTTTTAAGGAAGCAACGATGCTGGTATGTAAAGGTATGAGAAGTCATCAGTCTGTTGCATATATTCATGAAAACTGGTAATAACCAAAGCGTCTAGCAAGAAATTGACTTAAGTTAAAATTGTAACACAATCAAATAACAATGATATAAATAAGAAGGAAAAACTGAGATATATTGCTGAGCAAATAAACAATATTACAAAATAAGTATAGTACATAAGCCTGTTTACACACATATTTCCTCTACCATAAAAAATAATGTGCACATTAAACCTGTTTCCTCTCCAGGCTGGGCACATAGCCAAATTACATTTCTAGTATAAAGAGCAATTATATTCACTATCTTATGGTCTGAAACACGTCAACATCTCACTTGTCATCCCCTCTCTCTTCCTCCTGGCTGGAGGTCAATGGCAAAGAAACTCCAGTAAGAGGCGTTAATGGCACTGCACTGAATGACTGCATTGAGCAGAGTGTCACTGCACTGCCCCACCTAAATGCCATCCCACCACTGGCAGTCCCCTCCTGAGAGAGAAATAAGATTATATCATGTTGAGCCACTGATATTTTAGAGGAAATCCATTTTAGTAGTTATGATATCCTAATATTATTCATAGAAAAGGGTAAATATATATATATATCAAAATATTAAAACAAATGGTAATTTATTTTTGTATTGTATATTTTTCTTGCTTAAACATCCACTAATTTTGTGATAAAATGTTTTAAGAAAGTCTATAAGTAAAACCCTCACAAATTAGATTTTTGACCCCTAAAGATATGATTTCCAAATACAGAAAAACTTAATACTTGTCTTTCATTAACATAATATGTTTATGCAATACAAGGTAAGTGTAGCATTTCATTAATGCTTCCTGAATTATGCAATGTTCTGGTTTGATCGTATTCCTCAGAAAATAACTTAAGTGTAATATATAATTAATTGCTTTACAGGGGCACTTTTGCCTTGGTTAATATCCTTAACAATAGCCATAAATTATCCTCTTAACTATTGCTAATATGGAGCAAAAGCTCTACTGCAAGTCTACTTCCACTCCTTAAATCCTGAACAAGTTAAATCCCATCTTGCACCATCTCTCCAACATCTCCACACTTGACTGGATCATCTTGACTAAACATGTCAGACCTGACAAATTTTTTAGCTCTTAGAAAGACTTTAACTCAGTTTTTAAGCCCTCTGACATACCAGTCAAAACTCTGTTAATGTGATTTACAGTTAAATGAAACACAAAAACATCATTGAAATAATGATAAAAGGTTAAGGCCTGAAGCTACAAATACAGAAAAGAGAAGGCATGGCTGTGTTGGAAAGTTCAGTGCAGCCTTGCACAGCCATCTCTGCCTATTCTGCATAGCTCAGAGGGTCTTCTGTCAGATACACCTCAGCTAGAGACAAATATTACCCACTTGAGCATTTCAGAGCATTTATTCTCTGTGCACAAAAGCATGCTAAAATGAATGACTGAGGTTTCATTAATAAGATTAGCGTCTTTAGCAAGTTTAGTCAGCGTGTAAAAAAGAAGCAGCATTTTGCCTGATCTTTGCTTTGCCTTTGCATACAGATTTTACACTTTACTCATTCTCACATCATTCTCACTTTACAGATGAGGACACTGAGGCTTAGTCCATCTCAGTATCACAAACCTGTAGGGAACAAAGGTGTGACCCTCCCACCTTCACCACCATAATCAATCTCAGGCAGCTCTTTTCACTGCTTTCACTCTCTTCCTTCCACAAAAGTTCTTTCCAGGGAAATAAATGACAAGAATCTGAGCTCTTGCCTATGCCTCCCAGCATCAAACTTCTGCCTCACCACCTTCTCCCATCCTGCGTCCCCTACCCACTCCAGTCCAGTCTGCAAATTTAAGTTGTCTATTTCTCTTTGAAGATTTTTCTATATTGCTAAGCTGCATTCTCATCACTCAAATGCTTTCATCCCAGTAGGACTGTCTGCAAGCCATAAAATTACTTTTGACCAGATTGTGAGCCCTCAGAGACAAAATATGTGCTATATCCAGTCTTGTTTTCCCAGAGCTTCACATAGTGCTTAGCTCATTAAAAGTTCTCAAAAATAAATACATGAATGGATAAATGAATGACAGAAGCTATATTTTTAAGAGGTATTGAATGAATTGAAATTCACGATTTCTGAATGGTTTGTTGCAGTATGTCCCAACTTTTCTTGTTCAGTTAGAACAGTTTTTTCAATGTCTCCCTGTCTACTAAGAACATCTTTCTTACCCTAGCTTTGCCTAGCCAGCAATTAAAGGCTTCGCATTGGAGTTCACAATTACTGCAAAACTGGGAAACAAAATATTCTCCTTTATAAAATGGTCCAAGTTAATCTTTTTGAGAAATAGATGTACAACTTATTAACACAATTCAGTTATTCATTCTGTCCAAAATAATTTACTGAATATGCAGAAAAATGTGTTTTAATGATGTATTCAATCCAGTTTCTGTAGTCAAGCAAGTCAGAGTTAAATAGTTAATAGTTAAATAGAAAGACAAAGAAAAATAAATTTTAATACAATCAAGAAGTGAAGGGCACAAAGAAACTTGCTCAGTGGAGGTGATAAGACCAAGGAAGGCTTCCTAGGATAGCGGACTCTTCATCTGAGTCTTCATAATCAGTTTCGTTAAGTAGACAAAAAGGGGTGAAAGATCTAGATACAGAAGAGGTGATGTACAAAGCCACAGAGATTAGAAAGAAAACAAAACAAAACAGGGTACGTGTGGAGAATAATGTGGCCCCTACTGCTAATGAAACATAAACATGTGAGAGCCAGAAGAATTAGAAGACTGGTAAGGGAGAAAAGGAGGCAGCAGCAAGTCATCACTATACACTATTTTAGAGCTTAGTCTTTGACTTATAAGTATTATGTGCACAAAAATCTGTTTTGACACGGATTTGTATGTAAAACAACTATTCACTGCCTAATCTACCAGGATTTTACACCAAGTATTAAAGTACTTTTCTTAAATTATCTTGGATGGGGATACGGATCCCATCATCGAGATCTTTTCTTACGTTTTTGTCTCTCTTTCTAGAAAGAAGAATTAAGGTACTTCTTGACTCCTTTTTGAAGGTAGTTATTATATGTAAGGAATCATGTCCTCAATCCTGTTGATCTTGTTGGCATTTCTCTCACTCTCATTGTTACTGTTTCTCTTTTTCTCTTTCTCAACCATTTGTCTTAGATGTCATTTTCGCAAAGGACCTTAGTAACTATCTGTTTCTCCTGAAATCGTTTCCTAAGTCAGCAACATAGAATGATAGGTCACAGTACAGTTCTCTACTTACTGTCTTCATGCATCAGGCCAGATTTTTTTTCAGTTGTCACGTTAGTATGCAGAAAACACATCTGAGACTTCAGCCTGCCTTGCATCTTGAAAGAGTAGGGCATAAACCAAATTTTGGAGTCCTCTGTTGATAATAATCCATCCAGTATAGCACCTGGAGTCGTTTTTTTTATTAGAGAGAGTAAGTGCTGTGCTAAGTGACGATGATGTAGTTTGGTGGAGCTGCCCCTGGAATGCAATAAAGAACAGAGGACAAGCTCCTTGGAGTGTGTTCCTGAATTAAAAGCCAATGGTTTAAAAGTTCACTGGAGAACCCAGGCAGGGAGAGGAGCTTACTCCATGGCTGTTGGCATATCATTAGTCTATTCTAGCGAGGCATACTCCAAGCATATCATTAGTCTATTCTAGCGAGCTATTTACATCCAGGTGCAACTCAAAGTATAAGAAAAAAAATTATACAAAACTTTATGTTACATTTGATCCTGGCTTAGAAAGCATATGCAAGCCTAAGTATCCCTCCAGTAGTAACAATGAAGTTTTACTGCTAACGTGTTCAAAATTTAAGACCCATGCAACTAGAAGCTGTATGCTTTATGCTTTTTAGTTTCCTTTTCTCCTTAGTTTACCCTTTGGGGACACAGTAAAAGATTCTGTCTTTCCTACTTGAAAACATACAGTATTATTAGTGGAAAGATCTTATATACTTATATTTATTACTTTATCTGCAATTACTATTAAAAATAAGTATTTAAATCGAGTCATTTTTACACGAAATTATTAGCCCTACTACTAAAGTTTTTAAAGTAAGAGAAAACCCAAGACGATTTAGTATATACAATCAAGGAAAATTGCTTGATTACTATACTAAATTCTAGGCTCAGATGATTTAATTCAGTCATGCTTTACTTGTAAAGAAGTATTCAAACAGTCACCTCTTGTATAGTCAGTTTAGCAACTTAAGTCTGAAACTTAAATTTTAATATACATGTGGATTTAATAATTTCTTGCACCTTTGTGCAAGAGCTAATTTTATTAAAATGAGGATAAATAACAATTGATTAGTCTTGGTATCTCTGAATAATTAAAATGGCTTTTTTTACAAAAAGAATGAACATGTATATAGTCACTTATCACATAAAATGAAATTCTATGTTTTCACATCACTTATTACATCAAATGGAATTATATGTTTTCATGAATATATTGACATATTTCCCTATCATACTTAAGATCTTATTTGGAAAGTTTTTTTTATTACATGCAGTACTACTAACTGTTCAGTGAAAAGCATCAAAATAACTAAAATAAGTTTTTAAATAATAATAATGTTATCAACTACTAGTATGAACTATCATATATTCATGATAAAAGAAAATCCAAAGAGCATCTGTTTCCAAACATAAACAAATAGACACTTTCTTCAGGGCAAAAACCTCAACTAATAATGTTTTAAATAATTAAATGCTTTAGGTAACTCCATATCACCTAGACAACACAATTCAAGTTCTCCTGATGCAGTCTGACATGACACAACTCCTAAAACTGAATCCAAGCCAAATACTATTCTTGTATTATTTTTAGTCATGTTTTTAATATGAACTTAGTGTCAATTTGTAAATTGTTTTTAGTATTTTATCCTTTAGAAAAGTCAAAAGTTTTTTGAAAAATCATAAAAAGTCAGTCTTTTGTGGCTCACTTTCAGGTTTTTTTTTAAATATAGTTCATGTTATTTACGAAAGTGGATTTTTTATGATTACAAAAGATTGAATTAAGAAAGCATATGCTCCTCACATAAACATTGCTATAGAATATATCATTAACATGTTTGTTATTTTCCTTAATGTTGACCTTTGTGTACTCAGAGTTAGGTAGCTCCAGGACCAGAATGTATGTTCCACATCTAAGAATCTTGTAGTGAGACTTCATCTTGGCTGCTGAAAAAATAAATGCAAAACAAGGAAGAGACCACAACCAAACTGGCTATCTCAAAACAGATGCAGTAATTATTTCTCTCTTTAGCTTTGGGGTGCACCAAATGTTTATAACTGTTTGTTCAGCAAACTGGGTTTTCTCATATTTTTCATAGTTCAGGAGTCAAAACCATAAGCAACCTATAATAATGGACTTTTCCAGGGCACAAAACTATCCATTTTCATGTCACAGGAAATGTTTACATGGGAGCAAAATGCTATACCATAAAAAGAAATCAGTAACATCTCAAAGTGCAAATTTCTATATGCTTTCTTGACATAAAGAAGAAAAAGTCTATGTTGTATAATACACTTTAATTTAAAACAAAACTTTTACAAATCATGAAATTTCCCCAAGAGGACAAATGAACTGTTTTGCTGTATCATAAACAAGAAACTATAATACAGATATTGTATATGTTATCTCTGAAAATGCTCATTTATTTTAATCGATTAAAATAGTCTTTCGGGCCAAATGATTCCTTGTTGGTTAATGGAGTTGTCCTTTGAATTGTGGTGTGTTTTGGCAGATCACTTGTCTCCATCCACAAGATTTTAGCAGCAATCTCCCCAACACTTCACATGTAAAAATAAAAAATGTCTCCAGACACAACCAACTATCACCTGGAGGGAAATATTTACCCTAGTTAAGAACCACTGGGCTAAGACTATATTGGAGTAAGGAGCATCCTGAAATTACAGATTAAATCTGGCCTTCATACAGAAAAGTATATAGTCAAAGTTGTGAGAATAATAATGAGGATGAAGAGTAAAGAACAGACTTCATTTGTTAAATCATCTAAGGGGTAGGAAACAAACATTTGTTCCAGGAATTATTACAGACCTTTTACAAACAAAACTTTATTATGTATCTGACAGCAAATATTTGAAATATGACTTATTATCCCTGTTTTACATATTTATGAGCTGTAAAACATTTCGAAGCTATAATTGATGAAGACTTTGTAACTTTCAGCATTCAAAATCACTAGCAATAGTAAACAATGAATATGCCCAATGATGAGGTATGTTTAAGTAAATTATAGTATACTCATTCAATATGATTTAATGCAACCACTGGAAATTGTGATCATAAAGACTATCTAGCCTTATAGAGATATTCTTTTTGTTATAACATTAAGTTACAAAAACAAGTCATAGAATTGTAAAATCACTATACTAAATAATAATAATTACATAGAAAAAAGTTTTTTTAAAATACATCTAAATACTGTATTTTTCTTTTTTCTCTAATGACATATTAATAAACTTATGAGAATATTTTAAAGTATACATAAATTATGTAAACATAGATTTCTATTTTTCTTTAAAATCACCATACAAAGATGCCACAGTCAATCTCAATACGAACGATAGACCTTACTTGTACTCTTCACCTTCTTGTCTTGCAGGATTAAGCTCCTTGAAGTTTTTCATAACCACGTCACTTGATTCAGCAAATGAAACGTGAGAAGTAACATGTCACTTCCAGGTAGCTCCATATAAAAGCCAATGATGATTTCCCACTATTACAATGGCAAACCTTGAAGCCTCATGTAGAAATATAAGCATCATAAGCTGATAGAGACTCTGCCAGCCTAGGCCTCTGAGTGATTTGAGCAGACCCACCTCCCACCCACAACAACCTGCATCAGTATGTAGAGACACAAACCTTTGTTGTCTTAAACTATCCAGATTTAGAGGTTGTTACTATAGCATAACCTAATCTATCCTGCTTAATGTAGTAGTTAATTCCTGTGTTTTATTGTTATTGTGGTAAAATTTTTCCAAAAGCCCAACCAAAGTCATATACCTATTTGCCTTGTCAAATATGTATAACATTTTATATTAGTTATATTCTTTAAGACATTTCAGAAAGACCCATACCAGAAATTTTAAGCAGCACATGAAGGTTAAAGGTCTAGTCAAATTAACAAAATAATATGATCAAGAATCACAATCTTTTCTTTATTTTCACTTTAATGATTTTCTTACTATCAATAAAGTCAAGTGAAACAAGACCTGGCCTCCTACGTGGACTGATTGTGCATGCAATCTCTGTAGCTAATACATTAATAGAATGAACACTTACAAGTCCATAGATCCTAGCAGGTTCTTGTCTTCCATTGTTTACTAACACATAGCTAGGCATTGAGTTGTTTAGCCATAAAAATAAGACATAAGTAATGGTTAAAAGATATTGAAACAATTAAGTTTAAGGAAGTAAAAACTCTGCAAGAGAAATGGTGATCAACTATTTTTCATATCAGTAAAGCACTAAGAATTTGAAGCTGGACCAAAATTAAAACCTATTAATTTTTATCCTGTTTTGGTGTAGCAAAGCAATTTTGTTGACATACTGTGGTCACAATTTGATTATAGTCTGAACGTAACTGACATTTTATATAAATGAGAGCGTATTCAAGATTATCCCTAAAATAATATCATAATCACTTGCATCTCCACCCACTTTCTAAAATGGAGAAGAGGAGAGTGGGCTGGTCTGACAAAAATGGCACATAACCCACAGGCTGCAACATCAATGCAGTTGCCTATGCTTAGCTTATTGTTCTTGGAACAGCATTATGATCTGTGTTGTGGATAAAAAACTGAATATAAGGATCTAATTAAACTAAACAACTTCCATACAGCAAAATAAACCATCATCCGAGCAAATAGACAACCTACAGAATGGGAGAAAATTTTTGCAATGTATCCATCTAATAATGGTCTAATATCCAGAGTCTACAAGGAACTTAAACAAATTTACAAATAAAAGCACAAACAACTCCATTAAAAAGTGGGTGAAGGACATGAACAGAGACATTTATGAGGCCAAGAAATATAAAAAAACTCACCATCACTGATCATTAGAGAAACGCAAATCAAAACCACAATGAGATTCCACCTCACTCCAGTCAAAACAGTGATTATTAAAAAGCCAAGAAACAACAGATGCTGGTGAAGTTGCAGAGATAGGAATGCTTTTACACTGTTGGTGGGAATGTAAAGTTGTTCAACCATTGGGAAGACAGTGTAGTGATTTCTCAAAGATATGCAATCAAAACCAGCAATTTTTGACCAGATATACAATCAAAAATACCAGCAATTGACCCAGCAATCCCATTACTGGGGTATATCCCCAAAGGAATATAAGTCATTCTATTCCAAAAAAAAAAAAAAAAAAATGCACCCATATGTTCACTGCAGCACTACATATGTTCACTGCAGCACTATTCAAAACAGCAAAGACATGGAATCAGCCCAAATGCCCATCAGTGATAGACTGGATAAACAAAATGTGGTACATATATACCATGGAATACTATGTATCCATAGAAATGAAAGAGATCATGTCCTTTGCAGGGACATGGATGGAGCTGGAATCTATTATCCTCAGCAAACTAACGCAGGAACAGAAAACCAAACACCGCATGTTTTCACTTACAAGTGGAAGCTGAACAATGAGAACATATGGACACAGGGAGGGGAATAGCACACACTGGGAGCCTGTTGGAGAGGGGTGGGAGTACAAGAGGAGAGAGAGCATCAGGAAAAATAGCTGATGCATGCTGGGCTTAATACCTAGGTAATGGGTTGATAGGTGAGCAAACCACCATGGCACATGTTTACCTCTGTAACAAACCCGCACATCCTGCACATGTACCCCAGAACTAAAAAAAAAAAAGCTGAGCATAAAGAACATCAGAACACAAGGTGAATCGCATATTAGAATGAATCGATAAGATATTCCTGTATAGTTTCAAGAATAAAAGCTTTAAGTTATCTTAGATGGTTTCAAAGTTTTTAAATGTCACTGTCACAATAAAACATTCAAAAGACTCTTCAGTTTCTTTAAGGCTTTTAATCTGTCTATAAAGTTACTCATAGACATTCTTTGTTGTTTTCTAGCATGTACACTGGAACATCCAGAGGCTATGTTTATGTTTATACTAATTGTTATAATACCCCCACAGTGCCCACCCAATACAGAGCCTGTGCTAAAAAAAAAAAGCACTGGATGAGTTTAATTGCATTATTTGTCTTCAGTGTGGTTATTCTCCCTAATGTCTTTACCTAGGCTTCAGATTCTCTTGTATCAAAGGACACATCGTATAGCATATCACATCTCTTCAACGTATTACAAGTAGACAAAAGGCAGAAGGAGGATTAAGTTCTTTCTCTTCACAAAGGTATTTACTCATTTATTTATAGGAATTGAGATGGTTCACATGAGTAACATGCAAAATACACTTCATAAATCAGAAAAACAACACCAAAAAGAGGATCTGAAATGAATATTGTAGGCAATAACATTATATGACTCATATTACAAAATATCCAATTTATTTTTGAGGTTCATAACCTCCATTGCAAAAAAGACATGTGTAAAGGGGCATAGTTCTCTTTAATTGAAAGTAGAAAGCTTATCAATTTCTCACAAAAATTTCTGATACTTAGACTCCAAATTCTAAAGGAAATTCTCCTGTGGGATTTAATCCAAGACCTCTGAGAAAGAAATAGGCTGAATGTTGCTGCTTTCTGTGATTTTTTTTTTTTTTTCAGTAAAAGCTAAAGGCAGGGAGAGTAATTTCATCATATGTAAGTTAATGTAGATGGATCTTATTGCCATTCTGTCTTCAAACTGGAATCCAGCAATAAAGCATAAGAATTAGTCACAAAATTTTATGGAGGACAGGCCCTTGGACTAATGTCCCTCAAAAATTACTTCTCACAGTCAGACTTTAGATAAAGGTAGCACATGGAAGGAATCACAGGGTTTGGAATAAGAAATCTGAATTTCACCATGTTTGGTCAAACAACTTATTTAACTTCCCTGAGCCTTAGTTTCTTCAGTAGAATTATGCAAGTAACAAATAGAGGCAGAACATAAAAATCATCTAACACATGCCATGCAAATGGCATTATCTGCTGCATAAAAATAAGGACAGACTGGATAACAGGGTAACACCTATTGTTGTTTGAAGAAGTATCTACATCCCTTGGCTTCCAGATGAACAGGTAGAACTGCTACAATTGTAATGGTACCTGAAGAGCCTATCCAAGATTCTAGTTCTATGAAAGGCCCACTTACCTCCTTATGGAAGAGAAGCAAATCTGGTACTCTCCCCAGAAAACAACCGTGGTTCACCTTCAGTAATTAGACAAGCATTCAATTGATATCTCAGATTTCCACATGATGGAATGAGTCTAACATCAACCTGGAAACTGTATAAAACAGACTCTTCCAGTTTTTAGTTGCCATAGAAAAATCTCAGTAACCCCTCCAGGGGATAATGACTGTAAGACATTTATTTTTCCACTAGCATTCCAGAGTTGGTTAGCTGTAAATATAAGCCCAAATTATTGTGAACATGAACTGGGTATATAGAGATATTTTAGTAGTTACTGTTCTGACTTTAGGAGTATATTCTTTTCAGGTGATATTTCACTTTTCCCAATTAACATTGTGTCAGTCTTCCTGATGGTAAATTCTAGGACCGTTTGTATCATGGAGCCTCCCTCTATGTCATCAGGAAGTAGATGTTTAAAGTTAGTTAATATAAAAATGCCAGAACACCCACATATGCACTAAAAACAGAAGTAGAACAAAAGTGCTCTCCATTTTCCATTACTAAATATTATTGTCTGATCTGTAAGTTGTAGAATTACGTACCTTCCAGACATGAGAACTATGAATCATAACAAATCAAGTAATATCACTGATTTCACACAAAACTATCTGCATAAAATGTTTCTTATAATCTACTCTCAATTCTATCATTTCTCTATTGATGCAGAAGTTTCTCCCAAAAGACCTCATAATCTTTCTTTTTAGTCCAGCCAAACTCAATGTATTTGATAATACTTCGTTTCAGAGTAAACCTAACATCACAAGAAACACAAGTACAAACAAGACCAGATTCTTCACGTATTCTTATCATTTTGTATTTTTTTTATACTAGTTTTCCTGTTTGGCTGTCTATGCATGTTTTAATCTGAAATGAATACCACTTCTAACAATCTCCCTTTAACACGAACACCACCCCCACCTCCCAACTCCCCAGCTAAAGAAAACACTTAAGTGGGGTAAATGGTCCAAATACCCCAAGGGAAATCTTTTCTACTTTAATTCATGTAGAGAGAAAAAAAATGTATATCATCTGCTGGTGGCTCAGTAGCCTGTGAACTATGTGTTGGTAAACCCAGTCTTGTTGCTGGTGGCAGAAATAATCATGCTTTGTATTTATGTAATATCTTTCTGCTATGAAGCTTACAGGATATTATGTGTCTTGCATCACTAATCTTCATAACATCCCTATAGTTATGGGAATAAATTGAAGTGAAGACTGTACTTTAACCTGAAAGATCATGAAATGGGAAAAACTGATAAAGATGCTGCACATAGCTGATCTTGTTAAGGGTGTATGGAAATGTCATGGGGCCAGACTCTCATTCCCCGTCACACTACATGCACCATTTTCCATAAGCGAATCTTTCTTTCAATCTAGAGGGAGAGCCATGACTGAAAGCTGAAAAGAAGATTCAGTGACTAAGCAGCAGAGTGGAACCTCAGGGCCTCTGCATTTTCTTTTTAATTCTGTTCCTAATTTGTGACATGACCCTAAGAAACCTTTTGCCCTCTTTAAGCCTTAATTGTTTTACTTACAAAATAGTATTGTGCTAAGCATGTTGCTCTGCATCCTGGCTCTGGCTTCCAACACTCTATCTTTTGTACTGTCCCATAATTAATTTGTTCATCTATTCAACAAATATATATTGAGCACATTCTGTGTTTAAGGCACTTGGCCAGACACTTGAGACTCTAAAAGAAATTAAGACATTATCTCAAGCTTACAAAATAAAAGCAGGCATTCTTACAGGTGTAAAAATAGCAACATTATAAACCAATATCGATTGTGTCATCGATCAATGCAAATGATGTACTAAATGAATTCTGAGGCTTTGCTTCTGACACACTGAGGTAGCAGAAAGACCACTGAATAAGGAATAAAACCCTACTCATAGATCCCTCTCTGCCATTTACCAACTTCCTATAAAATAGATGAAATATAATTCACAAGGTTGTTTTGATAAAATAAAATATTATAGGGAAAAACACCTAATAGGTGTAAAGTTGTATTTTTTCAATTGTAACTGGTAAGATCAGAGAATGCTTCAGGTAAATGACGTTCAGAATGATCCGTGGCTGCTGAAGAATATTTCAATAGGTGGAGAACATTCTGCACAGACAGAATGGTAAGGTATAGAACAGGAAATATATTAAGAGACAACTAAGTATTCAAAGAATCAAAAGTCGCAATGAGAGGAACAAATACTTTCAGAAGCTATAAGGTGGTAGAAGAAGTGAAGGAGTCAGAGGAATGAAACCAAGGAGATTATGATGGGGGAAGTTGCTAGTTTAAGATATTCAGATGTTCTAAATGTTGACATGATCTAAGGGATTATGGTGGTTAATCTATGGCTGAAATGAACTGAAGATACAACTTAGCCAAATTTAAGTAATCTAGAAAATTTAAGTCTATTTTTGTATGAGGTAAACACAGAGATAATGAGAGTGCAAAATAAAGAAGAAAACTCTGGACAATATGCAAAAATCATCAAAGAAACGAGAGATGTGGATGAAAGCCAATAGATGGTAGAAATAAGGTAAATGAAAGACTGAGAAAAGTCTTGTGAAAATAATTGAAAGAAACAATAGAAAAGATTGAAACTATACAGGATTTCATAGTTTAATTACGGGGATTCCTTGTTTAGGATCTTTCAAAACAACAGTCTTCAGCAAGTGTCCTCAATCTACCAATTAATCTGGAAACCTTAAGCTCAACATCCAAGTCATGTGTACACACCATTCTCCATAGCTCAAACTCGAGACAGTACAGCTGGTAGCCACACTCATCTCCATGAGCGATGACTTCCCTGTCAGCACACCTTCCTGATTTCTCTTTTCTTTCTTCTCCTCCTGTAACACACATTGACTCATATTCACTTTGAAAAAGTCAAAAGTAACTCAAACTTAGGAAATATTTAGAGTTTCTAGCCCTCAAGGACCAAATTACACGCTATTTGCTTGAACACTATCTACCATGGAATTGGGTGTATGTGCCTAATTTTAAAATTAGTGTTCAATTATTTTATTCATGTTGCATGAACATATCATAGTAATGGGTAAATAATTTATAAAATCTGGGTAGATTCTGAGTGGCAAGAATTACATCGAGTTCACTGTTAAGAGTTCAAATTGATGGAAAAATAGTATAATTGATGACATCTTGCAATAAATAAAAACATTTAAAATATGATTTGGAAGACACCACACAATTAACTAACGAGCTAAGAAAGAGATACTTTCAGTTTGTTCTCCATTTTGTTTTTCACCTTTTGACCTAGTTTTTCTTTCTTATTTTGATAACTAGTTTGCCTTTGATCAAAAGAGTGAATGTTCAAGAATCAGAGTGCAAGTTTTACTTCAAAGATCAGAACAATTTATTGATGGCCATTCTGATGAGTAATTCAGTATTAACTCATTCATTGAACTACAGTATGTGACTTTATATTTTTTCAACATACATGTTTCCTTATAAAAAAAGAAAAAGAAAAAACTACTTACGCAGTCTAGCTATGAGTAGAACTCCTACAGACTGCCAAAATATAAGTACACGATGATCGTTGTGTTCAACATATGTCATTTATAATAACCAGATTTCATATTTTAGGTTTTCATGTGACCTGATTTCTAACCTAAGGCATTGTCTTATTCTCAAAAGCATTCTAACATATAATGATACATTTATGAATATAACTTACTTTTTTTCAAATTTTCACCATTTTGCTGAAACCCCAAACTGTTATGATTTTCTCATTATTTATATTAATTTCTTACGTTAAATTTTTTATAGCTGGCTCTGAACTGATCACTGAGTAAAAATAGTTCTTACATGGGCTAATGATTATTTGTAAACTTATTTAGGGATAAAATAGCTTCCTTAAAATAACCCCAAGGAAACATATGTAATAGCTCCTCCATAATAAGTATGTAATTTAATTCCTGCATGTCATATCCTAGTTTAAAACTTGTTTTCACATATTTTGTTTCATTTGATCTTCACAACATCCTAATAGTGGGTTAGCGAATATTTTTATTATCCCTCTACTCAGATGAGGAAATTGAGGCTCAGTTAAATAAATTACATGCTCAAGATTACGCAGATAATAAACAGCTTAGATTAGAATTCATGTCTTGGAAGGGCATCATACTACACGGCTATTTGATCCAAAATGAGCACTAATAAGATAACCTTAATAATTTTTCCCTTAGCAAAAGCATTTAATTTCAACGCAAAGTAAAATAAAAAGAAATAAGAGATATAGGATTAGGAAAAAGAAAAGAAAAAAATATCATTTTTAGACAAAATGATTGCCTACATGAAAAATGCAAGTGAATCTATAGATAAGCCATTGAAAAAAATGAGTTATCAAAGAGACCAGATCAGATAGTGTTATTGTACACAATAACATTTTAAAAATATAAAACATAAAATATATTCATAACAAAAAACATACAAAATACCTAAAATTAGACTAAGAAAATTATATAAGAAAATTATAAAACTGTGTTAAGCCATGAAAAGAAAATTGATAAATAATACTTTCTCTGACTTAGTAAGATTTTAGTTGGAGAAAGATAAAAGTTCACGCCATTATAAAATATGACAATATTATATAATTGTCAGTCACAGTATTATATAATTGTGAGTCAAGGAAAGCTTTATTGTTTATACTTTTTTTTTTTCTTTTCACTCTTGTTGCCCAGGCTGGAGCAATGGCGTGATCTTGGCTGACCGGAACCTCCACCTGCCAGGTTCAAGTGATTCTCCTGCCTCAGCCTCCGGAGTAGCTGGGATTACAGGCATGCACCACCATGACCGGCTAATTTTATATTTTTAGTAGAAACAGGGTTTCTCCATGTTGGTCAGGATGGTCTCAAACCTTCGGCCTTCCAAACTGCTAGGATTGCAGGCATGAGCCACCATGCCCAGCCTATTCTTTAGATGTTTTTTTACCTAACATTACCCTACTCTGAATACTGACATCACACAAAAATTATGATTGTTTAATTTGTTAATATTATTTTTAAATGACAAGTAGATCAGAATAGCTAAAATTGAAAAGGCTGACCTTTTAACATGTAGAGGAGGATACAGAAAAACTGGTAAACTCTCATGTATTATTGGTAGAAGTGTAAAATTATACAACTGCATAACACAGCTTGGTAATTTCTTAGAGAGTTAAATATACACCTACAACATGATCCAGCTATTCCATTCCTAGGTGCTTACCCAAAAGAAAAGGAAGTTTATGTCCACACGGCAACTTATACATGAATGTTCATAGCAGTTATATTTATAATAGCCAAACACTAGAGATAACCTAAATGTCTATTAACTAAGTGAATGGATAAACAAATTGTGGTAAATACATAACAATGGAACACTACTTCAACAATAAAAAGGAATAAACTATTCATTCAATCAGTTTGTCAGAATAAACTGATTCAAAACATAGAATGAATCTCAAATAATTATGCTGAAAGTAAACAAAAAAGAATACATACTATAAATTTCCATTTATATAAAATTCTAAAAAATACAAATTAATCTCATCTATAGCAGCAAAAAACGGATCAGAGATTGCCTAAAGGGTAGAGAGGAAAGGGAAAAGGGTAAGAGGAAGAGACTATATAAGGGCATGAAAAACTGTTGGATGATAAGTATGAGGCGATCTCAAGTAAATACACATACGTCAAACCTAACAAATTATATACTTTTAAAATGTGCAATTTAAGGCCAGGCGCGGTGGCTCATGCCTGTAATCCCGAGCTTTGGGAGGCTGAGGCAGCAGATCACTTGAGGTCAGGAGTTCAAGACCAGCCTGGCCAATATGATGAAACCTTGTCTCTACTAAAAATACAAAAATTAGCCAGGCCTAGTAACGGGCACCTGTAATCCCAGCTACCAAAGAGGCTGAGGCAGGAGAATCACTGGAACCCAGAAGGTAGAGGTTGGTGTGAGCTGAGATCATACCACTGCACTCCAGCCGGGACGACAGAGCAAGACTCTGTCTCAAAAAAAATTTAAATTTAAATTTAAAAAGTGCGCCAGGCACAATGGCTCACACCTGTAATCCCAGCAGTTTGGGAGGCTGAGGCAGACAGATCACAAGGTCAAGAAATCGAGACCACCCTGGCCAACATGGTAAAACCCCGTCTGTACTAAAAATACAAAAATTAGCCGGGCCTGTTGCATGCGCCTGTAATCCCAGCTACTCAGGAGGCTGAGGCAGGAGAATTGTTTGAACCCAGGAGGCAAAGGTTGCAGTGAGCTGAGATCTCACCACTGCACTCCAGCCTGGGCGACAGATTTAGACTCCCTCTCAAAGAAAAAAAAAAGAATAAGTTTTAAAAACTGGAAAAAAAAGTGCAATTTATTGTATTTCAAGGATATCCAAAATGAAATCACTTTGCTTCCACTGATACAAAGTGGAAAGCTTTGGAATAAAATAGAGTTTGTTAAAATTCAACAACTTACTACCTGTGTGGATTTCTACAAGTTATAAACTTGCTAAACTTCCATTTACTCATCTGTTAAATGAAGACGATTATGAACACCTGTCTTGGTTATTGTATGAGCAGAGAAATCTGCTTTTTAAAGTGATATGCAGACCAGAGTGGTTTAGCAGAGGGTATATTTCCAACCAAAAAAAAAAAAAAAATCAGAAAATTATACCCTTACTTTATTGACAATTTACAAAACAATTCCTTCTATAAAAGGCATCTCTGTCATTAATTTATAAAAGAATAAATCCACACATGTTATTATGAATAGGTCCCTTAGTTTGGCTAGTAAGAGAATTTAATTTCACTCATTATATGTGGTTTGCTTTTTTGTTTTTTTAAGACAGGGTCTTACTCTGTCACCCAGGCTGGAGTTCAGTGGCGCAGTCACAGCTCACTGCAACCTTGACTTCCCAAGGCTCAAGTGACCTTCCCACCTCAACCTCCCAAGTAGCTGGCATTGCAGGCACACACCACCATGCCCGGCTAATATTTGTAATTTTTGTAGAGATAGGGTTTCACCATGTTGCCTAGGCTGGGCTTGAACTCCTGGGCTTAAGTGGTCCACCCGCCTTGGCTTCCCAAAGTGCTGGGATTACAGGTGTAAGCCACCTCATCCAGCCCATTATAGGTTTTTAATACAATAGTATCTAATCTTTTGTTAAACTATCAAGATTCAGAAATCAAAGTTTGTTATCACTCCTTGCAACTGTTGGATGTAGTCACAAAGTAATAAATTCAAGAACTGGTCAATTCCATAAAGACCAGTTTGTTTTCACCTTTGTAAATGTGTGAAAGGTCAAAAAGAGCAATCTAAATTTCATTTAAGAAATGTTATAATAAAGATAGATTAATAGAGAAAATATTATCTTACACTACTCTCCTATTTGGAAGATTCCAACATATTATTTCAATTAATTTTTCTTATACCAGGGGCATCAATGAAAAGTGGAAGGTTTTGGAATCAAATAGAACTTGTTTCAAATTCAGCTACTTACTACCTGCATGAATTTCTGCAAATCTGCAAGTCACCTAAATTATCTTTTCTTTTTTTTTTTGAGACTGAGTCTCTCTCTGTCGCCCAGGCTGGAGTACAGTGGCGTGATCTCCGCTCACTGCAAGCTCCACCTCCCGGGTTCACGCCATTCTCTTGCCTCAGCCTCCGAGTAGCTGGGACTACAGGTGCCCGCAACCACAACTGGCCAATTTTTTTGTATTTTTTAGTAGAGACGGGGTTTCCAGGATGGTCTCGATCTCCTGACCTCGTGATCCGCCCGCCTCGGCCTCTCAAAGTGCTGGGATTACAGGTGTGAGCCTCCGCGCCCAGCAAATTATCTTTTATTTTTGAGAGGGAGTCCCGCTCGGTCACCCAGGCTGGAGTGCAGTGGCGCCATCTCAGCTCACTGCAACCTCCGCCTCCCGGGTTCAGGCAATTCTCTGCCTCAGCCTCCCAAGTAGCTGGGATTACACGCGCCTGCCCCTTGCCTGGATAATTTTTTGTATTTCTAGTAGAGACGGGGTTTCTCCATGTTGGTCAGGCTGGTCTTGAAATCCTGACCTCATGATCCACCCGCCTCCGCCACCCAAAATGCTGGGATTATAGGCGTGAGAAAGTGCGCCTGGACTTAATTTTCTAAGTCTTCATTTCATCATCTGTAAAGTAGAGATAATTATGCATATTTTTCTTGGTTGTTATATAAATAGGATTTATATCTATATGGTACTGTGTACAGAAATCAGTACCTACAAATGGTTACTATTATTATGTAACAGTATGAGATTAGGGAATCCCATAGAAGACTTTGGTGTATTTCTGGGTCTCTTTCCAGCCAGTTAAGCCAAGTATAGGTATTTATATACGTAGAGATTAAGTATTATGTATGTACATATATAGATCTTAGCATATCTATATGCAATCTACACATATCCATCTATATATATACACACACACACACACTCGTTCACTTGTTCAAGAAATCCTTATTAAATTTCTTTTCTTTCTTTCTTTCTTTTTTTTTTTTTTTTTTTTGACAGGGTCTCACTCTGTTGTTCAGACTAGAGCGCAGTGATGCAAACATGGCTTACTGTAGCCTTAACCTCCCAGGCTCAAGTGATCCTCCTGCCTCAGCCTCCTGAGTAACTGGGACTACAGGCACACGCTACCATGCCTTGCTAATTTTTTTTTTTTAATTCTTTGTAAAGACAGGGTCTTTCTATGTTGACTAGGCTGATCTGAAACTCCTGGCCTCAAGCGATCCTCCCTGCCTTGGCCTCCCAAGGTGCTGAGATTACAGACCACTTTGCCTGGTCCCCTGTATGGCAAGCTATGAATTTATGTCGTATTTTGTATGCTCACTTTTAGAATACTGTGCAATCTTTTAGAATTTTATCCATTGAATTTGAACTTTCACAATAATTATTAGTTAAATACTATTCTGTGATTACTTTTTAAAATTTCAAAGCATTGTTTAAAGATTTGTAAAATTAGACTATAATACACATAATAAAATTGTCTGTGTGTTCAAAGAAAAAAATTGACAAATGTTGGATTTATTATTGGAATAACTAAACAATTTTTTAAAAATTATTCTTGTTTCCTCCTTTATTGTAATGCCAAATTGCTAAATTTTTCTTTTGAAAGCATATATCATTTTTAAGACAAAAAATAAATCCGAAGTAAAGAAGAAAGGTTTTACCATCTAAATTTGGCAGTATCCACAAAAACTAAATTTAGAAATATTACTTGCATTCTTGCTTGTGTTCATGTGTTCATTCCCCATCACACTATATGCACCAACTTTTACATGTAAATCTGTCTTTTAATCTAAAGGGAAAACCATGACTGAGGCTGAATAGGGAAAGATTCAGTGACTAAGCAGCAGACTAGAACCTCAGTGCTTATGAATCTTCATTCTAATTATGTTCCTAATTTGTGGTGTACCCTAAGGAATTTCTCAGCCAGTTTCTGCTTCTCTTACTTGGCTTATAAAATAGTGGCATTCACACTTATTTTTTTTTTTTTTTTTCTTTTTAGACAGAGTCTCGCTCTGTCACCAGGCTGGAGTGTGCAGTGGCGCGATCTCAGCTCACTGCAACCACGGCCTCCCAGGTTCAAGAGATTTTCCTGCCTCAGCCTCCCAAGTAGCTGGTACTACAGGGGCATGCCACCATGCCCAGCTAATTTTTCTATTTTTAGTATAAACAGGGTTTCACCATGTTGGCCAGGATGGTCTTGATCTCTTGACCTCGTGATCCGCCCACCTCAGCCTCCCAAGGTGCACAGTTACTCTTTATCCCGACTCTGACTAGCTTCTGAGCAAGCATTGTATATAATTAAGCTCATTACTGGTTGTTCACAATGATGACAAGAAAAGATCATATTCTCTTCAGTGCTTGGCGTGCTAATATGTAAATAACTATCAAATAGTTACCCAGTCAGACTCTCTAGTAAGTTGATCAGGATCACATTTGGTTTTGGTTTTCACTGGGAAAGAGTTCAAGATTGATTGGCTCATCTTCATACCACCCACTACATCCCACAGGGATCTAGCAGTAGTTATGATCCCCAAGAGCATTCTCATCAACAATTAGTACTCAGTAGTCATGGCTTCTTATCCCTTCAGCATGTTAATATTTGAGAAAAATGAAAAGTAATTCTTCATGTAAGAAAATGAGATGTTCTGTCTTGGAAGTGTGGAGTTTTATTTCACATGTTCAATCACCACTCACCACAATATGTCTGAGAAAATTCTATTTGAGGATTAAACAAAATAATATAGCCCAAAATGAGAGATTCTGTATTAAAATTTTAGGAAGATTCAACTTGCCATATCATCTCTTCAATTCTCATGTCAGGTTAAGAGGCATATATTCATTTTGCTATAATAGTAAGAAATTGCTTCCAAACTTTGCACTCTAATGTTAAGGAACAAATCTGTAAAGTTTCAATAATGTCATACAGAAAAACCATAGCTTCTGCCAGCCTACGAGTGAATAGGATACCAGTGGTTAGAAATCAAGGACCATCCTGTGGGTATCAGGCACAACATCTGAGTGCCCACTGAGGGCATGGTAGTCAGTGACCATTGCTCAGCCCAGGCATGACAGAGCCCTGGCAGAGAAATATTTCTTTTAATACCTTGACCAAACTTAACCTAACTTAGGGGGATGTGTCTCATGTGGTAGCAATAAAGCCACTGATGGAAAGATAATAGGTTTAAATATATGCATATTTAAAAAGCCTACACTTTTTAATTTTTAAGTTCAGGGTTATAAGTACAGGTTTGTTACATAGGTAAACTTGTGTCATGGGGGTTTCTTGTACAGATTATTTCATCACCCAGGTATTAAGCCTAGTACCCATTAATTATTTTTCCTGATCTTCTCCCTCCTCCCACCCTCTACCCTCTGAAAGGCCCCAGTGTGTGTCATTCCCCTCTATGCGTTCATGTGTTCTCATCAGTTAGCTCCCACTTAAAAGTGAGAACATGCAAGATTTGGTTTTCTGTTCCTATGCTAGTTTGCTAAGGATAATGGCCTCCAGTTGAATCCATGTCCCTGCAAAGGACATAATTTCATTCTTTTTCATGGCTGCATAGTATTCCATGGTGTATATGTATCACATTTTATTTATCCAGTCTATTATTCATGGGCATTTAGGTTGATTCCATGTCCTTGAAAAAGCCAAGTTTTAATATTGGTGTAATTTACTTTCATTAGGAAAGTGAGATATACTAATCCATTACTAGCCAAAGAAATTTCTATAGAAATGGTGTCTTGTTGACAGTTAGCCAGTCTCCAAGCATGGTGTATGTTTATAATTTTTTATTCATATATCTTGGTTCATGGTTCCATGTTTTAATTCTTGAGAAACTTCAGATTTATCTTTGATAATCATCTGATGATAGCACCACATTTAGTTTGCAAATAGGATTTGAAGGACTCTGTGAATTTACTATTCTTTGAGATGGTACCTAGCCATCTGAAAAGAGAATCAATTTGAAAAGAGAATTCAGAAATTTACAATTTAGAATGACATCTAGAAAGAAATCACAAATGCAAGTTTCCTTACTTTCCATTAAAATGTATAGGAAAAAGGGTCCAAAATCCACATGATAACTGAAAATAGAGGCTGAATTTTTAAAAAGTTACTATCAAAATTAGAGTGAAAAATTTATGAACCATGAAAGAAATATACTGCATTAATTTTTTAGCAATCTAGACTTCATCTCAGTAAATAATAGACCACCTGAAAAAGGGTAAAATATTAACTGTTCTCCAAATGTAGAAAGTACACAAGTTGTAGCAAAATGAGAACCAAGTGTTAATTTCTTTATTGTATAGTTTCAAGGTGCTACAGCTTAGCCAGAAAATTATTTCATAAACAGAGAGAGTGAGAAAGAGAGAGAGACAAACTCTTCCCCACCCCTAGCCCTCCAAATGTGCTCACTACATCCACTGGGAGACCACTGGGAAGGATGGGCAATGGCAAGCTGTATCCTGGAAAGTGTACTCTAAAAGCATTAAGTACTGCCAGAGAACTCCAGGCTGAAATGCATGATGGAATATGTAAGGGGGGTGGGAGAGTTGTTTGTTTGTTTGGTTGGTTGGTTGGTTGGTTGGTTGGTTGGTTTTGAGACAGGGTCTCGCTCTGTTGCCCAGACTGGAGTGCAGTGGCACAATCTCTGCTCATTGCAACCTCTGCCTCCCGGGCTCAAACAATCATCCCATCTCAGCCTCCTAAATAGCCAGGGTTGCAGGCACACACAATGCCTGGCTTATTTTGTGTATTTTTTTGTAGAGATGGGGTTTCACCATGTTGCCCAGGCTGGTCTCAAACTCCTGGGATCAAGCAATCCTCCTGCCTCGGCCTCCCAAAGTGCTGGAATTACAGACATCAGTCACTACATCTGGCCTGTAGTTTTTTATATGTTTCATTAGGTCAGGGTGTTAAGGATCCAAAGGAAGAGAGATAGGAAAGCACCCTAAGGAAAGCACAACTATATCAGGTAAACTCCTGATAGAAACTGGAATAGAATGCCAACTTGCCTTTTGACATCAGTTGAAAAACACACACAAACAAAAATCCAACTACCATTCAATAGACAAGAGCATGGCTAGGGATATTCATGTTTAAAAATCTTAAGTGAGGCTAGATCTTACCTTGTTAATAAAATAATAAATATAACAGCTCAACCTGTTGTATACGTAAAAAATATATAATATACAGTAAGATAAAGATGGAAATTACTCTAAGAACCATTAATTTGTTCATTTTTATGTTGAATATATTTTAACTTGTTTTATGTAATCAGCACAGTGCCAGGCACTGGATATAGAAAGGAAAGTAATTCAGACATTCTTTCTCTCTGCTTTAAGTTACAGTCATGTATGTATGACAGATATTAATTCAAAATTCAGCACACATATTTACTAAATATGGTAAATATAAACTGAGGTATAGAAGGACATAGAAAGGAGACCTATTGCCATATCCAAGGCAAAATTTTATAAAATTCACTGGTATTCTCATGTATGTCAATGTATGTAAATACATTTTGTGTTGTGTTTGTGTATTTGTAAGGTAATGCAAATCTAAAATATAATATAAAGAGATGCCAGTCTCTAGGAAAAAGAAAATCATAAGATAACAAGCAAGGAAAAAAAGGAAATATGTACAATGTGGAGTGGGTCAAAGGCAATTAAATATGTAATGCCAAAATAAAAACCCATATGAAAGAGACAGCAGAACTAGACTCACACTGAGAAAATGGAATCAGCAATATGTAAAACAAAATTTTAAAAGACTTCCTAAAATCAAGAAGAAATGAGCAGAGGGATGAAAACAATAGAAAAGAAGATTATAGGCCGGGCGCGGTGGCTCACCCCTGTAATCCCAGCACTTTGGGAGGCCGAGGAGGGTGGATCACGAGGTCAACAGATGGAGACCATCCTGGCCAACATGGTGAAACCCCATCTCTAGTGCAAATAGAAAAATTAGCCGGGCGTGGTGGCACGCATCTGTAGTCCGAACTACTCGGGAAGCTGAGGCAGGAGAATTGCTTGAATCCGGGAGGCGGAGGTTGCAGTGAGCCGAGATCACGCCATGGCACTCCAGCCTGCCAATAGAGCGAGACTCCGTCTCAAAAAAAGAAAAAAAGAAAAGATTATAATTTTGGAGAGCATAAAACAGGAAACTAACACATGAATAGCGTATACTTCCAAAAAATACACCACAGCAAATAGAAATTAAAAATAAGAATAGAAGGAGGGGTGAGAGTGAATATGATATTCTAAACTGCAAAAGAAAAAAAAATGTAGCTAGTATCATACTCAATGGCGAAAAACTAAAAGCTTTTTCTCTAAGATCAGGAATAAGACAAGGATGTCTGCTTTCACTTCTACTCAACAAGATACTGGAAGTTTTAGCAAGAGCATGTAGACAAGAAAAAGAAATAAAAGCATCTAAATAGGAAAGGAAGAAGTAAAACTGTCTCTGTTCACAGATGACAGGTTCTTACATGTAGTAACACATATGGAATCTGCACATGTGTGCAAACACACACTCATAAACACACACAAACATTTAAAACCAATAAATTTAGCAAAGTTTCAGGATACAAAATCGACACATGAAGAAATCAGTTGTATTTCTACACTGCAATAAATAATCCACAAAAGGAACTAAGAAAACAATACCATCTTCAATAACATCAAAAATAATAAAATAGGAATAAATGTAACCAAGGAGAAACAAGACTTACACACTTTATAAACATTGCTGAAAGAAATTAACGAAGATCAAAATCAATGGGAGGACGCACTGTGTTCACAGATTGTAATACTTAATATTGTCAAGATGATAATACTACCCAAAGTGATTTACCCAATCAATGCAATCTCTATCAAAATCCCAAGAGTGTTTTTGCAGAAATGGGAAAATCCATCCTAAAATTTTTGTGGAATTTCAATGGAGCTAGAAGAGCCAAAATAATCTTGAAAAAGAACAAAGTTAAAGCACTCACTCGCCCGGCGCGGTGGCTCAGGCCTGTAATCCCAGCACTTTGGGAGGCCGAGGCGGGTGAATCACAAGATCAGGAGATCGAGACCATCCTGGCTAACATGATGAAACCCTGTCTCTACAAAAAATACAAAAAATTAGCTGGGCGTGGTGGCGGGCGCCTGTAGTCCCAGCTACTCGGAGGCTGAGGCAGGAGAATGGCGTGAACCCGGGAGCTGGAGCTTGCAGTGAGCCGAGATCACGCCACTGCACTCCAGCCTGGGCGACAAAGAGAGACTCCATCTCAAAAAAAAATTAAAAAATTAAAAAAATAAAGAAAACACTCACTCATACTTTTTGATTTCAAAACTTAATACAAAGCTACAATAATTTTAAAAATGTAGTAATGACGTAACTGTAGACATATATACTAATAGAATAAAATGGATAGCCCAGAAATAAACCCTCACATTTATGGTCAATTGGTTTTGACAAGGGTACTAAGAAGAACATTCAGTGAGGAACAAACAGTCTCTTCAAATAATGCCTAAAAATACAACATAATATCCTCATGGGAAGGAATGAAGTTGGACCTTTATCTTACATGATATACAAAAATGAATTCAAAATGGCTCAAAAAAGAAAAAAAAAAAAAAACTATAGCACTTTTAGAAGAATACATAGGAGCAAATCTTCATGACCTTGGATTTGGCAATGGTTTCATAAGTGTGACATAAAAAGTACAGGCAACGAAAGAACAAATAGATCAAATGGACTTCATTAAAATTAAAAATTTTGTGCATCAAAAGATGCTATCAAGAGAGGCCAGGCATAGTGGCTGATGCCTGTAATCCCAACATTTTGGGAGGTGGAGGCAGAAGGTTTGTTTGAGGCCAGGAATTTGAGATCTGTCTCGGCAACACAGGGGGACCCCATCTTTACCAAAAAAATTTTGAAAAACAGCTGGGTGTGGTGGCACACGTTTGTAGTCTGAGCTACTTGGAAGACTGAGAAGGGAGAATTGCTTGAGCCCAGGGGTTTGAGGTTACAGAGAGCTGTGATCATGCCACTGCATTCCAGTTTGGGTGAGCAGAAGATCCTACCTCTAAAAAAAGAGAGATAGTGAAAAGACAAGCCACATAGTGGGATAAAATATTTATAATTCACATGTAATTAATATCCAATATATAAAGAAATTCTACGACTCAACAGCAAAAAGACAAACAGCCCAATTAAAAAATTGACAAAGTACCTAAATGGACATTTTGCCAAAGAAGACACACAAATGGCCAACAAGCAGATGAAAAGATATTCAACATGATTAGTTATTGGGAAAATATGCATCAAAACCTAAATGAGAAACCATTCCATATTCATTAGGATGGTTGTTATCAATAAATCAAAAAATAACAAATGTCGTCAAAGATGTAGAGAAATTGAAACCCTCCTGCATTGCTGGTGCAAATGTAAAATAGTGCAGCCACAGTGGAAAACACTTTGGTGGTTCCTCAAAAGTTAAACATAGAATTACCATGTGACTGTCCATTCCATTCCTAGGTATGTTCCTAAATGAATTGAAAAGAAGCATTCAAACATACACACTTTTGCCAAAATTCATAGCAATATGATTTACAATAGTCAAAAGATGGAAACCATCTAAACGCCCATCAAGAGACGAAGAGATAAACAAAATGTGCTATATCCATGTAATGGCATATTATTTAGCCATGAAAAGGAATGGAGCTCTGATGTATACTACAACATGGATTAACATTGAAAACCTTATGCTAAATAAAATAAGCCAGGTGCAAATATTGTATAATTCCACTTTTATGAAATACCTAGAATAAGCAAATACACAGAGGCAGAAAGTAGATTAGAAGTAACCAGAGGCTGGAGGGAGAGAAGAAGTTATTGCTCAATTTGTTGAAAATTTCTGTTTGGGTTGATGAAAACTTTTTATATAGTGGTGATGGTTGCACAACATTGTAAATGTAATTAATGCCATTGAATTACACATTTTAAAATGGTAAAAATTGCAAGTTTTATATATTTCTTTTGCAATTTAAAAATTGCTTTGAAAAGTATTGAGTATGAATTCCAAGCAAAATTTTAAGAGAAATATCTGGGTGAAATTTTTAAATGAAAACACCGAAAAAAATAGAAAACTCTTTACATGTTCTCAGAAACAAAGGGGAAAACATCCAGCTGAACCAAAAATTCTCCCTTGAATCTCAAAATGCCAGAAGTTAATGGAGAAATGTCTGCAGAGTTTTGAGATAAGACAGTTGTAATCACAGGAAACTGAAATACAGTCTTATTTAAAAGGTCAAAAATGTGTCATCCATGTCTCTGCCTAGAAAAAAGAAATGCAAAGATTAACTCTGTATCAGAAGAAACAAAAAGAAAATATGTAAAAAATGAAGCACATTATGGAAGAACCAAATGTACAAATAAAATCAGAGAACTGTCTATGTAATTATAAATCTAATGATACAACTAACTTCAAATGTCTAAAATTATTCTTGAAAGAGAATCTTTACCATGTAATACTATGATTTAGTAATAATAATCTAGATATAAAAGCTGAGCTTATATTAATAAAGAAAAAGATATGAAGAACTGAGGGAAAGTGAATATATGCATAATTCTTCATCTTAAATTGGGGAATGAGTGGCTCCAATAAAATGTGTGTGTGTGTGTGTGTGTGTGTGCATGTGCATGCCTATGTATAATTTCACTGTTGATTGCTGAAATAAGACAAAGACACAATAAAATGCTTTTAGAAGGGTAAGCATAAAAGTGAGTACTGGTACAGTTAAAAACAAGACATCTATACTCCTTTCCACAGCACTAGGAAAGAAACGAGGAAAACCGAGTTTATCTCCTCCTATGCCTTTTACCCTATTTAAGTCAGTCACCACCAGAAGCCCAAGATTCTTCAACACCTGAACCTTATCTCCATATTGCTTTGCCTGTCCCAGTTAACTCTCCCAACTGTCTATTTTTTCTCAACTACTGAAAACGTTTCCCAGTGTGGTGTATTCCGCCAGTCTTTTTTTTTTTTTTTTTTTTTTTTGAGACAGAGTCTCGCTCTGTCACACAGACTGGAGTACAGTGGCATGATCTTGGCTCACTGTAACCTCCACCTCTCAGGTTCAAGCGATTCTCCTGCCTCAGCCTTCTGAGTAGCTGGGATTACAGGCACACACCACCATGTCTGGCTAATTTTGGTATCTTTAGTAGAGACAGAGTTTTGCCATGTTGGCCAGGCTGGTCTCGAACTCCTGACCTCAAGTGATCCTCCTGCCTAGGCTTCCCAAAGTGCTGGGATTACAGACATGAGGCACCACGCTCAGCCTATTCTGCCTCTCTTGATATGTAGCAGCAAAATCTCTTTTAAGTCGGCTTGATTTCTGCAAGTTCCCTTCATCCACTTGCCTAGCTTTTGACTGAAGGTCTCTCTTTACTGTAGCTCTCTCAAGAAGTGGCTCTTTTTAATTCCATCCTCCTCACTTGACTAGGAGATGGAGTGCATGTCTCTTTTTTTTTCTTTGCTCTTCATTCTGATTTCCAAATCTTATTTCTTTCCCCACTCATCCCTGAAATCCCACAGTTTGTTAGCCTGTTGTAGGTCATCTGTCAAATCCACACTATCCCTTATTTTTCTATTATGATTCCTGAGTAATGTCCATTCTCTCCAACACAACTCATCATATATCTTAGATGTGCCTTCTCATACCTTGGCCTCCGTTTCTCTTGATCTCATCTCTTCCAATGATTTTGCCATCTACCCTTTCTCAACAACTTACTCCAATGGTCACACCCCAGACCAGCACTGTCCAATATACTGGGCATTAACCACATGTAGTAATGAACCCTTGAAATGTGGCTGGTGTGACTGACTAGGGACTAACTTTTAAATTGTATTTTATTTTCTTTATCTGTAACTTTTTAAATAATAAGAAATTTAGTTGTTGAAAAACTTTTAAGAATGCTTGGATTGACTTGGGTTTATAAATTTACTTTTATACTTGTAAACGTTACAAAATCTAAATACAGATCAAGTATTTCCAACACAAATTTAACTTCCTAATTGAGATGCACTATATGTATGAAACTCACCAAATTTCAAAGGTTTAGAATGAAAAAAGAAAGTAATATATTTAATTAATAATTTTAAATCGATTGTATGTTAAAATTATAATTTTTGATACATTTGGTTAAATAAAATATACTCTTAAAATTAATCTTATCTCTTTTTACTTTTTATGTAACTACTAGATCACAATATTACATATATAGCTTGCATTATATTTCTATTGGATACGTTCTTGTCATTACCAACTGTGTCCTTGTCTTTACTAGACCTTGTAATTACCAAGAATTATACCTCAATACCAATTTTAAAGACCACTCCTTGACCAAAAACTGTCTTTCCAACTGGCCTGATAATTTTCTGATAATTATTTAACCCTACCAAGATGATCAGTCCATTGATCTTACCACCTTAGACGGTCTCTCCTCCACTCATCAGTTACACTCAGTTTAGACTCCGTGCTCCATCATTAAAATTAACAAATACATGAATTAAAATATAACAAAAGACATGTAGCAAGAAAACATTTATAGCAAGCTTTTGTGGTGTCCTCTGAAAACTGTTTTCTATCATTTGATTTTCTCAAAAATACCATGAGGTAGTTACTAAATTTATTCTCATTTTACTGATGAGGAAACAGAGACTTTGGGAGTTTAACTTGCCCAGTATCCTAGAGCTAGAAGTGGCAAAGCTGGAACTCTAACCAGGGTCTATCAGACTATAAAGAAGATGTTCTTAATCTCCTTGTTCCTATGCTATGCTACAATACCATGATGGAAAGGGGACATAAATGATAAGTTTGCTCCTTAAGGCAGTTGTTCCCTCTAGCCCCTCTACGTCTTTTGTATTTTGCCTGAATGTGGCCCACTCTTTTGACTCCTATCACTTGTCTCTGATTCTGGCAGCAGATCTTACATATGACTCAAAGCTACTTGCACTTCACTCAGGTTCCCCCAATCAGAAACTCTACTACGCACTTGGGAATTTAACCTTGAACAAGTGATATAACAATATGGAGATTGTTGGCATTTAGATTTCCCTGATGCACAGTGAAAGCATGAGAACTGTTCCTCGGTTTAATATTTGCTGTTATATAAGCTGCCTAACCTTTGTTATAATTCACTATCTAGCCTGGTGTTCAACCTTTCAATGATTCTATGGATCCCTGATATTCATCCAGATAAAACAGGTCAATTTCAATTGCTGGCAACCAAGAAGTCTAATGCTAATACAGGAGGTAACATGTGGCATACAGAGAACTAATACTATTACAAGTTCAATTAAGAAACTATCATTGTGGCCGGGCGCGGTGGCTCACGCCTGTAATCCCAGCACTTTGGGAGGCCGAGGCGGGCGGATCACAAGGTCAGGAGTTCGAGACCACGGTGAAACCCCGTCTCTACTAAAAATACAAAAAAATTAGCCGGGCGCAGTGGCGGGCGTCAGGTCCCAGCTACTTGGGAGGCTGAGGCAGGAGAATGGCAGAACCCGGGAGGCGTGGACAGTGAGCCGAGATCGCTGCCACTGCACTCCAGCCAGGGGAATAGAGACTCCGTCTAAAAAAAAAAAAAAAAAAAAAAGAAACTATCATTGTGAAATGTATGCTTAAGAGGGCTCCACTGAAGGAATAATACTTTGTGTTGATCCTTGGGAGTGGATAGGAATTAAAGTAGTCCAGAAAAGCAAATCAGAAGAGCATTCCAAAAAGATGATTACCAGGTAAGTATGGAAGCATAGCTGTACATAGTACAAGTAGGGGAGTGAAGCAAAGGAGTGGCGTTAAGAAGTCAAAGGGTTAAGATATTGAAATGGTTATGGAAATGTTAGATTTTGGAAACTGTCAAAAAAAAAAAAAGGATTGGGGACTGAAACTTCTATGCAAGAACTAAGGGTGTTGTGAAAAAGAATCAATATTCTGAATATGCAATAAAACCAATAAACTACATCTGCCATCATTTAAGTTTTTAATAGCTATTTAACCTGTGCATTCCTATGTGTTATTGTTCTTTTCTGTTGCACATGATATAAACTGATTTGATTAATATGTTTTCCGATCTCCTTCTAATGTGCCTTTGTGTACTACAAAGTCTAGAAAGTTAAAAGCTGAACTTCTCTACTCTCTTGTAGTCAGCTTTCTAGATATCAGCCTCTTCCGTCAGATGTATTCAAGCAAGACCAGAATTTAGATCTTAAGTAAATGGGAGAGAAGTGGCACGAGACATCTAGTTTGCTAACTGGAAATTGTGGCAGAGGCAACAAGGATCCTGAAGCTGGGGTCCTTCATAGCAGCTTCCCAGTTAAACAGACAGCTTCCTGGTCATGGCAACAACAGCTTCTCCCTTGGCAGCTCACTTCAGGAGTGTAGCTTTTGTACTGGTCCCTGTAAGTTCAACCTAGCATCTGTTTCTTGAGCAATCCCAAAGATTCAGCCAGCCATTTAACATCCTGTGATAAATCTTGTCCTGCTTAAACTCGGTTCTTTTCTCTGTAACTATCTTCAACAAACATTTGTTCTAACTGTTCCAGTTTGGGGGGAAAAATGACCATGTTGTAAACAGTTTGTTGATGAATAACATGTCTAGGTACAAAAACACAGTAAAACATACTCCTTTTTAAATTGTGAAATTTTAAACTTCACAGCATTCTTATCATACCCAATGTCTTCCTATCCTTTTTATAAAAGAGAAATTCTATTCATCAAAATATTATTCAGTAGGGAATATCATTGTTAAAAGAATAAATACTATATATATACAGTTTTTTTATGTTTCTAAAACATTTTCTTGATTAATTTAAAAAGTATAGAGTGATTAATTCTGCTCAGGAAATATACATTTGGCAGAAGTGGGTCTCAATTTTATTCAAGATGCTCTTTGATATATTATATTAAATTTAATTGTTGTATTGATGATAAAATTCGCCGAGAAAATGCTATGATGCTATTGATATGATGAAGGTTTTCTTTATGGAGTCTATTTTCAGAGTTTGTTCAGCAACTTAAATAAAGTTATTTCTCTCAAGGAAAAGTACAACAACCCCCTTACATCATTCATGGTAGCAAAAAATTTACCATCATTTTACAAAAAAAAAAAAAAAAAAAAAAAAGCAGTTTGTTTCCAATTAAAGAAACATTTAAGTGGTTGACAGGTGAAAAAAAAATAAAGTTGCTGGGTCGCTGACTTTTTTTAAAAAAGGAGAAGGATTTTTCTCAATGTCTATCTTTATTCATTCTCTGAAGACTACTGGCTTATCCTTCAACGAATAATAAATATCGGGTATGTGGGTATGCTGGCTTACATCTCATTATTTGAAAAGCATAGAAAACTGATTTTAATATGTGTTTGTTCTTAGCAGCAGGATATAGTAATTTTGAAATGAAATTATCAAATTGAGCATTAGCATAATGTATACATTTCAGATTTACAGGACTATATCATATATATATCATACGTACATGTATTGCTTGAGGATACACTAGAAATTCCTTACTATTACATGTTTCTGTTTTATATTTGTTTAAAGTAGTAAGTAAACACATTCCAAAAAGGTCACACTAATATTTCTCCATTCATTTGTCTTGTCGATCATTATTTAACACATATTTATATTAGTTTAAATATTAAGTATCTTATTTATCTTGAAATGTTGTACTTTTTAATCCTTGTTTACTGCAAATACGTCAATGGATACTGAAGAGATGAAACCTTAAAAATAGAAACTTCTAAGCAAAAATAAGTCAAACAAAACGCCAATTTAATGAAGTATTTATGAGGCACCTACTACTAACATTGAATTGACTTATATTCTATGGCTATAGAAAGCTTCACCTAAACATCACAAAGAACAATAGAGGAAGAGAAAAAAATCTGAGATACGCTCCATGCTCATCTGATCATAGTTCAGTTTCTCACACAGTAAGCTATGCATGGGACCTTGGGGCTACTTCCACACATTCTTAGTGAGGAGGAACAAAATGCAGTCATTCCAAGCCTAGATGCCTAACTGCATGACCCACTTATAAAATTCTTTTTTGTGCTGAAGGTGAACATGCATCCTGGAATTTGTGCTCGAACGCAATTTAGTGATCTTAAAAACATAATCTCCTTAACTTAAACATTTTGCATGTGCATGAGGCACCGGGGAATATGCAATGATGCCCTAATTGAAACATGACTTAATAAGCAGTCCCTGAAACCAGTAGAGCCCCTGAACTGTAATCCCAGCTTTAACACCACTTGCTGTGTTTCTTTGGTGTAATTGAATGATACACCAGAATTTTAGTCTCCCCATTTGATGAAAGAAATGAACAGTGAAGGTAACCGTCACTGAAAAATTGAGTAATTAAATAATTAATTTTCCCCCACTTTATAGAGACAAATTACATTTGTAAAGAAATATTTGTCAAAATGGGGTTGCTGTCTGAAAAGCCTCTTTCTACAGTGGAAATTTTTACCAAAATCTGTAGATTAATACCTTGGTCCTTGGTTCTCGATTTTTCAACCTGTTGGTATATTTATTTGAGTAATATGATAATTAGTAATTCAACAAATTAAAATGGCATGAACCACTAAGAAGAACAAAGCAGATCTATTTGAGCTAATAGGAAAAGATTACCATAAAATGTTAAATGAAAACATCCAGGTACAGTTTACAGTGTACTCTATGGGATGTGCTTAAAAAGAGATGTGAGAGGGGAGAGATTCTGACCCAGACACATGGTGATAAATTTCTCTGAGTGCCTAAGGTAGTGTTTATTTTCTCTTTTTAAACATGGCACCTCTCTCAATACCTGGTTTAAGTTAGGTAGTAAATAAGTGCATATGTGTGGTATGAATGTCTTCTTTAGAATGTCATTTGATCTTTTCACAAATAAAATAAAAATAGTTATGCCCAAAATTGCTAAAGATTTTGTAAACTCTTTTTTAAGGGTTTCTGAAATTGTAATCCAGCAAAAAACTGAACCAGTAAGAAAGAAATTAAGTAAACTGTATTATAACCACTTGATGAAATATTATGTAACTTAAGATTAGTTTAATGATTATGTAGCAATAAATAAAAATATGACAGCACATAAAATGAAAAACAAAGTATCTACTAAAACTGAACATGTATATATCCTAGGATCCCACAATTTCCTTCCAGCATGTATAGCCAACAAAAAAAGTGTACATATATATTCAACGAAAGATAAGAACAGAAATTTTCATAGCAACTCTTTTTTTAATTCTCCCGTTGATATCAAAAGAAGTGTCCTTTTGTATCATCACATTTATTTTATTATTGTAATAATTTTCATAAGAAATATATTACTGCCAAGCTTCTGAGCACAAAATAAAAATTAGGAATCAATTCATTTGAGACTCAGAATAATAGTAGATCACAGTTTTTAAAGTCACTTAAAAGTATCTTGGTCTTTTCTAACCTTGGGTGGTCACTTTAAGATCTGGGCAACATCCTTAAACCCTGTCTCTGAAGAATGCTTTACAGTTGGACACTACAGTTCATTGAGGGCCCATTTGATCAGCAGTAATGGTCAATTGGAGCAACTGCACCCCTGTTGTCTGCAAGTGGAAGAGGATACATGCCAGTACGTAAGGCTGGGTGTGTCTTTTCTCAGTAACTTCACACACAGCTCTGTGCAATACTCTGGGAAACAACACTTCAATGAGAGATCTGCCTTTAGCTTCAGACGTTAGTTGAACCCCAGGAGCCTGGAGCCATCAGTAATAGAAGTGGAAAGCTCTGGCTAGAGATGGTCCTGGCAGGAGAAAGAGAAAGATGACTGCAAGAACAGCAGGAACCAAAGATGGCACTAAGAGCCACAGGAAGAGACATTGTGAGCTGCTCACTTGGTATAATGACTGTCCCAAGGTGAATACATAAAAGTAACAAATCATGACATCTCATTATATGCTGGCTTTAGTGTCAGCCTTCAGTCAGCATGGCTGACTGACACAAGCTAAAAATAAAACCAATAATAAAAATCCCAATTCCCTTGGTCTCTGACACCTCAGAGTGGTAGCTGTTTATGGATGAGATAGCTTCAGCCTTTGACAGCATAAATTACTTCAAATAATAAAGTGTCACCTAACAACTAGTTTAATAGTTTGAAGGTTCTGCAGTAACTACTTCGAAATAAAAACCCTAGCTCTTGTGTTTTATCTTATCTGAATATAGCAACCAGTAGAGAGCAAAATAGCTAAAATGCTAACCCAGCAAATACTATCAGAGATTATTTGGAAGCTCACAAATGTTCAGGCAGATAGCCAAGCAATTTATTTCCCCATCAGAAGGTGAAGGGCTTGCTTCTAACTTCTCCATGGAAGACACTTTGTGAAAATCAACTAGTATTCCTATTGTTTACAAAGCAGCATCTGTTCTTTCTATATGAAAATTATAATTCTTCAGTTGATTCACAGAAACCTCCTCATGACCTCTCGCTACACGAAAAGTAAAGCCCAGTTCAGGAACCCGGATCAGACCTAGGATACAGGTTGCTCCACTTCATACTCACATATTCAGTGAGTGAAAAAAAATGCACATTTAAATTAAACTGATGGCAAAAGGATTTGCTTGTCCAAGTATTTCAAATATTATAGACTTAAACTGTCATTACCCCAAAAAACAATGTCTCTGGAAAATTAACCCAAGGCCAAAAATTTAGGTTGGAAATTATCTAACAAGGAAGAACTCTATAAAATACTACATTTCTTTAAGAACAGGGTTTTAGAATTATATACTAGTAACCTGAAATTTAGCTATTTTTCAGTGTCTTTTTATTGTTTCATTCAACAAATATAGCTCAGGACCTACTACCTACCAGAAAATGTGCTAGTACTAAAGAGCATTTTTAAAAAACTGCAAAAAGTCTCCATGAATTTACTATCTAGTAAGAAATTGATCTAAATGATGGCAATTCAAAGGCATCTGTGATTTTATTATGAATGACTTCTATGGGCCTGACACTACACCAAATGTTGAAGATACCTCAATATTCCATATTCTAGGAGTCTGCGGTAGAATAGAAAGGGTAAATATACAAGCAAACAAATTACAAAACAACGTAAGTGTTGAAACAGGGGTATATAAAATGTGTACCATGAAAACAAAGACAAGGAAATGTCCAACTAAGCTGACCTGGGAAATCAGAGGGAATTGATAACCTTTGGTACTTGGAAGTTGAGTTGAATTTCAAAAGATGGGTAGGATTTTACCAAGGAGAGAATGAGGTTGATGACAGAGAGGATATTTCGAGGAAAATGAATAGTAGAATATATGACACAAATGTGAAAAGTCAGGAGGGTCACAGATGATGGGATACAGTTTTTGCCTGTTGACTTGATAGAATTGTTTAATAGCACTCCAATTCACTCTCAAAAGTGTTATTTTTTGGGCAATACAGTATATGGTCAACCTAATGAAATTGCATCTGATAGTTTAGAATTACTGAAACCTTAGACATATTGAAGATGAGTTAGTAAAAAGGAACATTCTAAGGAATCTTCTTTTTTCTTTTCAAGGGCAACATGGATACATTAGAAATTCACTGGGAATTGGGGGGGTGCCCAAGATGGCCGATTAGGAACAGCTCCAGCCTCCAGCTCCCAGGGTGAGTGACACAGAAGATGGGTGATTTATGCATTTTCAACTGAGGTACCGGGTTCATCTCACTGGGGTGTGTCAGACAGTTGGTGCTGGTCAATGGGTGCACCCCAACCAGTAAGAGCTGAAGCAAGTCGAGGCATCACTTCACCTGGGAAGTGCAAGAGGGAAGGGAATTCCTTCTCCTAGCCAAGGGAAACTGAGACACACAACACCTGGAAAATCGGGTAAATCTCACCCTAATACTGCACTTTAAAAAGGGTCTTAGCAAACGTCACACCAGGTGATTATATCCCACACCTGGCCTTGAGGATCCCACACCCACGGAGCCTCCCTCATTGCTACCACAGCAGTCTGAGATCTAACTGCAAGGTGGCAGCCAGGCTGGGGGAGGGGTGCCCGCCATTGCTGAGGCTTAAGTAGGTAAACAAAGCTGCCGGGAAGCTCAAACTCTGTGAAGCCTACCTCAGCTCAAGGAGGCCTGCCTGCCTCTGTAGATTCCACCTCTGGGGACAGGGCATAGCTAAACAAAAAGCAGCAGAAACTTCTACAGATGTCATTGTCCCTGTCTAACAGCATTGAAGAGAGTAGTGGTTCGCCCAGTATGGCGGTTGAGATCTGAGAATGGACAGACTGCCTGCTCAAGTGGGTCCCTGACCCCTGAGTAGCCTAACTGGGAGACATCCCCACTAGATGCAGACTGACACCTCACACCTCACATGGCTGGGTACACCTCTGAGATGAAGCTTCCGGAGCAAGAATCAGACATCAACACTTGCTGTTCAGCAATATTCTATCTTCTGCGGCCTCTGCTGCTGATATTCAGGCAAACAGGGTCTGGAGTGGACCTCAAGCAAACTCCAACAGACCTCCAGCCACGGGTCCTGACTGTTAGAAGGAAAACTAACAAACAGAAAGGACATCCACACCAAAACCCCATCAGTACGTCACCATCATCAAAGACCAAAGGCAGATAAAACCACAGAGATGGGGAAAAGCAGTGCAGAAAAGCTGGAAATTCAAAAAAGCAGAGCGCATCTTCCCCTCCAAAGGAACGCAGCTCCTTGCCAGCAATGGAACAAAACTGGACAGAGAATGACTTTGACGAGTTGAGAGAAGAAGGCTTCAGTCAATCAAACTTCTCAGAGATAAAGGAGGAACTACGTACCCAGTGCAAAGAAACTAAAAACCTTGAAAAAAGAATGGAAGAATGGATAACTAGAACAACCAATGCAGAGAAGTCCATAAACGAACTGATAGAGATGAAAACCATGACACGAGAACTACGTAACAAATGCACAAGCTTCAGTAACTGACTCGATCATCTGGAAGAAAGAGTATCAGTGATTGAAGATCAAATAAATGAAATGATGTGAGAAGACAAGTTTAGAGAAAAACGAGTAAAAATAAATGAACAAAGCCTCCAAGAAATATGGGACTATGCAAAAAGACCAAATCTACATCTGATTGGGGTGCCTGAAAGTGACGGGGAGAATGGAACCCAGTTGGAAAACACTCTGCAGGATATTATCCAGGAGAACTTCCCCGCCTACCAAGGCAGGTCAACATTCAAATTCAGGAAAAACAGAGAACTCCACAAAGATACTCCTCGAGAAGAGCAACTCCAAGACACATACTTCTCAGATTCACCAAAGTTGAAATGAAGAAAAAAATGTTAAGGGCAGCCAGGGAGAAAGGTTGGGGTACCCACAAAGGAAAGTCCATCAGACTAACAGCAGATCTCTCAGCAGAAACTCTACAAGCCAGAAGAGAGTGGGGGCCAACATTCAATATTCTTAAGGAAAAGAATTTTCAACCCAGAATTTCATATCCAGCCAAACTAAGTTTCATAAGTGAAGGAGAAATAAAATCCTTTACATACAAGCAAATGTTGAGAGATTTTCTCACCACCAGGCCTGCCCTACAAGAGATCCTGAAGGAAGTACTAATCATAGAAAGGAACAACCGGTACCAGCCATTGCAAAAACATGACAAAATGTAAAGACTATCAATGCTAGGAAGAAACTGCATCAACTAACAAGCAAAATAACCAACTAATATCATGATGACAGGATCAAGTTCACACATAACAATATTAACCTTAAATGTAAATGGACTAAATGCTCCAATTAAAAGACACAGACTGGCAAATTGGATAGAGTCAAGACCCATCAACGTGCTGTATTCAGGAGACCCATCTCACATGCAGAGACACACATAGGCTCAAAATAAAGGGATGGAGGAAGATCCACCAAGAAAACGGAAAACAAAATAAGGCAGGGGTTGCAATCCTAGTCTCTGATAAAACAGGCTTTAACCCAACAAAGATCAAAAGAGACAAAGAAGGCCATTATATAATGGTAAAGGGATCAATTCAACAAGAAGAGCTAACTATCCTAAATATAAATACACCCAAGACAGGAGCACCCAGATTCGTAAAGCAAGTCCTTAGAGACTTACAAAGAGACTTAGACTCCAACACAATAATAATGGGAGATTTTAACACCCCACTGTCAACATTAGACAGATCAATGAGACAGAGAGTGAACAAGGATATCCAGGAATTGAACTCAGCTCTGCACCAAGCGGACCTGATAGACATCTACAGAACTCTCCACCCCAAATCAACAGAATATACATTCTTCTCAGCACCACATCACACTTATTCCAAAATTGACCATATAATTGGAAGTAAAGCACTCCTCAGCAAATGTACAAGAACAGAAATTATAACAAACTGTCTCTCAGATCACAGTGCAATCAAACTAGAACTCAGGACTAAGAAACTCAATCAAAACCGCTCAACTATATGGAAACTGAACAACCTGCTCCTGAATGACTACTGGGTACATAATGAAATGAAGGCAGAAATAAAGATGTTCTTTGAAACCAAGGAGAACAAAGACACAACATACCAGAATCTCTGGGACACATTTAAAGCAGTGTGTAGAGGGAAATTTATAGCACTAAATGCCCACAAGAGAAAGCAGGAAAGATCTAAAATTGACACCCTAACATCACAATTAAAAGAACTAGAGAAGCAAGAGAAAACACATTCAAAAGTTAGTAGAAGGCAAGAAATAACTAAGATCAGAGCAGAACTGAAGGAGATAGAGACACACAAAACCCTTCAAAAGATCAATGAATCCAGCAGCTGGTTTTTTGAAAAGATCAACAAAATTGACAGACCACTAGCAAGACTAATAAGAAAGAAAAGAGAGAAGAATCAAATAGATGCAATAAAAAATGATAAAGGGGATATCACCACCGACCCTACAGAAATACAAACTACCATCAGAGAATACTATAAACATCTCTACACAAATAAACTAGAAAACCTACAAGAGATGGATAAATTCCTGGACACATACACTCTCCCAAGACTAAACCAGGAAAAAGTTGAATCCCTGAATTGACCAATAGCAGGCTCTGAAATTGAGGCAATAATTAATAGCCCACCAACCAAAAAAAGTCCACGACCAGATGGATTCACAGCCGAATTCTACCAGAGGTACAAGGAGGAGCTGGTACCATTCTTTCTGAAACTATTCCAATCAATAGAAAAAGAAAGAACCCTCCCTAACTCATTTTATGAGGCCAACATCATCCTGATATCAAAGCCTGGCAGAGACACACACAAAAAAGAGAATTTTAGACCAATATCCCTGATGAACATCCATGCAAAAATCCTCAATAAAATACTGGTAAACTGAATCCAGCAGCACATCAAAAAGCTTATCCACCATGATCGAGTGGGATTCATCCCTTGGATGCAAGGCTGGTTCAACATACACAAATCAACAAACGTAATCCAGCACATAAACAGAACCAAAGACAAAAACCACATGATTATCTCAATAGATGCAGAAAAGGCTTTTGACAAAATTCAACAGCCCTTCATGCTAAAAACTCTCAATAAATTCGATATTGATGGAATGGATCTCAAAATAATAAGAGCTATTTATGAGAAACGCACAGCCAATATCATACTGAATGGGCAGAAACTGGAAGCATTCCCTTTGAAAACTGGCACAAGACAGGGATGCCCTCTCTCACCACTCCTATTCAATATAGTGTTGGAAGTTCTGACCTGGGCAATCAGGCAAGAGAAAGAAATAAAGTGTATTCATATAGGAAAAAAAGAAGTCAAATTGTCCCTGTTTGCAGATGACATGATTGTATATTTAGAAAACCCCATTATGTCAGCCTAAAATCTCCTTAAGCTAATAAGCAACTTCAGCAAAGTCTCAGGATACAAAATCAATGTGCAAAAGTCACAAGCATTCTTATACAAAAATAACAGACAAACAGAGAGCCAAATCATGAATGAACTCCCATTCGCAATTGCTTCAAAGAGAATAAACTACCTAGGAATCCAACTTACAAGGGATGTGAAGGACCTCTTCAAGGAGAACTACAAACCACTGCTCAGTGAAATAAAAAGGACACAAACAAGTGGAAGAACATACCATGCTCATGGATAGGAAGAATCAATATCGTGAAAATGGCCATACTGCCCAAGGTAATTTATAGATTCAATGCCATTCTCATTAAGCTACCAATGACTTTCTTCACAGAATTGGAAAAAACTTCTTTAAAGTTCATATGGAACCAAAAAGAGCCCGTATTGCCAAGACAATCGTAAGCCAAAAGAACAAAGCTTGAGGCATCATGCTACCTGACTTCAACCTATACTACAAGGATACAGTAACCAAAACAGCATGGTACTGGTACCAAAACAGAGATATAGACCAATGGAACAGAAGAGAGACCTCAGAAATAATACCACACATCTATAGCCATCTGATCTTTCACAAACCTGACAAAAACAATAAATGGGGAAAGGATTCCCTATTTAATAAATGGTGCTGGGAAAATTGGCTAGCCATAAGTAGAAAGTTGAAACTGGATCCTTTCCTTACTCCTTATATGAAAATTAATTCAAGGTGGATTAGAGACTTAAATGTTCGACCTAAAACCATAAAAACCCTAGAAGAAAACCTAGGCAATACCATTCAGGACATAGGTCTGGGCATGGACATCATGTCTAAATCACCAAAAGCAATGGCAACAAAAGCCAAAATCAACAAATGGGATCTAATTAAACTAAAGAGCTTCTGCATAGCAAAATAAACTACCATCAAAGTGAACAGGCAACCTATAGAATGGGAGAAAATTTTTTGCAATCTTCTCATTTGACAAGGGGCTAATATCCAGAATCTTCAAAGAACTCAAACAAATTTACAAGAAAAAAGCAAACCACGCCATCAAAAAGTGGGCAAAGGATATGAACAGACACTTCTCAAAAGAAGACATTTATACAGCCAACAGACACATGAGAAAATGCTCATCATCACTCGCCATCAGAGAAATGCAAATCAAAACCACAATGAAACACTATTTCACACCAGTTAGAATGGCAATCATTAAAAAGTCAGGAAACAACAGATGCTGGAGAGAATGTAGAGAAATAGGAACACTTGTGCACTGTTGGTGGGACTGTAAACTAGTTCAACTATTGTGGAAGACAGGGTGGCAATTCCTCAAGGATCTAGAAGTAGAAATGCCATTTGACCCAGCCATCCCATTACTGGGTATATACCCAAAGGATTATAAATCACGCTGCTATAAAGACACATGCACATGTATGTTTATTGCAGCACTATTCACAATAGCAAAGACTTGGAATCAACCCAAATGCCCATCAGTGACAGACTGGATTAAGAAAATGTGGCACATATACACCATGGAATACTATGCAGCCATAAAAAAAGGATGAGTTTGTGTCCTTCGTAGGGACATGGATGCAGCTGGAAACCATCTTTCTCAGCAAACTATCACAAGAACAGAAAACCAAACACCGCATGTTCTCACTCATAGGTGGGAATTGAACAATGAGATCGCCTGGACACAGGAAGGGGAACATCACACCCCGGTTCCTATTGTGGGGAGGGGGCAGTGGGGAGGGATAGCATTAGGAGATATACCTAATCTAAATGACGAGTTGATGGTTGCAGCACACCAACATGGCACATGTATACATATGTAACAAACCTGCATGTTGTACACATGTACCCTAGAACTTAAAGTATAATTTAAAAAAAAATTATCTGCAAAAAAAAAGAGAAATTCACTGGGAATGTATCAGAATATGTGTATGTTAAAGATAAAACTGATGGGCTATTTAGAGACAGAACTGGGAGGTACCGTATGAATAGCGAGTACAATGTTATAGGACTGAACTAAAATAGTAATAGATAAGAAAATCTAGATTCCAGTAAAATCAACTGAACTTTAAAGACTGACAACAAAAGAAGAAACCCAGGACAGCCTATTTTCTCATTCCCCTCTGAAGCTGTTTCTAAGCCTTTATCATGTCATTCAAGCCCCCATCCAGGTGAGGGTCTAGTAATATGCCCACTTATCCCTGGCTTCAAATTTTTCCCATGTCTCTTGTATCTTCAATCTCCCTCTTCATCTACGTAAGCTTGTAAATATGCTTATTTCTCCATCTCATTTTTTAAAGGCTTTCTGAGACCAGCCTGCTACATGGCAAAACCTGGTCTTTACCAAAAATACAAAAAAAAAAAAAAAATAGCAGGGTGTGGTTGCACCTCCTGTAGTCCCAGCTACTCAGGAGGCTGAGGTTGGAAGATCCCCTTGAGCCTGGGAGATAGAGATTGTAATGAGCTGAGATTGCACCACACTCCAACCTGTGTGACAGAGTGAGACCCCATCTCAAGAAAAAAAATAAAATAAAAAGGCTTTCTCTTAATGTTTGGCCCATGTCTCTCATGTCTTTCATGTCTATACGCCTTGGAGGAGTGGTTTATGTTCACCATCAACAGTCCTCTCTGCTCTTAAGCAAATAAGAGCAATAACAATAGCAACATCAACTGCAATAGTAATAACTAACATAGATTGAGCAATTACTAGATGTCAGACAATATTCTGTATATGCTCTGGCTTATCAATCTTCTCACCAACAATCCACAGTATAGGTACTATTACTATTCCTTTTCTTACTGAAGAGAAGCATAGTAACCAATCCTGAGTAACTGAGGCTTAGAAAATGAGCCTTAGAGAGGTAATCAAAAAGAGCTACTCCCTAGAGAACATCAGCCAAAGATGCCTCTGCCATCACACTGATGGCTACACACGGAGGTCCTCCAATGTAAATAATTGCAGAACTGACTCTTCTAAACTCCAAGCCCATCTGTGAACTTTCTACAGGGCACTTCCACTAGAATAATATGCTCGAAATCCCAACTTGCTATGCATAAAACTAGACCTGTAATCACTGCCCCTTCAGTCTCCCCAAACAAACAAACAATTAACAAAAAAACAAACAAACAAAAAACCTTCCAGTAATCTGCACTAAGTACTTGAAAGTAAATTGTGACTCTTTCTTAGCTTGCTTTCTTCCTTCCTCAAACTCTACTACCACCTGTCCTTCATGGCCCATGAGATTATCTCCAAAATCTCTGTCTTAGCCATGCTTTCCTTTCTCTTCACTGCCCAAATTCAGCCCCACGTCATCTCTGGACTCTATCATTACTTTGTATCATTACATCACTTCAATCTTTAACTTCTCCATTTCCTCCTCAATACACTAGTCACAACCATCTTTCCTCTATAGCTCTGATCTGGTCATGGTCATCCCCATGCTTAAAAACCTTTGAAGCTTAGCTCAAATGTTATATCTGAAATTTTCCAATTGTTCTCCCTGACAGAAGGAGAATCAGTTATTACTACCATCGGAGTATTCTCATCTTCATTCATATGCTAAGAAACCATTTAACACATTTATGTTGTGTAGTCGCGTATGTTGTGTCTCTCCCCTCTTAGCCCAGATTGTGCCGGCTTTGATGGTAAGGATATGACTATATTCACTGTTGTATATTCAACATCAAGCATAATGCTTAGCATCCATGTTAAATACATGTTTGTCTAATACATCTATTTAGAAATTACTAGATGATAATTATATAGTGTCATGCTCATGTTCTGAAACAAGCTCTAATCACACTTTCTTTTTCAAATATAAAGACATTCATAAGGCATTTTACTACAAGTATCTCACTGGAAGGAAAATTATAGTGAGAAAATGCCTGGGATTTCTAGCCTCAAGAAGAAGATAGATGCCAGTTCTCACAGAAACTTTTCTACAAAGAGACTTTTTCAGACCATGCTTATATTCTGCAACTGGGAAGAGGTTAGATAACTAGCAGATAACTGTTCTATGCATTCTCATTCTGAAGACTTCTCTGAATGTTTCTCAGGTTTCTTCATCTATCTCTTCTTGCTTTATCCTACACACACACACACACACACACTCTCTCTCTCTCTCTCTCTCTCTCTCTCTCTCTCTCTCTCTCATCATTGAGAATGTTAATAGCCTTTATAGAAGTCAATATCCTGCCATCAGACTCTCACATGGACTACAGCACAGGTCTAGCAGGTGAGTCATTATAGTGCTGGTTATGGAAACAGATGCAAACCTTTCCCGGGGACATCAGCTGGTATGCAAAAGGACAGAATGTGGCCTTAAGATGAAACTGAATGCAAAGTCAAAATTAATTTAACTTATATTTTATTTATGATTCAATGAATTAATAATCAAGGATATTTGCATGGGCAAGTTTTTAAAGGAACATTCTTTGATTGAGTTAGTATTTTCCTTCAGAAGATATTTAAAATATTAGCATAATAGAGCACACTGAAGTACAATCCAAAAAATCATTCGTGAAAATTATTTATACTGTAGGCAGGTATTACCAATCCAAATTAGTGAATATGTAGCAAGTGATACATGCTACCTTATACAACCTAAAGTCTATTGTGAGAAATTTCATTTTGATTGGAATTTTCTTGTAGTAAAATTATATTAAAAATATGAACTTGATTGGTCCAATAGTTTCTAAGCTTAGGCAATATCCCTAAGCATTGTTTTTCTAATTCATGTCCAAGAAGCCTTTTCAAGTGAGAATCTACTTAGGTTTAAGAGTAATGAAGTGGGTAGGAATAAGCAAACACTGTGTATCAGGAAACTGAGGCATACGCCAGTAGTTCTTGATTTCTAAAAAGATGCAACTAATACCACTAATACATTTGAAACCTCCTTGAGCCACCCCAAACATTTAATTCTTGTGCAACATGTGTATGTCCAGATCTTTCGTTTGCAATTATTTTTATATGCATTCATATACAGAAATAAATGACCGTTTTAAGGTCTTTGTATTATGCTGAACAATATTCTGAAGCTTATTTTTGACTTCATCTTGTCTGTGGTTGAGAAAAAAATGGCCAAAAGTTAAACCCCAATTCTGCCCCTTTATCACCTATGTTACCCTAGGCGAGTCACTTCAGTTCCTCTCTCAGTTTTTCATCTGGAAGATGGGAATAATGATAATATTACCTCTCTCATAGGGTTTTGTATGAAAGGTTTAAATGAAAATCCTTTAGAACGGTGTGTGATATACAACATAAAATCTATATGTGTTGGCTAGTTAGTATTATGAGATGCTATCATCTCCCTTATTCTTCTTAATTTCCATATATTACTACAAATCCTGGAATCCCTAGGAATCTCCTTCATCTGGAAACCCTGGAGATCTTGTCTATCTCATGCCTTTAAATGCCATTCACACACTGATGGCTCTCAGGATTACGTCTTTGGTCCAGACCTTTCCCCAAACTGCAGACTCACATATAAGAATGCCTATCCTAACAAGATGTCTAATAGACATCTCAGACACACTATGTCTAAACCTGTACCTCTGACCTTCCTCCCAGCCAGCCACTCACTTGCTCTCCTTGCTGATCAGGCTAAAGCCCTTGGAATTCTCTCCTACTCTTTTCTATCTCTCTCTTTTCACAACCTATTTATCTGTCAGGAAATACTGGTGGCCCTGTCTACCATATGTGTACATCCAGCAACCAAGCTCTTTTCACATCAACCATCACAGCTCTGGTCACAGCTACAATCTTTCTTACTTGGTTCTTCACAATAGCCTCCTAACTGCTTCCCCTGCTCCCAACCGTGCCCTCCTTTCAGTGAGTTCTCTACACAACATCAGCATGATTCTATTAAAACATAAAGCTGGGCATAGTAGCTCATGCCTGTAATCCCAGCACTTTGGGAAGCCAAGGCAGGAGGATTCCTTGAGCCTAGAGTTCAAGACCAGCCTCAGCGGTGTAGAGAGATCCCATCTCTACTAAAATTTTTTTAAAATTAGCTGAGTGTGGTGGTGTGTGCCTTCAGTTCCAGCTACTTGGGAGGCTGAGGTAGGAGGATTACTTGAGCATGGGAGGTCAAGACTGCAGTGAGCTATGATCACTCCACTGCACTCTATCCTGGGCAATGAACCAAGACCCCATCTAAAATAATAATAATAAAGCAGACATGTCATTCTTCTACTCAAAACTCTGCAATAGCACCCCCTCGTTCAAAGTTAGAGCCAAAGTCCTCACAACACCTACAAAGCTTACCCACAAAATTACCTTTATGCTCACTTTGCTCGAGTTAGATGGCCTCCTTGCTGTTCCACAAACCACCACACATGCTTTCACCACAGGATCATTGCACTTATTTGAACTCAAGTAGATGCTTTTTCTCCGAATATCCACAAGATTGCCTCCCTCACCTCCTTTAGGGATTTGTTCAAAGGTTACCTTCTGATTGAGGCCTCCCTGATCACACTATTTAAAATCTCAAACCACCTTTCACATGTCCCTACCCTGACTCTGCATTTCCTGTTGTCTTTTTCTCCATAATATTTATTACTATTTTTCTTAGTACTTTACTTTTTAAAATTTTGTTTCTTGCCTACATCCCACCTACTAGAATGTAAGCTCCCAAGGGCAGATATTTTTCTTTGTTTAGTTCAATGCTTTATCTTCAGTGCCTAGAAGAGTGCCTGACACATGCTAGCTACTCACAGATAACAATAATAATAAATATAAATAACTATTTGAAAAATAAAATAAGTCAAAGCACTATAAGTTATTCATCCATTATTCCCTTGATGAGTAAAAATGTAAATTGTTTCCTAAAATGTACACATCTGTATGAGTGTTTCCCTAGAATATATATCACAAAGTGGAAAGGCAGGGTCGAATATTTGTACAAATTAATTGTAACACTTATTACCCACTAAGCTTCCAAAAAGTCTGTAACACCTAATGTTTTCTTTTTTTTTTTTTTTTTTTTTTTTTTGAGACGAAGTCTCACTCTGTCTCCAGGCTGAAGTGCAATCTTGCCTCACTGCAACATCTGCCTCCCTGGTTCGAGCAATTCTCCTGCCTCAGCCTCCCGAGTAGCTGGGACTACAGGCACTCTCCACCATCCCCAGCTAATTTTTGTATTTTTAGTAGAGATGGGGTTTCACCATCTTGGCCAGGATGGTCCCCATTTCTTGACCTCAGGTGATCCACCCACCTCAGCCTCCCAAAGTGCTGTGATTACAGGTGTTGAGCCACCACTCCCGGCCAACAACTTGCATTTTCAAAGAACAATATATAAAAGCACTCCTTCAAAATTCACCTCTCATAATTGTATATTTTAATCTACAGTTCCTTTTGCTTGGAAAGTCCTTTTTGTCCTCAACCGCCTGTGTCTCCAGGGTGAAATAATACACATCTTTCAAAACCCAGCTGAATCACCATGTCCTGGAGGTAATCAATCTACTCTTTCTATTCTGAGTAGGGCCCAGAAATCTGAATTTTTATTCAGCACCTCAGATGATTCTAACTTTACTGATTCACAGAACACACCTTACAGAATATAGTTATTAAGAAATACTAAGGCAAACCTTCTAGGACCAAGCATTGAAGACTTATATCCTTACATACTACCAACCATTCTTATAGGTAGGTATGTTACAATCTGGGTTTATTAATCTTCCCAAAAACTCATGAATATCAGCTAATTGACTTAGTAAAGTATACCTGAGATTAAAGAATTTATTGAATATAATTTCTCCCAGTTAAATTAAGCCAAATAACTCAGATAAAGTTTCTTGCTATATTGCTGTGTCTCAACTTACTGAAGTATGAGTCAGAAGAGTTTATACAGCTTTCACATGGGAAGAAATAGGGGCATATGGGAAGGGAGCATGTTGTCCAATACCTGCATAGCCCAGACACACAGAATAGCTGGAAAATATGATCTCATCAATCCCCATTTTATAAAGGTGGAAACTAAGGTTTAGAGTGGTCAAGAAATTCACTCAAGGACATACCCTCTTAGTAACTGGTGAAATTCAGATTTGTTTACCTAGGTCTTTCTGGCAACAAAATTCATGCTTTTTTCCCAATATGACAGATTGCCTCCCATATACCCCCAAAAGTACAATTGTGTATGTAAAAAATAATTTGTGTTTCTTGAAAAATGAGAATAATAGTAACTCACACATGAGAATTTAAGCAAGTAAGCCTAAAGTGCTAAGTGCATCACTTGCCACTCAACAAACCTTGGTTATTATTAGCTACTGTTAATACATCGCAGTGTAGTCAAGTAATCAATATAGATATCTAAAATTTCCATTCTTGTACAACCAGAAATAACACTCAATATGCTTAGGTACCATGGGCCAAGCCTGTAAAAGCTTGGAATTTGACTTAAACTGTGTTAATAAACAGAAATTCAGCTTGTGTTTATTTGGTGTTGCATAACAATTATCTGAATAAAATCTTCAGGGAACTAGTAAATTGGCATTTTGAGTGAGAATAGAAATTTGTGATCTTCTTATCCAAGTTAGGAAACTTGTCACATGTTCTTTCTACTTTGAATAACAAGACATGCAACATGCAATATTACATGTATCTGTATAACAAGATTGCTTATTTAGTATTATAATTAGTCCCTTATTTTTTTATTCTCCATGTAATAGCTATAACAGATTTGCCTTTTTACACTAATGGATTGAGATACTGTAAGTAGTCATGATTATAATAAATTGGCATTTGTTTTCATAGGAAAAGATCTTATAAAATATTAGTGGTAGAATCAAAGTTAATGCTCTTGTAAAAACACAAAGATAAAGATATACTTTTAATAAAGATACTATAAGAAAAATGTATTACACCATCGTTTTCAAGTAGTCTAAAATTTTTTTTCTGGTAAAACCTATTATTCACCAGAAGACATGATTAAGCAACTGAATTAAAATACTGCTTGATCTGGTTAATTTTAATGTATATGTGCTACATATTTAATATTTTTGGATTAAAGAAAATTATTTAACTTAGGTTTGAGAAAGCATGTAAGTATATTTATCCTGACACCAAAAAGTTTGAAGAAAGAGACATCATATTTATACTTCATTAAGTGGTAATGACTATGGTGTCCTGTGACTTTTTGGAAAGCTGAAGTATTTTGAAATCTATTTTTCAGAAGGATAATATATGATTTGAATTAAGTCAAGAAAATAACAGTTAGTGGTATGAAGTTACCATTCTTGTTGAGATGCCAAAAACATAAATCAGCTGTCTGAGATCTTATAAGCCATAGAAGACGGCCTCAAAAGTGTGTTAGCCTCAACTTCAGAAGCAAGCTTGTCTAATACAAAGCATGTGTAAAAGCAAATAATTCATCTTTAGTTTCCAATTATTTTAATATCTAAACTTTCTTATTAAACATAACTCTAAGAAGACTAAACTTTTCATATTCTTATCCACTATTAAATATAAATTCTTTTCATCCATTACCTCAAAATACCTTGCAAAATGAATAAACGCTATTCAAGACCTAGTTCATTCATTTTATCTAACTTTATTTTCCATGCAATGTGTTTCTTCGCTTAACTTTCAAATTGTAAAATGTTATAATAAAGCAAATTTATATTAGAACACTAGGTTGCTTTTATAAACAGTAAGTTTCTCAGTTGTCACTATGGAGGACAAATGGGGTATCAAATTAAATTTTGATATTTTTTTATAAGACCCACACTTACATTTCAGTGACTTTCATTCAAACTCACTACTGCTGAATTGCAAAATGTTGTCTTTGTCCTTAAGACCATGACAGAGAACTTTATCTGCATTCAAATTGCCTGCTGGTTTGTGGTATTTCAATAATAAAACAGCAGGACTGAAGGCTCATGATGAGAAATCTGACTAATTACCTGTTAGATGATAGATGGTTGTAACTCGGCAGTGCCAGTCACTGAAAACAAAACACTTCGAGATATCAATCAGCTTCGTGACAAATCCAATTTCCCTCACATTTGGTGGACAATAGATGGGAATTTTACCCCTATATCTACATAGCACGGAGTTTTAACTTTAAAATATGCATAATGATATTTTAATAAAGTACATTTTTAGGTAACTTAGTATTTAAATGCCTGACATATTCATATTTCAAATCTCTCAGCTCTTAAAAAGATACATGGTGGAATAATTGACATTGTAAATCTGTATTGTATTCTATTGCAGAGAGTAAGGTGTGCTTAATAGTAGTTTCCTTATTTTCTTTCTACATTTACATTTAACTCAAATTATTTGCAACATCTCTATTGGTTGTGTTCATCCTTTTTTTTTAATTTTGTAATAAATGAATTGGATGAACATTCTACATGAGATTCGAAAAACAGAATGACCAATTAACACTGCCACATACCAGCATGTGGGCAGAGTTAAAGCAAAGAGAGATTGAAGCATGGAAATTGAAAGTAGGCCCAGAGAAACACCTTGTTCTCCCTTATAAGGAGTGATTACATCATCAACATTTGAAAGTTATGGTTAACTCTAATAAGTTATAAAATTCAATATCTTAATCTGTGTTAAAACCAAGAAAATTAATGATGGCAGAAGAATGAAGAGAGGAAGATTGTTTGCTTCCTATTTATAGAAGAAGAATGATTTTGTCTGCAAAGATTGAAAAGTTTGACAGTGTGTAGTCTGAAACCAGGCACTTTCAAATGTTGCTAGTGAAAGAGTACATTGAAGCAACTTCATTAAAGGAGAATTTGGTGATAACTATAAAAATTAAAATGCTTAGAGGCAACAATCAACTTTAGGAATGTCTCCAATAATTATCCTCATACATCTGTATGAATGCTCACTGCAGTATTATTATCTTTAGTAAGAAAAAAAAAGTTTTTTAACTGAAAATAAGGTTCTTCCATAGGACATTTTTTTTCAATAAAGTATGTAAATTTATTTAAAAATTGCTAAGAGCATAAATTTTAAATGTTCTCACTGCAAAAAAAAAGTTTATGAGGGTGATGGAGGTGTTAATTAGCTTGATTTAATCACAATATGTGTGTGTATATATAAACATTACTTTGTACACCATAAATATATACAATTTGTATTTATCAACAAAAAATCTTAAAATATGTAATCAGAACCTAAAAATAAATATTTATCTTAATAATAAAAAATAAATAAGGCCGGGCGCGGTGGCTCACGCCTGTAATCCCAGCACTTTGGGAGGCCGAGGCGGGCGGATCACAAGGTCAGGAGATAGAGACCACCGTGAAACCCCGTCTCTACTAAAAATACAAAAAATCAGCCGGGCGCGGTGGCGGCGCCTGTAGTCCCAGCTACTCAGGAGGCTGAGGCAGGAGAAGGGCATGAATCCGAGAGGCGGAGCTTGCAGCGAACCGAGATTGTGCCACTGCACTCCAGCCTGGGCGACAGAGCGAGACTCCATCTCAAAAAAAATAAATAAATACATACGTAAATAAATAATAAATAGATAAAAAATAAAGTATGTACATCTATACAATAGAATACTATGTGGCCAAACATAGTTTTTAAAAAGAATGTGGTAGACATATATGTGCTATCTTGGAATAATAGCCAAGACACACTTTACATGAAAATAAGCCAGATACATCTGAGCCTCTGGAAAGGATATAAATTAAAGTATATAAATGCAAATATATTTTTGATTATAAATATAAAATTTATGGATTGATACACAAGAAAATGCTAGCTGTTGTTGCCTTCGGGAAAGAAGTTTAGACAACTAAGGTAGAGGGCTTTAACTTTCAATTTTGTACTCTCTTGTGTTGTTTAAAATTATATTATATTCTTTGTCTCTTTTTCAGTAACAAATAAATGAGCAAGTGAAGAAAGCATATGTACAATCATACTGACATATATGCACATAGGAGAGTGTGTTTAACTCTAAATTCCAACCCCTTCTAGCTGTTGCAAAGTAAAAATTTGGGGGAAGAAGGCAGTTAAATTTTTTAAAGTAGCCTGAACTCTGCAGTTTCCTAACATAACTACGAGAACAGAAACAAAAGACGTGGCCCAAGTTGACACTAATAAGCTGAACTTGAACTTGGCCATGCCCTGAGGCTGACTACTTGGCTGTATTCTAGTCTGACTAAGAATTGACTGAGTGACTGAGGACTACAGTACCTAATTTAAAACACCTGGGAGAATGAAAGGTCACTCTGGCAGAGAAGCACATCACACTTACAATCCATCTGCCTAGCCAGGCAAAGCAGGAGATGTACAAGGACTAGATATTTAGAAAAGTTCAAAAATAGGAAACTCATTCTCAACTGATTCCACAGTGGAATACTATAAAGGTATTGGAGACAGACACCTCCTTTTCCCATGGCAGTAAAACACATGTTGGTACACACACATGCATGCACACACTCAGCACTTTGTCCTTTCTTGTACTCCTTGTAGGATTAGAAGAAGACACCTGCAAAAGTCAGAGAAAATCCAGAAATGATAAATGCATTGTCAGGGCTAGCTTTACAAATAGAAGGGATAAGTCTTCAAACAACACATGATTAAGAAGCTTTTAATCTTCATTCATATATATATATATATATATATATATATATGTTGAATATATAATTGGTATATTAAACATGTTGAATATATTTAAATATATTATGCTTATAATAATATGATTTTAATATTTAAATATATTAACATATATATGAATAACGAAGTGCAGACAACAGACATGAACTCCAGGAGGAAAGAGGAGATTTGAAACAAAATCTTTACTTGTTTCCAAATATTACCCAAGGCCTATCCTGGCCAAAAAATTGTAGGTACAGTAAGACTACAGATACTTGTATCAATAACTAGAAAAAGAATAATTCCTTTACTTTGTAATATCCTTTTTTCAAATTTATATATATATATCTCTATATGTATATACATATACACACACAGACACACGTGTGTGTTTTTCCAAATGTTTTTAAGGATTATGAAAACTAAAAAGCAACACAAAATGATATTAAACATGAAAAATATGCTGAGCGTGGTGGCTCACACCTGTAATTCCAGCACTTTGGGAGCCTGACGCAGGTGGATTACAAGGTCAAGAGATGGAAATCATCCTGGCCAGCATGGTGAAACCCTCTCTCTACTAAAAATACAAAAATTAGCTGGGCATGGTGGCGTGCACCTGTTGTCCCAGCTAGTTGGGAGGTTGAGGCAGGGGAATTGCTTGAACATGGGAGGCAAATGTTGCAGTGAGCTAATATCATGCCATTGCACTCCAGCCTGGTGACAGAGCAAGACTCCATCTCAAAAAAAAAAAAAAAGAAAAAACAAAAATAATCATATGCCATATGAGGATGTAAGCAACTGGTACTCTCTTACAGTACTGGTGAAAAATTAAAATGGTACATTTTTGTAGTTTTCACAAAATTAAACCTATAATTGCCATATCAACCAACAATTCAACTCTAAAATATCTATCCCCTACCCCAATGAAAATAGACATCTAATGAAGACTGGTATCAAAATGTCTGTAGCACATTTATTCTTAACAACTTAAAACTGGAAACAACCCAAATAGCCATCAACAAGTATATGGAGAAACAAATTGTATATTCATACAACTGAATACTACACAGCAATAAAAAGAATCAAATGCTGATATAAACAGCAACATCATGTGGAGCAAATGAAACTAAACGCAAAATAATACACACTATATGTTTGCATTGATATGAAACTCTAGAAAAGGTAAAACTAATTTAGTGACACAAAGCATATCAGGGTTTGCTGAATCCAGGGTTTCAGAGAATTCATTAGAATAAAGTGATGAAATGTTTTTCTATATCTTGATTGTGGAGATTGTTACATAGGTATATAAATTTGCCAAAACTTTATGAAACTTTTACAAATGTGCACTTAAAATGGGTTTATTGTATATATATTATGCTTCAATACAGTTAATTTTTAAAACAAGCAAAATATGGCAATGCTAATATTTTAAACTGTGCAGAAATTATCTAATTGGATAGTTCAGCGGCGATTGGGAAGAAAAATGGATTAATAAATTATTTATTGAGTAGAATCAGTAAAATGAAACTGGTGGAATTGCGGCTAAAATTTTTCTGTAATTTATTGAGAGCCCTATTAATGTTGCTAATATTTTAAATGTTTACTATGTATAAAATTATAACATATAGGTACTTACTTATATTATGCTGAGCAAGTACATAGAAATAAAACTTAATTTTTCCTATGTATATTTTAAGTGAACAGATATTTGGAGAGTCTACCATATTTAAACTATCTTGCCACATTGATACAGAGATATTAAAGATTGAGATTCTGGTCTCAAGATGCTTTCAATCTAGTATGAGAGATATATGTTCATCAAGAATACATTTAATAATTTAGTGGGGTCTGAAATGGTTAAAGTGTAGTTCTTAATATTAAGCTACATATAGCATATGCTTTTATAAAATTTTGAAGTTGGACCTGTGTGAAGATTGAATAAGGGCCGGGGGTGGGGGAAGGAAGTGCAAGTGGAGATTTACCAACATATAAAGAAAAGAAAAAAACAATGTAAGACTCAATAAAAGAGAAAATACTAACATAAGTTATTGAATAATATCATTTCTAGAAAAGAAAAATATAAATAAAACACAGAAGGAAATCAAAGAGTAGTAGAAATGTAAGACTTTTTACCCAGGGTTCCCAAATAGAAAAAATATAAACTAATAAGACAAGTTTATTTGAAGAAGCAATTATTTGTATTATCAAATTATATATGCATGTATTATATAATGTGCAGTCATAGACATATATTAAAAAATTAATCCAAAGGTTAAATCCAAGAAACCCTAACACAATAAAATTATTTTGAGCTCTTAAAAAAGTTACCCAAGTTTAACAAAGAAGGAAACAACAGACACTAGGCTCTACTTGAGGATGGAGGATGGGAGGAGGGAGAGGAGCACAAAAGATACCTACTGGGTACTGGGCTTAATACCTGGATGTTGAAATAATATATACAACAGATTCCCATGACACATGTTTACCTATGCAACAAACCTTCATATGTACTCCCAAACTTAAAATAAAAGTTAAAAGAAAAAGTTTTCCAAGTTTAAAGACCATGCTCATTTTCTGTGATTATTTACAACTCAGTTTCTCAAAGACATGGTTACCAGAATATATGTACCTAGCCAAAAATGTCAAAGTAACAACAGATAACAGAGATCTTCATAGAATTGGAATCTGGGAAGAATCTTCCAAGTGTATAACATGTGAATGATATAAATTCACCAAAAATCATCCAAGAGAAAACCCAATGAGCAAATCAAGATTTGACAAGATAGATGTAATTGAAGGACTAGAAAAACATAAAGTTCAAAATTATTTGTCCTTATTAGTCACAAATATTATTTTATATCCCCTAAGCAGCAACAAATATTTAATGACTTCTAAACAGATCTCAAGAAATACTCATGAAGTGCCTCTGTACTATGATTGGGGAATAAAAGCACAGGCTCGTGGTGGACAGTGAAGAAAGGAAAAAGGCTAAAAGGAAATCAAGGTGTTGTGAAAAATAAGGATAGTTTGAAATTGAGTGGGTTAAAATTTAAATGTTCAATAGTAGATTGTTACAAAAAAAATATTGATTTAAAGGGCATAAGAAATTATGGATGAAATGATATGAACTCTGGGATTTTCCCCAAAGTAATATAGGAAAGGGGAGTAGGGTGAGAGAATGAAAGAAATATGAGTGGCCATTAGTCGACAGTTGTTGAAGTTTGATAAATATTAATACACGGGGGCTGTTATATTATTCATCCAGTTTTTTAATTTTTTATTTATTGTTTCATTTTTTTGAGAGAGGATCTTGCTCTGTCACTCAGGCTGGAGTCGCAGTGGTATGATCATAGCTCACCGGAGCCTTGACCTCCGGGGCTCCAGCAGTTCTCCCACTTCAACCTCCTGAGACTGATGGAGTCTGCAGGCATGTGCCACCACCCCCAGCTAAGTTTTTTGTATTTTTTGTAGAGATGGGGTCTCACTTTGTTGCCCAGGCTGGTCTCAAACTCCTGAGCTCAAACAATCCTCCTGCCTTGGCATCCCGAAGTGCTAAAATTACAAGTTGTTTTTCTATATTTAAAATGCTCCATGACAGCTTTTTAAAATGGAACAAATAAGAAAGTAAGTAATACATGAGGAAGGGAGACAAAAAGGACAATTTAAGATGTCTTTATAATTGACTGTCCATACTAGAACAGGTTGGGAATGAAAGGGAGCAGGATTAATAGTTCTAACTTCTATCAGCTTAAGCCAGGGTTGTCTTCAGCAGTTTAGGATATATGGTCACTCTACTTTTAACCATCAGGTTTCAAACATCAGGCTACTTGGGATTAAACATTTTAACAAAACAGAAAATGGACAGAACGACTTGGAATTGACAACACTTAGATCATCAGCAGCCAGTTCTTCTTTAAGTCTGTGTGAAGAACTAGTTTCAAATTGTTGTCATGATTATTGATCCTTCTCAGCTACGTAAGTTGAAAACTGCTTACCAGGGATTGAATCTAGCCTGCAGAAGTGTGTGTGTTGTGGCTGCAATGTACTGGGCAGAGGGCTTAAAAAAAAAAAAAAAAAAAAAAAAAAACTTTGAATTAGTTGACACTTCCAAGCTGAAAGATATCGTATTAAAATCTCCCTTAAAAAACTTGACAGTGTTAGTGCTAGGTGGGCATTGTCACATGTCAACAACTGACTGCAGCACAGCATCCTCTCTCCAGTTTTCCCCACTTCTTACTTCTCCCTAGTGATTTCTAATGCTGAGAAGCTTTGCTTGTTTTCCTTCTTTGGCTCCTACAGGCGTCTGGGTTTTCTTTTTTTTTCTTTTTTTTTTTTTTTTAGACGGAGTCTCGCTCTGTCGCCCAGGCTGGAGTGCAGTGGCCAGATCTCAGCTCACTACAAGCTCCGCCTCCCGGGTTTACGCCATTCTCCTGCCTCAGCCTCCCGAGTAGCTGGGACTACAGGCGCCCGCCACCTCGCCCGGCTGGTTTTTTGTACTTTTTAGTAGAGACGGGGTTTCACTGGGTTAGCCAGGATGGTCTCGATCTCCTGACCTCGTGATCCGCCCGTCTCGGCCTCCCAAAGTTCTGGGATTACAGGCTTGAGCCACCGCTCCCGGCCGCGTCTGGGTTTTCAACCTTTACTCTACATCATTGTGTCAATGCTCTCGACATTGACACAATAAAAGTGAGGCGGGCTGCAGAAGCTGTCATTTTATAAGTAATTTGAAATATAAATCAACGAATCTAAACAAATAATTTGGGTATTTTTTAAGACTTGTAGGGTATATATTGTACTACAATTGTTTTTTGTTTTGTTTTGTTTTATACTTTAAGTTCTAGGGTACATGTGCACAACATGCAGGTTTGTTACATATGTATACATGTGCCATGTTGGTGTGCTGCACCCATTAACTCGTCATTTACATTAGGTATATCTCCTAATGCTATCTCTCCCCGCTATCCCTACCCCACAACAGGCCCCAGTGTGAGATGTTCCCCTTCCTGTGTCCAAGTGTTCTCATTATTCAATTCCCACCTATGAGTGAGAACATGCGGCGTTTGGTTTTTTGTCCTTGTGATAGTTTGCTGAGAATGATGGTTTCCAGCTTCATCCATGTCCCTACAAAGGATATGAACTCATCCTTTTTTATGGTTGCATAGTATTCCATGGTGTATATGGGCCACATTTTCTTAATCCAGTCTATCATTGATGGACATTTGGGTTGGTTCCAAGTAGAAATGTAGAGATCTGCTATTGTGAATAGTGCCACAATAAACATACGTGTGCATGCGTCTTTATAGCAGCATGATTTATACTCCTTTGGGTATATACCAAGTAACGGGATGGCTGGGTCAAATGGTATTTCTAGTTCTAGATCCTTGAGGAATCACCACACTGTCTTCCACAGTGGTTGAACAGTGTACAGAACCCCAAAGTAACAGTGTACAAGTGTTCCTATTTCTCCACATCCTCTCCAGCACCTGTTGTTTCCTGACTTTTTAATGATCGCCATTCTAATTGGTGTGAGATGGTGTCTCATTGTGGTTTTGATTTGCAGTTCTCTGATGGACAGTGATGATGAGCATTTTTTCATGTGTCTGTTGGCAGCATAAATGTCTTCTTTTGAGAAGTGTCTGTTCATATCCTTTCCCACTTTTTGATGGCATGGTTTGCTTTTTTCTTGTAAATTTGTTTGAGTTCTTTGAAGATTCTGGATATTAGCCCCTTGTCAAATGAGAAGATTACAAAAATTTTCTCCCATTCCATAGGTTGCCTGTTCACTTTGATGGTAGTTTATTTTGCTATGCAGAAGCTCTTTAGTTTAATTAGATCTCATTTGTCAATTTTGGCTTTTGTTGCCATTGCTTTTGGTGTTTTAGACATGATGTCCATGCCCAGACCTATGTCCTGAATGGTATTGCCTAGGTTTTCTTCTAGGGTTTTTATGGTTTTAGGTCGAACATTTAAGTCTTTAATCCATCTTGAATTAATTTTGGTATAAGGTGTAAGGAAGGGATCCAGTTTCAGCTTTCTACGCATGACTAGCCAATTTTCCCAGCACTATTTATTAAATAGGGAATCCTTTCTCCACTGCTTGTTTTTGTCAGGTTTGTCAAAGATCAGATGGTTGTAGATGTGCAGTATTATTTCTGAGGGCTCTGTTGTATTCTATTGGTCTATATCTCTGTTTTGGTACCAGTACCATGCTGTTTTGGTTACTGTAGCCTTGTAGTATAGTTTGACACAGGTAACGTGATGCCTCCAGGTTTGTTCTTTTGGCTTAGGATTGACTTGGCAATGTGGACTCTTTTTTGGTTCCACACAAGCTTTAAAGTAGTTTTTCCCAGCTCTGTGAAGAAAGTCATTGGTAGCTTGATGGGGATGGCCTTGAATCTACAAATTACCTTGGGCAGTATGACCATTTTCACAATATTGATCCTTCCTGTCCATGAACATGGAATGTTCTTCCATTTGTTTGTGTCTTCTTTTATTTCATTGAGCAGTGGTTTGTAGTTCTCCTTGAAGAGATCTTTCACATTCCTTGTAAGTTGGATTCCTAGGTATTTTATTCTTTTTGTAGCAATTGTGAATGGGAGTTCACTCATGATTTGGCTTTCTGTCTGCTATTGGTGTATAGGAATATTTGTGATTTTTGCACATTGATTTTGTATCCTGAGAATTTGCTGAAGTTGCACATCAGCTTAAAGAGATTTGAGGCTGAGACGATGGGGTTTTCTAAATATACAATCATGTCTTCTGCAAACACGGACAATTTGACTTCCTCTTTTCCTAATTGAATACCCTTTATTTCTTTCTCCTGCTTGATTGCCCTGGCCAGAATTTCCAACACTATGTTGAATAGGAGTGGTGAGAGAGGGCATCCCTGTCTTGTGCCAGTTTTCAAAGGGAATGCTTCCAGTTTTTGCCCATTCAGTATGATATTGGCTGTGGGTTTGTCATAAATAGCTCTTATTATTTTGAGATATGTTCCATCAATACCTAATTTATTGAGAGTTTTTAGCATGAAGGGCTGTTGAATTTTGTCAAAGGCCTTTTCTGCATCTATTGAGATAATCATGTCATTTTTGTCTTTGGTTCTGTTTATATGCTGGATTATGTTTATTGATTTGTGTTACTTTGAACCAGCTTTACATTGCAGGGATGAAGCCCACTTGATCATGGTGGATAAGCTTTTTGATGTGCTGCTGGATTCAGTTTGCCAGTATTTTATTGAGGATTTTTGTATCGATGTTCATCAGAGATATTGGTCTAAAATTCTCTTTTTTGTGTGTGTCTTTGCCAGGCTTTGGTATCAGGATGATGTTGGTCTCATAAAATGAGTTAAGGAGGGTTCATTCTTTTTCTATTGATTGGAATAGTTTCAGAAAGAATGGTACCAGCTCCTCCTTGTACCTCTGGTAGAATTCGGCTGTGAATCCATCTGGTCGTGAACTTTTTTTGGTTGGTAGGCTATTAATTATTGTCTCAATTTCAGAGCCTGCTATTGGTCAATTCAGGGATTCAACTTCTTCCTGGTTTAGTCTTGGGAGAGTGTATGTGTCCAGGAATTTATCCATTTCTTCTAGGTTTTCTAGTTTTTTTGTGTAGAGGTGTTTATAGTATTCTCTGATGGTAGTTTGCATTTCTGTAGGGTCGGCAGTGATATCCCCTTTATCATTTTTTATTGTGTCTGTTTGATTCTTCTCTCTTTTCTTCTTTATTAGTCTTGCTAGTGGTCTATCAGTTTTGTTGATCTTTTCCAAAAACCAGCTCCTGGATTCACTGATTTTTTGAAAGGTTTTTTTGTGTCTCTATCTCCTTCAGTTCTGCCCTGATCTTAGTTATTTCTTGTCTTCTGCTAGCTTTTGAATGTGTTTGCTCTTGCTTCTCTAGTTCTTTTAATTGTGATGTTAGGGTGTCAATTTTAGATCTTTCCTGCTTTCTCTTGTGGGCATTCAGTGCTATCAATTTCCCTCTACACACTGCTTTAAATGTGTCCCAGAGATTCTGGTATATTGTGTCTTTGTTCTCCTTGGTTTCAAAGAACATCTTTATTTTTGCCTTCATTTCATTATGTACCCAGTAGTCATTCAGGAGCAGGTTGTTCAGTTTCCATGTAGTTGAGTGGTTTTGATTGAATTTCTTAGTCCTGAGTTATAGTTTGATTGCACTGTGATCTGAGAGATAGTTTATTATAATTTCTGTTCTTTTACATTTGCTGAGGAGTGCTTTACTACCAAATATGTGGTCAATTTTGGAATAAGTGTGATGTGGTGCTGAGAAGAATGTATATTCTGTTGATTTGGGGTGGAGAGTTCTGCCAATGTCTATTAGGTCTGGTTGGTGTGGAGCTGAGTTCAATTCCTGGATATCCTTGTTAAATTTCTGTCGCATTGATCTGTCTAATGTTGACAGTGGGGTGTTAAAGTCTCCCATTATTATTGTGTGGGAGTCTAAGTCTCTTTGTAGGTCTCTAAGGCTTTGCGTTATAACTCTGGGTGCTCCTGTATTGGGCACATAGATATTTAGGATAGTTAGCTCTTCTTGTGAATTGATCCCTTTACCATTATGTAATGGCCTTCTTTGTCTCCTTTGATCTTTGTTGGGTTAAAGTCTGTTTTATCAGAGACTAGGATTGCAACCCCTGCCTTATTTTGTTTTCCGTTTTCTTGGTAGATCTTCCTCCATCCCTTTATTTTGAGCCTATGTGTGTCTCTGCATGTGAGATGGGTCTCCTGAATACAGCACGCTGATGGGTCTTGACTCTTTATCCAATTTGCCAGTCTGTGTCTTTTAATTGGAGCATTTCGCCCATTTACATTTAAGGTTAATATTGTTATGTGTGAATTTGATCCTGTTATTATGGTGTTAGCTGGTTATTTTGCTTATTAGTTGATGCAGTTTCTTCCTAGCATCGATGGTCTTTACAATTTGGCATGTCTTTGCAGTGGCTGGTACTGGTTGTTCCTTTCCATGTTTAGTGCTTCCTTCAGGAGCTCTTGTAAGGTGGGCCTGGTGGTGACAAAATCTCTCAGCATTTACTTGTCTGTAAAGGATTTTATTTCTCCTTTACTTATGAAGCTTAGTTTGACAGGATATGAAATTCTGAGTTGAAAATTCTTTTCTTTAAGAAAGTTGAATATTGGCCCCCACTCTCTTCTGGTTTATAGAGTTTCTTCCGAGAGATCCAGTGTTAGTCTGATGGGCTTCCCTTTGTGGGTAACCCGATCTTTCTCTCTGGCTGCCCTTATCATTTTTTCCTTCATTTCAACTTTGGTGAATCTGACAATTATGTGTCTTGGGGTTGCTCTTCTCAAGGAGTATCTTTGTGGCTTTCTCTGTATTTCCTGAATTTGAATGTTAGCCTACCTTGCTAGGTTGGGGAAATTCTCCTGGATAACATCCTGAAGAGTGTTTTCCAACTTGGTTACATTCTCCCCATCACTCTCAGGTATACCAATCAAATGTAGATTTGGTCTTTTCACATAGTCCCATGTTTCTTAGAGGCTTTGTTTGTTTCTTTTTACTCTTTTTCCTCTAAACTTCTCTTCACACATCATTTCATCCATTTGATCTTCAATCACTGATACCCTTTCTCCCAGTTGATCGAATCGGCTACTGAAGCTTGTGCATATGTCACGTAGTTCTTGTGTCATGGTTTTCAGCTCCATTATGTCATTTAATGACTTCTTTACCCTGGTTATTCTAGTTAGCCATTCATCGAATCTTTTTTCAAGGTTTTTAGCTTCTTTGCAATGGGCTCGAAATTCCTCCTTTAGAGGAAGTTTGATCATCTGAAGCCTTCTTCTCTTGACTTGTCAAAGTCATTCTCCATCCAGCTTTGTTCCATTGCTGGCGAGGAGTTACATTCCTTTGGAAGGGGAGAGGCACTCTGATTTTTAGAATTTTCAGCTTTTCTGCTCTGGTTTCTCCCCATCTTTGTGGTTTTATCTACCTTTGGTCTTTGATGATGGTGACATACAGATGGGGTTTTGGTGTGGATGTCCTTTCTGTTTGTTAGTTTTCCTTGTAACAGTCAGGACCCTCAGCTGCAGGTATGTTGGAGTTGGCTGGAGATCCACTCCAGACCCTGTTTGCCTGGGTATCAGCAGCAGAGACTTCAGAACAGCAAATATTGCTGAACAGTAAATGTTGCTGCCTGATCGTTCCTCTGGAAGCTTCTCCTCAGAGAGATACCCGGCCGTGTGAGGTGTCAGTCTGCCCCTACTTGGGGGTGCCTCCTAGTTAGGCTATTCAGGGGTCAGGCACTCACTTGAGGAGGCAGTCTGTCCATTTTCAGTTCTCAAACTCCATGCTGGGAGAACCACTACTCTCTTCAAAGCTGTCAGACAGGGACATTTAGTCTGCAGAGGTTTCTGCTGCCTTTTATTCAGCTATGCCCTGTCCCCAGAGGTGGAGCCTACAGAGGCAGGCAGGCCTCCTGGAGCTGTGGTGGACTCCACCCAGTTCCTGCTTCCTGGCTGCTTTGTTTAACTACTCAAGTCTCAGCCATGGTGGGTGCCCCTCCCCCAGCCTCACTGCTGCCTTGCAGTTGGATCTCAGACTGCTGTGCTAGCAATGAGGGAGGCTCCATGGGCATGGGACCCCCCTAAGCCAGGCGTGAGATATAATCTCCTGGTGTGCCATTTGCTAAGACCATTGGGAAGGCACAGTATTAGGGTGGGAGTGACCCAATTTTCCAGGTGCCATCTGTCACAGATTCCCTTGGCTAGGAAAGGGAATTCCCTGACCCCTTGCACTTCCCAGGTGAGGCAATGCCTTGCACTGCTTTGGCTCATGCTCGGTGGGCTGCACCCACTGTCCTACACCCACTGTCCAACAAGCCCCAGTGAGATGAACCCAGTACCTCAGTTGGAAATGCAGAAATCACCTGTCTTCTGTGTTACTCATGCCAGGAGCTGTAGACTGTAACTGTTCCTATTTGGCCATTTTGGAACCCACTTTCTGTACTACAATTGTTTAAATAAACCTGACAGAAGAAGCTAATTCAATTTGAAAATTTATATTCAATTTGTCTACATTTCAAATTGTTTCATAATTCCCAAGGAAATTTAGCTTGAATTTATATGAGTTCAGAGCTCTCTTACTAAAAATGACAATAGCCAATCTATAGTCCATTGGCAACATACGTAGTTCTAATCTACAGCCCACTGGCAACATACAGTTAGAGGCCCTGGCCCAATAACTGCTGCTTACCTGCTTTTTTCAATAAGCTCAGAACATCAATGGGTGTGCAACTGTTGGCAAATCTTTATTAATTACAAGGCTCATAAGCAGCTGTGCAATGTGGAAGTTTGGGGAGAGAGCTCCATTCTGAAGAAAGAGTTCATAAATAAATGGGGTTTCCAATGACAAAGCATTCCACAATAAGATAAGTTGTTTTGACAGTAGAGAGAATACCATAGGAAAGCAAGGATGCTCATCATGGACACTGGTGTCCAAACAACAAATAAAAACAAAAGCCTTTCAGCTGAGCATAGTGGCTCATGCCTGTAATCCCAGCACTTTGCAAGGCCAAGGCAGGTGGATCCCTTGGGGTCAGGATTTTGAGAACAACTTGGCCAACATGGAAAACCCCATCTCTACTTAAAATACAAAAAGTAGCTGGGCCTGGTGACGCACACCTGTAGTCCCAGCTACTCAGGAGACTGAGGCAGGAGAATCGCTTGAAAAAGGAGGTGGAAGTTGTGGTAAGCTGAGTTTGCACCACTGCACTCCAGCCTGGGCCATAGAGCATGGCTCCTTTATTTTTTTTCTTAAATGCTTTCAGTCTCAGAGGCTTTCAGTCTCTAGGATAGGCCAGGCACGGTGGGTCACATCTGTAATCCCAGCACTTTGGGAGACTACAGGGCAGGAAGATCGCTTGAGGCCAAGAGTTCAAGACCAGCCTGGGCAACACAGTGAGACCTCATCTCTACAAACAATTTTTTTAAACTTAAAAAGTTAGCCAGGTGTGGTGGTGCATACTTTTATTCCCACCTACTTGGGAGGCTGAGATGAGAGAATCACTTGAGCCTAGGAGGTCCAGGCTGCAGCAATTGCACCACTGCACTCCATCCTGGGTGGCAGAGCAAGATTCTATCTCAAAATAACAACAACAACAAAAATCTTTAGCACAAAGGAATCAAAATACTGCGGGTTTCATAAGAGTGACCTAAATGTTTTAAATATATACATATATTTCTGGCAAAAGTATCTGTGACCTAAACTGATGTATCTTGTGAGGTGAAGAACTGTTTGCCTTCTTTGTGTTGGTCCTAATGCAGAGAAAAGAGGAACCAGAGAGGCCAGTTTAGAAGACTTTAGTTCCTACTGGTTTCCCTGATGAAATTTCCACTGCAGTCAGGCTAGTGTCCACATTTGTCTCTACGTGACCATTCAAAATGTTTAGTCTCACCCACATCTCTGGATTTCCACTGAATATTATTTATATTAGTATTTTAGAGTATGGGTTATTGAAATTCTTGGTGCTAAAGTACATGAGCTAAAACTTATTTAGATACCCATCTTAAACACTTTGTATTCATTCACACAATTAAAAACTATGCAACCATTAAGAGAAATAAGTTAGAGCTATAAAGAACTCATGAATCTCAGTACATATTGTTCAGTGACAAAATTGCATGATACCTAATGTAGCTAGCTAATTCATTGTATGTACTCACAGTCTGAGAGTCCTCTCTTCCTCTTGTCTCCTTTCAAATCCCCTCCAAAGACGTCCTTCTCTCCATGATCATATCTCCCTTATTCATGTTCATGTTCAGTCACTAACATCCATGTTACTGAATTGGATGATCAGCTCTCTTATTTAATCTGAATTGACCTGCCATCAATATTTGACACAGCTGATCACTACCTCCTTCTTGAGACATTGTCTTCATACGACTTCCTGGACACAACCCTCTCCTAGATTTTCCTTCTCTTCACTCAATATTTTCAGTCTTCTTTGTTAACTCTTTCACATCTTTATGACCTCTGAATATTTGAGTGTCCAAGATTCAGGCCTTAAAATTCTATCTATGTATTAATTTTGGTGGTTTCTTTTAGCCTCAAGGCTTCAAATTCTATGACTATGCAGATGGCTCAAAAATCCACTCCATATAAATGTCTGACGGCATCAACTAACTTGACACTCCCAAAACTGAGTTTCTGATTTTCACCTTATACACACCCCCAAAACCTTCCCCTTCCACAATCTTCCATATGCCAGTTAATGAAAACTCTATTCTTCCAATTAGTCAAGGTCAAAAACATGTCAACCTTGACCTCTGTCTTTCACATCCCAAATACAATCCATAAGAAATCACTGTGCATGCTACCTTCAGAATCATTTCAGAATCTTGACTGTTTACCACTTTTTCTGCTACTTCTTTGTCAAACTTACTAAGCTCTCTTGCCTGAATCATTGTCATAGCGTCCTAACATATGCCTGCCATTAGGTCCTTCGGTCTCATCTCAACAAGGAAGCCATAATAATCCACTTGAAATATGTCAGATCAAGTTACTTTGCTGAAAACCTTGCAATGTCTTCTACCTCACCGAGGATAATATCCAAAGTCCTTACACTTATCAACAAGAACCTAAATGATCAGTTATCTCTCTCCCCCAGTTCTCCACATTCCTTAATGACTCTGACCTCTCCTACTCCCCCTCTCTTGTTCACTATGCTTCAGACTCATAGAACTCCTTGATATTGTCTGAGCATTCAGGTCATTTGCTGCTTCTTCTGCTTATGATGGAAGTCTTGGCTCAAATATCACCTGCACGTTGAACTGTCCTATGACCACCCTTTTTATTTCCTATATATCTTCATGACTTATTTTTCTGCACAGCATTTACAATTTTCCTCAGTACCATAGTGACATATAGTCATATGCCACATAATGATGTTTCAATGACAAGACTACATATATGACAGTAGTCTCATAAATTATAATGAAGTTGAAGCATCCCCATCACCTAGTGATGTCTAGCCATTGTAATATTGTAGCATAACACATTACTCACATGTTTGTAGCAATGATGGTGTAATCTACTGCACGGCCAGTTGTATAAACGTACAGGTCTGCCAGGCGCAGTGGCTCATGCCTGTAATCCCAGCACTTTGGGAAGCCGAGGCCAGTGGATCACCTGAGGTCAGGAGTTTGAGACCAGCCTGGCCAACATGGAGAAACCCCGTCTCTACTAAAAATACAAAATTAGCTGGACGTGGTGACACATGCCTGTAATCCCAGCTATTCAGGAAGCTGAGGCAAGAGAATCTCTTAAACCCAGGAGGCAGAGGTTGCGGTGAACTGAGCCCATACCAAAAAAAAAAAAAAGAAAAAGAAAAGTATAGGTCTACCTCATTTTCTTGCCTTTCAGATTTTTTTTTTTTTTTTTTTTACAAATTGAAAGTTTGTGATAATCCTGCATAAAGCATGTGCTCACTCTGTGTCTCTGTGTCACATCTCAGTAATTCTGACAATATTTAAAACTGTTTTATTATTATTATTATATCCATTATTGTGGTCTGTGATCAAAGATTTTAGATGTTACTATTGAAATTGTTTGGGGATGCCACAAACCATGCCCACACAAGATGACAAACAATCAGCAAGTGTGTGTTCTGACTTTTCCCAAACAAACCATTCCCCAGTCACTCTCCCTCTCCTTGGACCACCCTATTCCCAGAGACACAATAATATTAAAATCAGGGCAATTAATAATCCTACAATGACTTCTAACTGTTTAAGTGAAAGGAAGAGTCACACATCTTTCACTAAATCAAAAGCTCGAAATGATTAAGCTTAGTGAGGAAGGCTGTCAAAAGTCAGGCCGAAAGCTAGGCCTCTTGTGCCAACCAACCAAGTTATGAATGCAAAGGAAAAATTCTAGAAGGAAATTAAAAGTGCTACTCTGGTGAACACAGAAATCATAAGAAAGTGAAACAGCCTTATTGCTGATATGGAAAAAGCTTTAGTGGCCTGGATAGAAGATAAAGCCAGCCACCACAACATTCTCTTAAACCCAAACCTAATCCAGATTAAGGCCTAATTTTCTTCATTTCTATGAAGGCTGAGAAAGGTAAGAAAGTACAGAAGAAAAGTTCAAGGCTAACAGAGGTTGGTTTATGAGGTTTAAAGGAAAAAGCCGTCTCTGTAACATAAAAGTGCAAGGTAAAGTAACAAATGATGATGTAGAAGCTGCAGCAAGTTATCCAGAAGATCAAAAAGGTGACTACACTAAACAGCAGATTTTTCAGTGTAGACAGAACAGCCTTCCGTTGGAAGAAGATGCCATCTAGGATTTTCACAGCTAGAGAGAAGTCAATGCCTAGCTTCAAAGTTTTGAAGGATAGCCTGATTCTCTTGTTAGAGGCTAATGCAGATGGTAAGTTTAAATTGAAGCCAGTGCTCATTTGTCATTTCAAAAATGCTACAGTCCTGAAGAATTATGCTGAATCTACTCTGCCTATGCTCCATAAATGGAAGACGAAAGACTGAGTGACAGCACACCTGTTTAGAACATGGTTTACTAAATACTTTAAACTCACTGTTGAGACCTTCTGCTCAGAAAAAAAAAATAGATCTTTCTCCATATCAGCAATAAGACTGTTTCACATTCTCATGATTTGTATATTTACTGATTTGTATATTATATATGATTTATATATATATGTATATATTTGTATACATATATATGATTTGTATATTTACTAGTAGCACTTTTGATTTCCTTCTAGAACTAAATAGTACTGCTCTTTGACAATGCAACTAGTTGCTCAAGAGCTCTAATTAAAATGCACGAGATTAATGTTTTCATGCTTGCTAATACAGCTTCCGTTCTGTAGCCCATGGATCAATGATAAAGACATTCACATGTTATTATTAAAAAAATACATTTTGTAAGTCTATAGCTACCACAAATAGGGATTCTGCTTATGGATCAGGAAAAAGCAAATTGAAAACCTTCTGGAAATGATAAACCATTCTAGATGCTATTAAGAACATCCTGGGCTGGGCGCGGTGGCTCATACCTGTAATCCCAGCATTTTGGGAGGCCAAGGTGGGCTGATCACCTGAGGTCAGGAGTTTAAGACCAGCCTGACCAACATGGAGAAACCCCATCTCTACTAAAAATACAAAATTTGCTAGACGCGGTGGCGCATCCCTGTAATCCCAACTACTCGGGAGGCTGAGGCAGGAGAATCACTTGAACCTGGCAGGTGGAGGTTGCAGTGAGCCAAGATCACTCCATTGCATCCAGCCTGGGCAACAAGAGCGAAACTCCACCTCAAAAAAAAAAAAAAAAAAAAAAAAAATTCCTTGGTTCTTGGAGTGGTCAAAATATCAACATTAACAGGATTTGGAAAAAGTTGATTCCAGACCTCATTGATGACTTTCAAGGGCTCGAGACTTCAGTGGAAGAAGTCAATGCAGATGTGGTAAAAATAGCAAGATAACTAGATTTAGAAGTGGAGTCTAAAGATGTCATTGAATTGCTGCAGCCTCATAATAAAACTTGAATGGATAAGGATTTGCTTTTTATGGATAAGCAAAGAAAGTCGTTTCTTAAAAGGGAACCTATTCCTGGTGAAGATGCAATGAACACTGTTGAAATGACAAGGGGCTTAGAATATTACATATATTTATTTGATAAAGCAGTTGCAGGGTTTGAGAGGATTTACTTCAATCTTGAAATAAGTTCTACTGTGGGAAAATGCTCATGGCCAGGAGTGGTGGCTCACGCATGTAATCCCAACACTTCGGGAGGCTGAGACAGAAGGATTGCTTGAGCTCAGGAGCTCAAGACCAGCCTGAGCAGCATAGCAAGATTCCATCTCTATTAAGAATTTCAAAAATTAGCTGGGCATGGCTGTGTGTGCCTGTAGTTCCAGCTACTTGAGAGGCTGAAGTGGGAGGATTGTGAGCCCAGAAGGTCAAGGCTGCAGTGACCTATGATTGTGCAACTGCACTACACCTGGGCAATAGAATGAGCCTCTGTCTCAAAAAATATAAATAAAATAAATAAAAATAAAATAAAATGCTTTTAAACACCATCTTGTGCTATACAAAAATATCTCATAAAAGGAAGTGTTAATTGCTACAGTAAATTTCATTATCTTATTTTAGTAAATTACCACAGCCACCCCAACCTTCAGCAACCACCACCCTGATCAGCGCACAGCCATCAGTACTAAGGCAAGTCCTTTACCAACAAAAAGAAATATTACTTACTGGAGGCTCATTAATCATTAGCATTTTTAGTCATAAAGTATTTTTAATTAAGGTATGTACATTGTTTTCTAACACATAATACTATCACACACTTAACAGACTACAGTATAGTGTAAACATAACTTTTACATGCACTGGAAAACCAAAAATATTTATGCATTGTGCTTTATTTTGATATTTGCTTTATTGCAATGGTCTGGAACCTAACCCTCAATATCATTGAGGTATGCTTGTACAGCACATACAATTATGTGTGGTACATAATATTTGATAATGATAATAAATGGCTATGTTACTGTTTTACATATTTACTATATTATCCTTTTTTTGTTATTTTAGAGTGTATTCCTTCTACTTACAAATATATGTACATATATATATACATACACACATATATATATATGTTAACTAGAAACAGCATCATACAGGTCCTTCAAGAGGAATTCCAGAAGAAGGCATTGTTATTAGGAGATGACAGTTCCATGCATGTTATTGCCCCTGAAGAACTTTCAGTAAGACAAGACATGGACGGGGAGGATAGTGATAATGATGAACCTGAACTTGTGTAGGCCTAGGATAATGTGTGTGTTTGTATCTTAGCTTTTAACAAAAAAGTTCAAGAAGTAAAAAAGAAATAAAATATTTTAAAAATAGAAAAAATCTTGTAGAATAAGGATATAAAGAAAGAAAATACTTTTGTACAGCTATATAATGTGTTTGTGTTTTAAGCTGTTACTACAAAAAAAGTCAATTTTTTTTAAATTTAAAATGTATAAAGTAAAAAAGTTACACTAACGTAAGGTTAATATATTATTAAAGATTTTTTTTAACAAATTTAGTGTAGCCTATGTGTACAATATTTATAAAGCCTATACTAGTGTACAGTAATGTTCTAGGCCTTCACATTCACTCACCACTTCCTCACTGACTCACCCAGAGCAACTTACAGTCTGAAAAGCTCCAGTCATGGTAAATGCCCTGTACAGGTGTACCACTTTTTGTCTTTTATACAGTATTTTTACTGTATCTTTTCTAGGTTGAGATACATGTAGATACAAAAATGCTTACCACTGTGTGGCAGTTGCCTACAATATTTAGTACAATAACATGCTATACAGGCTAGTAGCCTAGAAGCAATAGACTATACCATCTAGGTTTATGTAAATGTACTCTATGATGTTTGTAGACAACAAAATTGCCTAATGATGCATTTTTCAGAACATATCCCCATCGTTAAGCAATGCATGACTGTACTTACTTATTTAATTTTATATCTGTTTGCCTCCCATAAAATTTAAGCTTCATGAAGGCAAGAATTTTTGTTCATTTCATTCAATATTGAATCTCCAGTGCATTCAATTAATATGTATTAAGTAGAGAAATGAATTTATATGATACTATATATTTTCTATGGAGCATGTGTGTGTCTTCAAACCAAGTTTAGCTTAGGGAGAGTCGGGAGTAGGATAATGGTAAATGGGTCATGATTGGCAGGGAGTGAAGGAGACTATCAAAATACTTTATCCCTCTGTTGTTTTCAGTTTTTAAATATGATATAGTCATTATCTTTATATAATGGAGTTATTATTTGTTAATGATAATATAATGCATGATATTACAGTATGCCTGTGGACCAGGGTGTGTATCTAATTCAAGCTGTGAAAAATCTGATTATTGGCCTGGTGCGGTGGCTCACGCCTGTAATCCCAGCACTTTAGGAGGCTAAGGCAGGCAGATCACCTGAGGTCAGGAGTTCGAGACCAGCCTCAACATGGAGAAACTCTGTCTCTACTAAAAATACAAAATTAGCCGGGCGTGGTGGTGCATGCCTGTAATCCCAGCTACTCGAGAGGCTGAGGCAGGAGAATTGCTTGAACCTGGGAGGCAGAGGTTACAGTGAGTCAAGATTGAACCATTGCACTCCAGCCTGGGCAACAAAAGCGAAACTCCACCTCAAAAAAAAAAAAAAAGAAAGAAAGAAAGAAAAGAAAAAGAAAAAAGAAAAATCTGATTATCTTTCACAGGAACTTAATTTAGAATTGGGTCAGTGTGGACTAAGTCAGTCAGAGAACTGTGAGGACTAGAACCATAGGTCACATGAATTTGAGACAAAGGTCAACTAATGCCACATATCAGGTGAATTTATGGACAGATAAAGGGACCATGAATAAGGAAATAAAGCTTACATGAAAGGAAAAACAGGAGCATAGCTGCATCAGACGTGTGGAGACAGAAAGCACATGGCCTCCTACTTCTCAGTGCCATTCACATGTAGAAACTACATTTTGTTTTCTGTCCACATTCTTTCCTTTCATAAGCATCCTTCAACTTGAACTACTTTAAATAGAATTTTATTCCTTGAGATAGTAGATTCTTAACTTAAATACACAATAGCTTCTCCTCTGGATAAACTAAGGCAATACCCCAACAGTTGAAAAAAAAAATACAAAATACCAGAAAATGTACTCAATGCTGAATACATGCTTTTAACCAAAAGGTATGAGAAGGCCAAAACCAAGGTGGATTCTTGCCTTTGCAGAGTTGTTCAGATGTATGTTAATTTGCACTACTCTCATTATTTCTTTTTAAGGTTAATTGCTATTAAAACTATTCTTTAATGGAAATCCCTTAATCCTGCCATACTGTCCCATCAATTAAAACAACTATTTTCAGCCTCAATATCCCAAATGCTTGGTGTGTAGATTTGCATGTAATTCACAAATAATAATGAAGTACCTAAATTTATTAGCTGTTTCCCCTTTCTATGAGTTCAAACAATTTATAAATTCCCATATGTGTTCAGAAGTAGAAGAGAAATTAGTGGGGGTTACAGCTAGCTCCACAGAGTCATACATTATCCTCAGTCTAGTTTACTATGTCCCAACACTTACCCTGGAATATCCAAAGGGAGTATGTGACACTAGTGTGAGCTTCATATTGCCAACTTCCTACTGTACAGGTTGCTTACTCAGAAAAGCAGTCTCTATCCTCTCAGGTTAAGGTAACCAACCAAAAATGTCTACCATATTGTTCTGTCTCAGTATTATACTTATCAGTATCCAATATTTCCTGTTTGTTTCTTTTTTCTTTCTTTCTCTTCTTGTCTTTCTTTCCCACCAGAATATAAGTTCTCTGAGACTTGAAACCCAAGAAGCTGTTTTCTTTATCATCATTCCCCCAGCACAACATTTCCCCTGTAGAATATGTTATACTTAGCACAAAAGAGGCTCTCAGCAAATATTTGTTCAGAGGAATAAATGACTGGCTTAATGAATATGCCAAGCTAGGTGCCCCCCGCCCCAGGGCCTTTACCTTTCTCTTTACTCAGCTAGACTCACCTACTCTTGTTATTTTCATGACTGGCTCGTTTACATCATTGAGGTCTCAGCTCAAATGTTGCCTTCTTAGGCCACAACTGGTCACCCTAGCCTCTCTACCCTCTAAAACCCTCTCTATCCCATCACCCTGTTTTAGTTCAAGGAAAGCACTTGTGACTATCTGAAGTTACTTTTTCTGTCATTTCAGTGTTTCTGTTGTTACCCATCCCCCTGCTAGAATATAAGCTCCATGAGGAATTTTGACATATTCATCTTTATATTTCCATAACCTAGAAGAGGTCCTGGCACATAGGAAGCATTAATAAATGCTTGTTAAACATGTCAATAAAACATTGAATATTGCAGTTTAAAAATATATGCTCACACATAGTATCGCTATTTTTCAGTATTGGGATACAGACAACAAACTAAATTGCTATATGTGTAAGTAGTGTTTTTTACAATAAAAATTGCACACATAATATAGATTAAAAGATTGCCAAATTATATTTTTAAATGCATAGAATCTTGTCTGTGCGCAAGTAGCTTATGATCAGTAGCTGTTCGACTCTGATTACCCTCACCTTGCTTCTAAGAGAAAATATTTTCTTGTATAAATTGGAAAATGAAATTGCAAAGGAATCTCTGCTATTCAGACCTAAAAAAACATGTGCCAGTATCCAACATATATGTGAATGCAAACAGACACAATTCCTAGAGGAAGAAAATTCCCAATCCAAAAAATCCTTCCCATGCCTACATCCCCAAATGTAATTAAGTCACACTTCATAACAGTCTCAGATCTAAAAGAAAAAAAAAAAAAGTCCTTCTATGAGTCCTATAATCACAATTACTACCACCAAAAGTCATTGGTTACTGAGTTGCCCATAGCTGACTGACTGGAATTGTCAAATGTAGAGATATTTACTACTAAGATCAGCTCCATCTTACAGTCCTGCAGTTCTCCAGCTATGTAACCATTCTCAACCAGTCTATAGGCACCTGTGACATCTCCCTTACACTCATCATCTTCTGGGAGGCTTTTCTGATTAACTTCACTCACTCAATCATTTGGTCAGTCAGTCAATCAACTATTATTTATGGCGTATCTATTATGTAACAGTCATGTTAGGTGCACTAGAAATATACCAGTGAACAAAACAGACAAAAATCCTCACCTTCACGGAGCTTACATTCCCTTTTTTTTTTTTGAGACGGAGTCTCGCTCTGTCTCCCAGGCTGGAGTGCAGTGGCGCGATCTCGGCTCACTGCAAGCTCCGCCTCCCGGGTTCACACCATTCTCCTGCCTCAGCCTCCCTAGAAGCTGGGACTACAGGCGCCCGCCACCACGCCCGGCTAATTTTTTTGTATTTTTAGTAGAGACGGGGTTTCACCGTGTTAGCTAGGATGGTCTCGATCTCCTGACCTTGTGATCCACTTGCCTCGGCCTCCCAAAGTGCTGGGATTACAGGCGTGAGCCACCACGCCCGGCTGGAGCTTACATTCTAATTACATTGCATTCATGTTAAAAACAGGTAAATACAGAGATGGCGAAGAGTAGATATTTGGAAAACATTAATATAGATAGTCACAGATACATCAACAGATGGGAGTGTTGATACATAATTATTCTATATCTCCTAGGACACCCAGAATTATATAACTAAATAGTATATTTGGTATGAATCAGGTATGTTGCTTTCCAGTTGTTTTCTTGTAACATTATGTCTGCATGTGATCTTCATTATGGGTTTCCCTTGGGCAGAAAGTATGTTCTTCACTTTCTTGGTACTATATTCAGGGAGAAAGTTGAAAAGTGCCCGCAAATAGACTATGAGCTCATTAACTGACTGTTAAATAATACGTTGCATTTATAAGATGCTTTTTAACTTTTTAAAAGGCACTTTCCCTCATAGAAGTAAAAGGTAGAAGAGAGGTTACTGGAGGCTGGAAATGGTAGTGGGAAGGGAGGAATAGGGAAAGACTTGTTCAGGATACAAAATTACAGCTAGATGGGAGGAAAGAGTTACAGTATTCCATACTACTGCAGAATGACTGTAGTTAGAAATAATATATAGCTTCAAATAGCTAGAAGGAGGATATTGAATTTTCCCAACACAAAGAATTGATACATAGCAACAAAAAGAATTGAAATGATGGATATGCTAAAATTACTCTGATCTGATCACTATACACTATATGTATTGAAACATCACTATGTACCATATATATATGATTATCATATATTAATTTAAACTTTAAAAATTGAGAGGCATTTTCATGTACATTATTATTATGAATAACATGTACATGTTCTCATTCTAATGCTAGATCAAAAAGAAGGCTATGGATTGCAGTAAGGGGCATAGTACAAGTAGTATGTTTGAGACCACCAACTTTGTTTGCTAAGAGCCCAACTAGAGTCTTCTTTTGCTTTTTCTGAATGTCTAACAAAATTCAGACTGTAGAAAATACAAGCATCAGGCAGTTTTAAAGCACAATACTAGGCAGGGAGCAGTGGCTCATACCTGTAATCCTAACACTTTGGGAGGCTGGGGGAGGTGGGTCATTTGAGCCCTGGAGTTTGAGACCAACCTGGGCAACATGGTCGAACCCAGTGTCTACTAAAACATACAAATATATATATGTATATATATAGCCAGGTGTGGTAGTGTACCTGTACTCCCAGCTACTCAGGAAGCTGAGGTGGGATGATTGCCTGAGAAGTTGAGACTGATGGCACTCCAGCCTGTGAGACTGGAGTAAGACTCTGTCTCAAAAAAATATTAAATATAATTTATTAAAATGCAGATTTCTGATCACCACCCCACCCCAGGCATTCTGGTTTATTAGACTTAAAGTGATGCCCAGGAATTTTTAACAAACACCTCCTAGGTGATTTGGATGCAAGTCCTGAGAAACACTGGTCTAGAGAAAGCTTACTTGACTGCAAAGAATGGGTGAGGGAAGGTCAGTCAATTTGATGCCAAACTGGGCATGTTCAGATATAGTTTGGTACCAAAGCTCTGTTACGGCAGACATAACACAGTAATAAGCCCCTTTTTCTGAGTTCTATAAGAAGAACCACTGCTGCTGTAGATGTGTTGACCAGGATCTAGCTCCAATGAGGACAGAGCTAGGATGCTTCTAATGTCCTGGTCTCATGGTAGGGTCTAGGGCTATAGACCTTAGAAGAGATTAAGGTCTCAGACAGTAAAAGCTAGTTATAGCAAGTTCAGGGAAGAAAACTAAGACAATATTACACTTTGTGAGCCAGAAAGATAATTTTGCCACTTTGCAGGACTTGCTTGTTCTCATCTCTAATACTCCATATCTGGTTATAAAATGGGGAACAACAATGTAAACTAAAAATAAAGGCCTACCATAAAAACCCAAATCTGAAATTATCATTTAATCCCACATTTCATAATAAATTATAGCTGAGCATGTGAATGTGTTTTCAAACTCCAGCAGGAATGACCTGGAAATAAAGTGTAAAGATCAGCTATGTTATGGAAGAAGAAACAATGAGGCAGGAGTTAATTCTGAACTTCAAAACTCCACGTTTCCCACCAGGAAAGTGAATGGCCCAGCATTATGCTATAGCAATAATCTCATTTTAAAAACTATAACTATCATTATTTTTGCCACATACTGAGAGAAGTTTTGTCATAATCAATGCACAAAACAACTACTAGCAGAATGTAACAACTAGATATTTCCATAGATGTCAGAACAATTAGATCACAAACATTCAAGTAACTGCAAGTTTAAATTATTAAATAATATCGTTTTCTTGCAAGGTGTTACAAGTTGATATGTAATATATAAGAAGGCCTGGAAAAATATGAGTCCCTATGTAAACCAGAGGGAGTATTTTTATACATGTGAAATTCAAAATTGAGAGAGGTTCACTGCTTTGTTGAACTACATATCTAGGTTGCCCAGGATGAGAGAAACAAACTTATAACCTTCAAATTTTAAAGTTCAAACATTTTCATTACAACTTCTGACTTCTCTGCAGATAGATAAATGGATATGTCAACATTTAGGGGATTTTTCCAGTCTTTACATGTCATATTTAACAATTTTTAAGAAAAAATTTAAGCCTATGAAGAAGAAGAGAAAATACTGTCATGAATTCCCAAGTACCCATCACCCAGCAATGAAAATCTTGGTTCTTCTTACATTCACTCACTCCCTTCTCACCCACACCTATTTGAGGCAAATTCCAGGTATCATATCATTTCATCCATAAATAGTTGAGCATAGATCTCTAAAAGATAAGTGCTTTATTTCTTTAAAAAAAAATAGCCACAACATATGGTTTTATATAATTTAATGACATTTAAAAATTACATTTAAATCTCAGGCATAAACATATGAATTATTTTATTGATAATTGGGAAGTTGCTGTAGGTTGCTCAAGGCTGAAATCCAGTGGTTTGCAGTGACAGTTTTTCACACCATAGTTTTCTTTATACCAGTACAAGTTCATATGATTTTTTTTTTCAAAAAACCCCACAAATTCTTACCATATCTTCTTACACTCAGAAATTTTTGAATGAATTATTTTTATTCTACCATAATTATTGGGCCCTGAGAATTATGAGATTTCCCACTTGAAGCTTCCATTTTCATTGATTATAATGATAATCAACTAAATTATCCTCTTCCTCTAGAGAACTACAGAGCTTCTTGATTCCAGCGGCTAATAAAGGCTCTGGTATCGAATGCAGCACTTTGTTAAAAGGAGTGAGAATAATGACGCAAAACCTCAAACCAGGCAGTGTTCAGAAAACATACTAGTTGTCTTTGAAAGCCATTTGCTTGGTAACAATCATTAACTATATATCAGTTAAATAATAAATAGTTGCATATAAATAATATGATATCTAGGATATGCTTCAAAATAATCTTGAAGGAGAATAGTGAATGGAAGTATAAACAAAATGAGATTGACCATAAATTGATAAATGTTGAAGCTGGATGATAGAGGTTTATTATATTATTCTCTCTGTGTATATGTTTAAAATTGTTCAGAATAATTTTTTATAAAGAGAACATGAATCACATGAAAACAACAAAATATACACAAAACAAAGTATTCAAACACTCTTTGCAAATGCTCCTGCCCAAATCCACTCATCTAAACAGCTAGCAAGTACTAATCAAACTGCTGTATGTTACACCACTCTCCAATTGAATCAAAGAACAGCAACAAAGGAGTGAAAACAGGAATTTATAGAATTTGAATGCAACCGGTTTCAGAGAACATGAATTATTCCCTGGTTTCATGAGGGTTACTATCGATGTTAAAAGCAGGACATAACATTTTCTTTAAAAATACTGCCAGAGAACAAGTCAGTCTCAGGGAAAGGAAAAATGTGACTTAATATTTCAGAATAAATTGAAAATTTATGAAAAATTTGTGAGTCCCAACACTTTTATAGTAAATAAGCTGAATAAAAATGAACAACTGAACTATAATAAAAGTAAGAAAAGGCTTATTTGCTAGTGACAAGGAAATCTGTATTTAAATCTAACAAGTAATAAAAGGGGGAGGGATACTGCATAATTCTGCAAAGTTTAAGTGTTCTGATGGCCAAGCAGTGTCTTTTTTTCAAATCTTTTTCTGGAATTGTTAGAACTTGATCTCTGCTTGGTCTGACACCCTTCAACCATGAAGTGGACATCCTGGGAGCAAAATGCTCTGACCAGCCCTGGGGCCCAGCATTCACAGAGTCTAAGCCCATCATGGGAGTCCAAGCTAGCTGACTGCAGATGGGCACGCCGACAAAACTGCCTCCAAAAGACAGAGGCCTAGAGAGGATTCAGACAGCGAGCTCACAGCACCTTTTAAAAATTTCATATTGCCTTAGGTTCCAGAGCTAGGATGAGGAGAAGAGAAGGAGGAAGAGGCAAGAAGGGGAAGGGAACAGGGGATGGATGAAGGAGAAGTTTGGGATATATTTTGTTCTTATTAAAAAGAGCACGTGACACCCAACATCTTCTAAAGAGAACCAAAAAGTTTAAAAATTCTAATTTCATGTATGCTTCTCTTCTGGCAAATACTATATTTTACTTTGTATATGGTTTAACTATATATGCCTCTCCTGTTAAATTCCTGGCGTTAAAAAAGTATTTGGAATTTATTTTTGAAATGCCATAGTCTATATAACAATGGTCATATTTGTCTTTAATGTTTGTTGAGTTAATTAATTAATCAATCAATCAATCCATTCAGGTGCAGTCAGCTGATAGGTAAGTAACAAGCCACAGCTGCAGAACCTGTAGGTTGAATAATGTACTCAACATATTTTACTCGTCACACTGATCCAGCGATAAGAATATGTAGAAGAGTTGTTATGCTTTCCTCTTATTTTTATTGCTTAACATAGTGAGATTTATATAGCATTCAGTGAATATAGCAAACATATTTCACATATATTTATGAATGTCCAGAACCTAAAGTTCACACTCTACCAAATGCATGCCCTTTAACAACTGAATTTAACAGTGCTTCCATCTTGTAGGTACATTCTATTCCCTACTCGGAAAAATATTATGCATTATTATTCACATAAATAAAACATTAGGACAGTATTTTGTTTTCAAACTAAGAGAGAAAGGTAGGTTTTCTGTAATTTCCCTTGTTTAACAGAGTGCTTATTTCTGAAACAAGACTCTCAGAAAAAGAAAAATTTTAACAATGAGGTTTCACAGTATGAATTGTTAGTTAACTGCATTTATACCCAAGTCAATTAAGTAGACTACCCTTATTTGAATGTTTTTATGAATAAAATACTATCTTTAAAAGTTTTTTTTCTTTTAATTGATAAGCAAGAGTAAGCCAAATCACTCCTTTCAGAACTGTACAAAAATTTAGAAAGCATGTTGTCCAGGACACTGAAGTTCACAAGTAAAAAAGCTAAGAGCCAAGGACATCAACTGACTTTACCAGATCAGAGAGTGAAATCATAACTGAAACATCACCAAAAATCACATAACCCCGATAGAATATTGTCTAAATTGTACAAATCACCTATTTGAAGGCAAATACACATAATGACATTAAAATTTGACACTTCCATTTAATTATTGGTGTAAATCTGTAAATATTTATTGATTTGAAAACCATAATAATATTAGCTGAATTTTTTAATCTAGTGGATTTCCTGGGATTTTTTTCTGGCCAAAGTGTTATACACATAGTCTGGAATATATCTTAGACCCATAAATTTCAGCCTGCTGTACCAAAAATAGCAGAGTCCTCAAGAAAGATTTATAGTACGTGAAAGAAGTGGTAGATAAAACAGAAACACAGCACTGAAGTTCCTGAATGCTGATTAACTGTTGCCCTCAATTCCAAATATTTTTCAATCTCATTAACACACATGTTTGAAACCTTAAATAAAAGTCTAGGTATTACAAGCCATAAAAATAGTTGATAATCGTTAAAGAAAAAAATTTGGATGCTGAACTTTTACTTGTTTTTATTTATCCCAAATGAGGTTTCTTTTCATTGTTCTTATTTTTTGTGCAGGTATCTCTTTTTTTCTAATACTCTTAACACACCAACTCCTGAATGTTTTTATTGATGCATGTTTATGAAACTTTATACATGTATTATTGTGACCAACTTAGCTTTCTAAAATTCACCTTTATAAAGATTTAAATACCACAAATATATTATCCTTTATATGAGAATGAGCTTCCTTTTCACTCCTATTTTATAAAGTAATTATTACACATTTCTGAGAAATCAATATATATGTGTTAAGTGTTTACCATGTAATTAATGGTTAAAAATAAATCACTAAGTTAAGAATAAAATCATCACCAACATAATTCTGGATAAAAGCCCATCTACAGTGATACGAAATTTCCAAAAGAAAATTAAAATTTAGTTCATTGATTTTTCTGTCTATTAAACACTAAACAAGTTGCCCTATAAAGTACTTTTCTGGATATTTGTACCTCCTATAAAATATAACTAAAGAGCTTTTTATTCTGACCCTGTAGATAACTGACAAATACATTTACATGCATACTTATAAAGATAATCTTATATTTTCAAGAACTGCTATTTACTGACAATATGCAGTGATACACGTGAGTTCTATTTTTTTACACAATTTCTTCCAGGAGGAGTTTTTAATTCAGTCAGTTAATTTCAAGGAAATTAGTTATGACAAATGAGATAATAGTCAAGTCACTGGAATTTGCAGAGCATTGTTTCCACTTATATAAAAATTATCTAAATTTGGGTAGGTTTTAACGTTTAATTCTAATTTCTCTTTGTTCTTTTTCCAGCAAATCACTTTACTATCACCTGTGGAATTCCGTTATGAATGACATTTTTTTTTTTTTTTTCACTTTGCAAGGAAGAGCCCAAGAGAGAATTCGCTTCACAACAACCCTGCTCTGTCCTGTATTCATTCGGCAATGATCCACAGAAGAAGGATTTTGAAAATGCATTGGAACTAGAACCAAGAACGAATGTGATTTTGAAGACTTTATTGCTCCCTAAAATTCTATTTTTTTAAGCTACTTCTTATAATTCTTTTTAAAACAAAAGAAAAAAAGGAAAAGTGCTTTTGCTGTAACAAATGAAAGGCTATGTTCCTGATGCCGAATTTCACTGTTCATTTCTTTTGGCCTTGTTGGTGTGGGGAGGGGCTGTTTTTGTTTCCTTTTTATTTAATAATAACAATAATAATATCAGATATTGGCTAAGGATCTGACCAAACGGAAGGGGTGATATGAACAAGATAAATCCAGCTTTAGGAAGAATTTACCCTTCGGCTGACAGCCCCTCATGCTGGAATCTACAAGGAAATTGTAGCAATGTGGTTCCCACAAGAACAAATATTGACACTTCCACTAGGAATCCCCCACACCAAGTGGAAAGTGCGGAGCTCATACCTACAAAAGAGTGGACCCAAGGGGCAGACCTGGAGGGAGGAGGGTGAGAACTTAGTAACAACGCCTTAAGAAACCAAATCACTGTTTCTTATTGCATTTTACCTTTTCCTTTCCCGCTGCCTCCTGCCAGAAGAAAAATATATATATATTTATCGGTTGCCAGCAGAATAGCTTGCGCTTTCTTTGCAACATTTCGTGCCTGATAATTAATGATGCCCACGCCGGGCGCCTGTGGCCTAGACTCGGGTTCCAGCCGCCGGCAGCCCCTGACGTCAGTGGCTGAGCTGCCTGCGTCAGGTCCCCAGCAGCCCCCGGGTGGCCTGGACTGGAGCTCCGGGGGCATGCGGGGAGGGAGTCCTGTGCAGGGTCGGATAAAACCTCAGAACTGGCGAAAGGGGCTTTCCTCGCACTCGCCCGAAAGTCCTGTCGCAGTTAGAATGGCAGCGTTTCCTGCTCCGGGGGACTCACAGGCACTTTAGACTGCGACAGAGTCTGGAGGCCCAAACCCGTTATAGGCTCCTGGGGTAAAACGGGGTTAAAGTTCTAGAAAAAAGAACCAGGGAGAAACAGGGCAAGTCTATGAACAGTGAGTGCTTCCTTCCCTCCACTCTTACATGGGTCAACGTAATACTGTTTTCCACTGACTCCAAAAACGTGGACCTTAAACGAAATGGACCCACCGTTTCTACCTCAACTTGACACAACTTGGAAGTTGGAGATCCCGGAGAGTTTCTCATCCGTGAGCTGGTGCTGGAACCCGCCACTGAGGGAAAATGAACTTGACCTCGCACTTAACTAACCACAGTCTTCCCTCTTTCCTTACTCTCGCACCCTCCTCCAACTTTTCCTTCTTTCCCCATTCTTCTCACCTTTTACAACCCTCCCACACTGGGGAGTTATCAAGATTATTGAAAGGTTTGATTTTCCAAGGGGGACCTTGGACTCTATCGTCTAGAAAAGTGTGTTCAATCCCCCGCAGTTGCCCGTGTACTGAGAGTCGGGGGACCCGAGTTTGGGAAGCCATCGGCGCATGCTTGGGACTGAGTCTACAGAACTACGTCTGGAAAAAACCCTGTAGCTCTCAAGGGCCCTATCCTCTCTGGATTTCTTCAGCGTAGGCTGTTGGGGAATAATTTCTCTTCCCTGGAATCCTCAGAGTATCTTTTTTTCATGATAGTGGTTGCCTTTCTCATTTAACTTTCCATCTTTTCATCTACAGCCGGAGGACAGGGGGGAGTGAGGCAGAGACTCCCTGAATAAAGATTTGAGACCACAACTGATTTTTTTTTTTGCGTTTTCTCTTGGAATAAATTCAGGTCCCAGGAACCGCGCCTGCATGGCTCCGGCAAAACCCGGCGGCAGAAAACAACACTCAGGTGCGGAAAATTGCCTCTGCCGCTGCGATCTGCACCCCAGGACAGCAGCTGAAGGAAGTCAGCCATTGGAGGGCTGTGGGGCTCAGAGCTAGAACACAATTTCGCTTCGCCCTCCCGCTTCCACCAGTGGCTGGGAACTCGGGCAGGAGTGAATTTCTCCCCTTCTCCAGTTGAAAGCAGTTAGCGGGCTCTGTTATTGGGGGAAAGAGAATAAAAGCATTTTCTGGGAATGCGCTTTTAAAACTTAGAGTTTTAATGACAACTGAAGTAAAAGAACCCCTTTGCCGAGCCGGTCAATAAATACCGGGTGAGCCGCCTCACCCGCCAAGCAAGTGGCCTCCCAGTCCTGGCCGCAGCGACGTCTCCAACTCCAGCCCCATCTATGAGGCCGAAACGCTGCAGGTTCAGCCGCAGAGCACCAGACCAGGGACTTAGTGGCCAGCCTGCCTTCCCTTTCTGAGCTCCAAAGTCTGGGAATAAGTCAAACCAAATTAAATCGAGACGCATCTACTTTCAAAAGGCTTTAAAAACCTGTGACTATCCCCTTTCCATGTGCCCCACTGCCTGGTGGATATAAATTGTCACACTCTAGTATCTCCAGCGAGTAAAAGAGAAACACACACAGACATGAATCTCAAAAAAAGTATTGCCATAACTGTGACACTGTCTTCACAGTCTTGACTGGTGTTAGGATTTCTCAGAACAGAATTCATTAAAAAGAGGTGATTAACCTTATTTATAAGCATTGCCTCAAAGTGGCGACTTAAAGGACTTTAGGAATTATTCAAAAAATGTTTCTGTTTTGTTGTTTTGCTTTGTTTTGCATGTTTGTTGTCGTTTTTATTTGGGGGGTTTTGTTTTGTTTTTAAGGAGCTAGGAATGTGTCTTTTACCCGGTGTCCTTCGCTGCCCTTTTCAGGGAGCAATCGGGCTGCCTGACACTTGATTAAGCCTCAGGACTTAGAAAGATCATTTCCTCGAACACTAATTTGAGCGAAATCTGGATTGAGAGTGTAGGTTTACACGCCCAGCTCGAATGTCTAATGTATCAAATCCTCGTTAACGAACGGCCCGCTCCGTGGCCGTGTCAGCCAAAGGTCAGCCCCTTGCAACAGGGCACTGTGGTTCAAAAGCAGTCTTCCAGCGCCCTACCTCCCCCTCCCACCCCAAAATCCATCTTTCACATTTCAATAATAAAGCGTACGGAGCTCCAACTAGAAATGCCAAGGCTGTTTTTCTTTATTTACTTCTTTCTTCACATTAGTGGCATGTAAACGACATGACCTAAAGCAACTATTGAAAAATTAAGTTTATTTTTTCCAGTGGGAAGGGAGTGCAGTCACTGGACAAGGTAATTGTTGAAGCATCCTCAAGAGGCACATATATTTGAAAAGCTGTGACTCTTAGAAACCTTAACTTAAAATAGTAATAGTAACAATTTCACAGCATTCAAATGGAAACCGCCCAGTAAACTTTGTTGGAGACCTTAGTGGTTAGAAACTGCTTAGGGAAAGGGACAATTCTCTTCCCCCGCTCCCCCTTTCCTCTTTTAGAGACCAGCAGAAAGCTCATTCTTAAAAGATGGCTTTGGTGTCCACAGGACCAAGAGGATCCAGAAGAGTGGGCCTGCACTCTTTTCGCTCCCGCCTCACTGAGGGGCCCCGAGACAATCCTGACTACCCTGGAGTGTACCGCGTGTAAACGTATACACCCCAGCGGCAGAGGCCGAATTGGCGCGGCAGTTCCAAATCAGCCCACCTCATCGGCGCGCGCCTCAGGCCACGCGCGCGCACGCTGTCGCGGGCCGCGTCCGCTAGTGAGGTGGTGGGGCGGGGTAGGGGAGGAACGCGACTTACCAGGTCTGGGATCTAGATTTCGGGCAAAGTTGGTAGCTGAGAGGCCAGGAGACAGATTCAGTCCTACCGGAGACGGGCAATTTGGGGAGGGCTACGGCGCGAGTGGAGGGAAAGGAAAGCACCAGTGCGGTTTGGGGGGGTCCCCCTTCCCTTGGTCCATGCCCACGCTCCCGCCGCCGCCTCCACATACTAAGCTCGGCCTGGCGGGGAGAGGACCCAGAGCCCGCCTCGCCGCCATCGAGCCAGAGCCTCCGGGGCTCCCGGGCTCTGGCGCCGACCCCAGGGACGCCTGGGGGCGGGGGAGGGACGGCGCCACTCTTCAGCCCGGGAGAGGGTAACCGTGGTGCCGGCACGGACGCTAGCTGCCAAGCTGAGCAGCCGGACAAGTCCGCTGCGCCCGGCCGCTGGCTTGCAGACCCCGACCCGCTCCCGCCCCCGCCCCTCCCTTCCCTCAAGCCCCTCGCCAAATGAAAAGGGTTCTTTGGGCCTTGGCCTTTTGGGAAAGACGCGGGAACCCACGCTGGGTTTGAGTTTTCCGTTCAGAGCGAGGCCCACACAGGTCATCGTTAGCTTGGAGTCCGCAGAGTCTAAATAGCCCACTCTTCACAATACTCAAACACAAAAGGACCCAAATCACGAATGGGTTTCTGCTGAGGTGGTCCCTGTGGCGGGGGGTTGGAGAAACAAGGGTTTCTGCGCCCCTGACTAAACGCTGGGAGCCCTGGCTTCCAGAACCCTAGGACAGAAGAACTCGAACCCTCATGCCCCGGCCACTTTCCTCCTAGTCATGAGTAGTGAGGGGTGAGTGGCTTCTGCCAGGCCTCTGTGGGCCTAGCACTCGGTGGCAGTGGGTGAGGGTCGTTGAGTCCGGCAAAGAGACCTGGAACAGACGCTCTTCAGCCATCCTTGCGTTATTGAGCTCGGAGACTCGGGAGTTTGGGTAGGAAGAAAGGCACTGTCCTGGCAGGAACATTTCCAAAGCCTCCCTCCCTGCGTCCTCAGGTTCCACGCTGAAGGCTTGGGGAGTTGTGGTTGTCAGGTGAAATGATACTGTGGTCCCCGTATTCCAGAACTGGCACAGATGGAGCTGGCCCTGGGATAAACTGCAGTGCGAGCCGGGCACTGACCTAGGCATCTCCTGTTCCCAGTAAGGGGAAATGAAATGATAGACTCCACAAAGTGGGTCTATCTCTTCAGTTGAAAGTAAAAATCTAGAGTAGGATTGGAATCTGTCGGCAACCACTACTGTTGTTATGGGACCCAGGATGCTGACTAAAACACCCAAAGGCTGTAGATGTTCGTCGGTCAGAGTTTGGAGTGACCCAGGGACCCTCCGTTGCCCCTCCTCTTTGTTTACAAGCGTTGGCCACTCCACCTAGACAGATTATACGTTCACTCTGGAAATGTCAGCACATTGGCCACAAAATACCATGCAGATCCCCAAGGACGTCACTAGAGAGGAAAGCAATAGTCCAGCGACTGAATTCAGGTGTCTCTCACCAAACCCTACACTTTCTGGTCTCTAGGCCAGGGCAGATCCTCCACCAGTCCCGACGTTTGCACTACTTAAGCACGTTTGGATTTAACAGCACCATTTCAACTCCAAGACAGGTAAGCTGACTAGTATTATTTGCAAAGGGTCAAGTGGAAACCATAGAACAGTCGTTCAAGCAAATGGCTTCTAGTATCCCAAAGGGGGCGGTGGGAGGCTGGGGAAATGCCAGAGAGCAAGAGGAACTAGGAAAAAAGAGTGGGAGAGAGAGGCGGAGAGACAAAGACAAGCCGACACCCAGACTTGGATCTGGGCAAAGGATGAGGGTAGGGCCTGGGAAACCTCCCCCATGCCGCTGCCCGGTCACCTCGGGCCTGAGCTCTGACTAGGGGCAGGCTAAGTCCTCTCCGAGGGGCTAGGGATATGAGAACAGCCGGGGCTACAGCTCCGGCTTGGGAGAGGATTAGAGAAGAAGGCCTCCTTGATAGGCCCGGTGTGAACCGGAAGCCCAGCCACCCGAAGCACTGCGGTGTGGCCGGCTGGGGCTCCAGCAGGCCACAGCCCCCGGCCCTCAGCGAAGGAGAGGCCCTGACAGGCCCGCTCAAGTCGCCATTCCAATGGCAGCAGCCCCAGGTTGCTCTAGCCTCTGCTGTCGGCTCGGCATTGTGAACTCACTTAAACCAGCGCGGTTTGAAAACAAACACGTGCAGCTACCCTGCCGCACTATTTTGGGAGCCTAGCCAGAGACTTTCACAGGCCGGAGCCTCTGCGTGGTTCTCTCTCCAGCCCGCGAGGGCGGGGGAGTCTCATGCATATTCATCAGCACGTGGAACCGCGGGCCGCAGGCCGCGCATGCGCACATCTCGCCCTGCCCGGCCAGAGCCTGCCGCGACGATTTGGAAAGCGCCCCGCCGGGCTGCGGGTGGTTGGAGGGTCCCTCAAATGCTGACGACCCAGCTTTCCGTGGAGGTATTGTGGGGAAGTCTCGCTGTTGCACCCCCTACACCTACCCCCGAAGACTGTTTCCATGCTTTCAATAAATCCACCAATGCAAAAATTTCCCTTTTCGCACTTCATCTCACCCCTGTCCTTTCTCCACAACTTTCAGTTTTCTTAGTCAGAGGCTAGATTTTCCCGGATGAACGGAACATGTTTAGAAAGGAATCGCGATGCGAGTTTCTCTCGCCGTTTACGTTCCCGCTTTCTGTAACTTAATGGACATTGATACACAAAAGAAAGATGTAAAATAACAAGTTTTTAAAGTTTGCTAAGGTCGGACGGCTTGGGTTTGCTTGCTATTGTTGTTTTTAAAGATTGATTCCAATATGTTTATACCCATGTTCAATAGTTGATTCTTGTGTGTACTGTAGGTGAAAATGTCACTGTGTAACTTTCACAACACGTGAATTTTCCTGCATATGCTTACAGAGATGTCTCACAACCATCAGAGGCAACCAAAGTATTGTGAACAGTTGACACACTGTCAGTCTGTGGCATCTTCACTGCCAAATGATATTTCCACTCTAGATAGCTAAGTCCGGTTTTTAAAAAACTCACCTTTAGTATATAACATCAATTGGAAACTTCATACTGTTTTAGTTCTTCACTCTAAAATGGATATCAACTTTAGGAACTGATGACAGATCCCAGCTTCCACAGTAAAAATAGCCTCTGGTTTGGCCTGATGTGTTTCCTCTTGCTAAGGAAGAGACTCTGGAGCAAACCAGCCTTGCATAGATTTAAGGAGAACATTATTCATAATTTGCACCTATTACACCATTATATTTGCAATAAACTGAGGAAAAGGATTGACTGTGACATAAGAAGTTAACATTTTTTGTATTTCTTGGCCCAAAATAGTGGTTATCATTTTTTTAAAAATTGCTCTATGCTTACCCATAATAACCCTACTTTCTATATTTAACTAGTTTAAATGGTACATATTACAGAGGATGGACAGGGTGGTTAAAAAGCTGAAAGAGAGACTCTTATGGGTAACTTGTACCTTTAGCGGCTTGACGGCACAGACAAGATCAATCCTTCCATTGCCACACTATTTTCAATAATTCTAAAACAGTTGATATCAACTGTGACTATCTTTATGAAAACACTTTCCCCCCTCAAATATGAACACATAATTCTAAGAACTAACTACATTTGATGCTACAAGGAAGACAGAACTCTGTACTGAGAGAGGAGGAGATAAATTTGTAATCAGTATTTTAAGTTGGAAAAAGAAAAGAAATGGAAGTTAGGAATGTGTAAGAGCTGATGTCTTTATATCTAGTCCACAGCCAAGGGCACAAGTGCCTTTATTTTGAGCGTGCCAGACCACATAGAGTAACTCCTCATAACATCTTAAACTAAATCCTCTCTTTAAGGTCTAGGGCCTTCTCCAACTCACTTCCTGAACAGCAGTATGCTCAGGTAACAACTCCAACAGCACTGACTCACAAGGGGTCCCAGACACTGATTTAATGTTGGCCTCAAAAAGAAAACTTCTGGAAGGTTTTGGGGCTAGGTGAGGTACTTGAGGGTATAATTCTCTGGCCAGCCCTTTAAAAGTTCTGAGAAAACTTCACAATAAAAGCATCTAAATGCCAGGCCCATCAGCAAAGAAGGTTAGTGCTACTTTCATTGTCAGAAAAAAAAAAAAAAAAAAAAAGATAAGCAGATGGGGCAATTGAAAGGTTACATCTTTCTTTTGGAGGTGGTTTGCTTTTTAAAGGTTAACTTGAATGCTTGACTTTAAAAAATCAAAATCATCAGCTGCAAACGCTTAAAGCAGTTGGGGGTAGCTTTTGAAGAAGAAAACAAAGGATCTGAAATGTTTGAAAATTACTTAGCCCCCACATAAATGGTGCTTGTATATTTATATGCTTGCTCTATAAATGCACATACACACATACCACAACTCATTTCTCTTCATTTCTAAAATATGATTGCTTGTACTCAGGCATTTTCTGTTGACACAACATAACTTTTTAATAACTTGTTAGCTGTTCTAATCATTTGATAGTATTCAGAATACAATGCAATTACAAAACGAACCAGGAAAGCATTCTGCCTAAGTCAGAATCTAGAAACAGGAAACAGGCCATTTGCAGCATCTTCAGCTCCTGCTAAACAGAGTCTAAGAATATATTTTGCTATTCACATTTGTGTATTTCAAAACCTAATAGTCCATGAAAAAAAGTATGAAGAATACATCTCAAGAAGCAAATCTTAAAGGTGCCAGCAAAATAATAGACTACATTTAAGTTCGAAGCATTATTTTAGGCCACCTACATCATTAATGACTTTTTCTTTGTGATAGGTGTTGGAAAAGAGAATGCACAGGAGGGTTGCCTTAAATGTTGGCTTCTGTTACATGTATTTGCTGTGAGTGAGATTATTCACAAATGCTAACACACTACTCTTCAAATGTTTTCTTAAAAATTATTTGGCCTTCAAAGTCTAAATAGATATTTGAAATATGAAGTCATTTTGAGGTACACACTTACCCCTAAAATGTATCGTTAAAATATCCTACTTAAATCATATGTCATAGTTTGATATTTAATTATTACACTATGATATTAAAGCAAAAGGGGCATCAGATACATAATAAAAATTAGACACTTATAATTCCAAATTTGAGGTAAACTACATTTAGGAATAGGAATGTTCAAAGAAAAGACGAACTCATCATTTACTATTTTCTTTTAAAAACCAGCGAAATTACAAAAGTACCATTATTACCATGTTTGCCATTATCACACTCATATCAGGTTATCAGACAACCTGATCTCAATGAAAGTGGAAAGGATTATTAATTGCAGTGTTATCTTTTCTAGAGAGAAGAGATTTCTTTATTCCTCTTTCTGTTTTTAACTATTATACTTAATGTCTGGAGTCACTTCAAATGCAACTCTGTTAATCAATTTCAAACTTCCAAACCAACTGGGGCTAGCTTTTGCTTCACAAATTTTTGGAGCTAGCAGCAGTTCCTGCTTAGGTATTCAACTTCCATAAATCTCACTAAACTTTGCAAGGTGGCGCTCTTTTCATGAAAAAGCCAATATTATTGTTATAATCAGAATAACATTTTTAAAAAGTTAAACACCACCCTCCCCAGTGTTTGATGTGCAGCAAAGTCCTTACTCAGCAAATAAGACTTTGTTGACTAACAGTGACAAATATAAATAGTAAGAGATGAAAAGACAAGTCAACAAAGGATTCTTAAAGAGAATTGAACATTTTTATCTTGTAATTGGCCAATGGTTTAATCTGAAAAATTAATTTCACTTTAAAATAGATGTATCCTAAGGGGTTATTTATACTTTGTGGGGTTTTTCCTCTTGTTTTCTTTCTCAGAGTCAAATATGGTCTATGGCTTCCTGAACACATATAGTATATTAAAGAATCAGGTCCACGGCCCTCCTTGCCCAGTGAGGTCAGTTTCTGCCGCCTGCTCTGCACCTCCACACCCTAGCAGCTACAGCCAAGGGCCTGATTTGTGATCTCCGGCTACGTTGTCTGCCTAATGGGGCGATCATGCAAGCTACAACCAGAGACAAAGAAGCCTGCGTTCCTACCAGCGCAGCTAACTTCATGGAAGCAGCATAGCTTGCAAATCTATCAAACTAAACTGCAAGAAAGACAATCTGATTTAGAGAAAAGGCGTTCTGCCACAGTCATTAAGCACAAGTAATTTAGATTTTTTATATTGTCTCCTCATTTACAAATTTACTGTATCAACGCCAACCAATGGAACGAATTTCTTAAGTAAATGAGAAATAAATAAAAGAGATAGAAAGATAATCAAATTACTTAAAATAATCCTCTTCCCTAGATGTATTTTTGAGAGAACTAATAACACTGGCAAAATCATAGGAACAATAACATATCATAGGAAGTAATTAATTTAAATTAGCATCATGTTTGAAGAATATAAGTGAAACGCTTTATGGACATTTACTTTTGTACAAAGAAGGAAGGCCTGGAAAAGCATGCATCGACATCCTGAAAATTAGTTATGGTCATAAACGGTTTAATTGAAGACAGCAATTTAAAATATGATATTGTAAATCTGCAACTCGGTTTCAGCCAGGGGAATTTAATCTACGGGGCAGCGGAACCCTCGGCTGCAAGTTCATTTGCAATGTTGCAGAGCGAGCCCCTGAGCTTCTGACAATTCGTCTACATTAATATTGATGTCGCCTGTGCAATCTATTTCTGTTATTTTTATGGTTGTTATTCTACATCTGCAAAGGTCATTTAAATTATACCGCGACCGAAAATTTGTTTCATAAATTTTGATATAAATACTAATTACACTCTCTCGCAGAGCCAGCAGGGTAGCATTCATTTATCACGTTTATACGACCTGCAATGACAGAAAGGGAAGGCAAGGGAGACTGCAGAGCTTTTCCGGAGACCCTTTAAGACTGGCAGAAGAGGCAGCAGGTTGCTGGTGAGTGAAGAAGAAATTCCTACCACAATCACTGAGATTTAAGAATCTTTAATAAGGTACGAAAGGTTACCAAACAGTTCTGGAAACTAAAGTGTACATACGAGTTCTTCTAACCATAAATATTGAAGAGCTGTAACATGGATAAACCGGCCCTTTACATGCGGATAAATATGGAAACTAGGAATTATATACATTATGTGGTTGTATCTTTTGCCAAAAGTAACGGACAGTTATAGTTTATATCTTTTTTAATATCACTTTACATAAACAAATGGAACAGTTTGACACGCAGATCCAGGCTCGTACTATACGAATTCTTGACAGGACGTGAAACAACATTTTACTGCACTAAAGTACTTAGACTTTTGGACGAAATGTTTGCACTTTATACAAAAAAAGCACATTAATACCAATAATATTCGGTTAGGTCGACGTGGAGACTGTAATCGTACAAAGTAATTCACATTTTGGTACACATTTACTAGAACATTCTTGCCATTCAGTACAAACAGTTGGCTTTCGGCCGCCCACCCCTCCCCCTCCCCCCACCCGCCCGGCCCCTCCCCCCTCCCCCAATGCAAAGACCACAACGCCACAATCCCACCCACCCGCTCCAACTGCGATATAACTATTTACAGAATTCAACAGTACAGTTTTAAGCTAATAATTCTGTATTTACAAGAAAACAAAGAAAAAAAAGCCGAAGCCCCAGAGAGCCCGTACGGATCCGACAAGAAACTGGCCCTCGGGGTTGGCGGCATTTGGTCAGGTGGCCTCCTCCCCCTAGACCCCCTACCGCACCTTGGGTACCAAGCCTTCGCCAAAAAAGGAAAAATAATGAAAGCGAAAGGAATTTTTTAAAGGTTGATACTTCCTCTGTTACTCGTCCTGGGTCTATTGGCAGATTTTTTAAAAAGGATTGCGGGGTCTGTGTGGGGGGTTGTTTTGATTCGCAGGGTTCTTTCAGTAATGTTGTGTATACGTGTGTGATCAGTCTCTTAAATAGGGTTTTGTTTGGTGTTTTGTTTCTGATTTTAAACGTACCATTCGTTAAAATTGGAAGAGAGCGCGCTGTGGCCGGCTGTGTGGTGGACTGCGGAGGAGGAGGGAGATAAGGAGCTGGTGGTCGGGTTGTCTGTGGAGGGAGACACGATGGTGGGAGGCGTGGAGGATTCGTAGCCGGAGCTGGCGGCCGGCGAAGGCTGCGAGCCCTGCGAGGAGGATTCGTGGACCTGCAGGAATAAAGTCGCGTTTTTACGGACATAAAGAGCCAGTGTGGCGGCCGCCTAGAGTGGCGACTGCCGCGAGTGCCCTTCCTCCTGGACCTCTTGGAGCCCCCTGAACACAGGCGAGGCCCGATCAGCGGGACCTTGGGCTTGGTGCCCTTTCACAGGCCTGCAGACACCGTGCTCCCGGGAAAGTCAGCGTCCCCAAGACTCACAAAAGAAAAATAGGTCTCGGAAGGGGGAGCGTGGATTTGAGGCTAGAGACTGCACTTTCTTTCCCTGAACTTTGTTTGCCCGTGTTTAGGTGAGCCGGAGCTCAGGCCTGGGCACAGGAGTCCAACTCTTGAGTCTCACCGGCCAGCAGCAAGGGCCGCAGTTTCGGCAGCGTCAACCCCCAGCAAAAGCCCTAGCTCCGGGCCAAATTCAGTGGCGGCCTTTGCTCATACTCGCCTCTTTTAACTTTTATTATGAAACCAAGAATTTAAAACGGTCTTGGGCACTCCCATCCCCTTTTCCAGGTCCCGCCCTACCCTCTCTGCCTAGCTCCACTGAGTGGAACCTTTGCCTTCCCGCTTCCTCTGGCTCCCGCCACTGCCTGGCTGCCACTCGCCGCTCGACCCCAAGCCGAGAGCCAAGAGAGCTCCTGCCTCAAAGGGGACGACGAGAGCGCGGCGATTACCTTCATGTGTTTGCGCAGCGAACTGGGATGCGTGTAGGACTTGTCGCACATCTTGCAAAGATAGGGCTTGTCGCTCGTGTGCACGTGCATGTGCTTCTTGCGGTCGCTGCTGTTAGCGAAGCGCCGGTCACAGCCCTCAAACTCGCACTTGAAGGGCTTCTCCCCTGGTGCGAAAGTAGAATGAGAGGGGTCTAATTAGAAAAAAATCCCGCGGCCGTTTTTCAAAAACTAAACAAATGTAAAAAAAATTTAAAAAAAAAAAAAAAAAAGCCAGCAGCCCAGGATTAGCGCTTTTTGCAAGTTTAAAAACCCGGAACGTCAATAAATTCTTACATCTGCAGTTGAATTATAAATATTTTAACTCTATTTTAATCCCTAATACAATTAGATCTACATTTTATTTTTAGGTTTAAAAAAAAAAATAGGAGGAGGAGGAGTCAGTTTTTAGCATCAGGTCTGGAAACTCGTTATATACACGATTTCGAATTGCTTCCACCTGGCTCCCGATTTCTAGTTTTCACGTTTGCGGCTTATTCTCCTGCCCTATTGCTTTTCTCTCCTCCCCCTGCCCCCTCCCTGACGCTGCGCATCCCCTCGTCGCCTCCTCCAACCCACCCCGCTCCCTACATACACTCGCATTTTATAGCGTAATCTGGGCGGTAGAGAACTCAACGCCGCAAATTCTTCCCTGATTCGGGCGTTAAACCCGAAGTCCCAAGCACGGTTCTCAGACCTCACCCGGGAAAATCAGAATAGGAAAGCAGACCCAATTCCTGGCCTCCTGGGGGCAGGGGGCCCAGAATGTTTTGCCTGATGCCAGGCTACAACCCTGAGCTCGCGGGAACTTTTTTTTTTTTTTTAAACTGTTCCGGACCTGTGTCTTAATTATTTTTAAAGGCCAAAACGGGGAATCCGGTGTTTTGAAAACCACCCTCACGGAGTCTAACAGACAAAAAGGTCTTCCTTGCCTTCCTCGGACTTTCTCCACCCCTCAAGCCCACTCTTAAAACTAGTCACTACTAAAACTGAACTCTTCAAATGTGCATAAATCTCCAAAAGTCTCCGTAACCCCAAATTATTTCTTTTTCCCACTCTGTCTCAATTCTTTCTGTCTCTATTTTGTTTCTTTCTACGCCCTTAATCCGGCCTCCTCAATTTCCTCAGCTCATTCCTTTGGCAAAGTCCTCAGTGAAGTGCACGGAGAGAGATGTTGGCAGCAAGCAAGCGTTTAGATTTGTCTGCAGCCTGAGCAGCTGGCGCCTCCGCGGCTGCCCGGAGCCAGCCACTTTCCCCGGCTTCGAAAGCACCAAGGTCTCCGCCAAACCAGGTTTGGCTTCCTGTTCTCCGACCTTTTATGTTTCTCATTTAAAAAATCTGTATCCCCAGATCCTTCTCGTCCGCCCTCTGTGTGGTTTTATATATATATATATATATATATAGCTATATATATATATATATATATGTATGTATGTATGTATGTATGTTTTTTTTTCCGTAATTTCAGGCCCCAAACTAAAAATCAGCGCACAATTTCCCTGCCTGCCTGCCGGAACCTGACGCCTGGGATCCCACCGAGGCTGCGTTTGTGCGACCTGGCCGCTGACTTTCGGTTTGGGTCCCAGGCCCAAGTGGGAATGGGTAGGGGTCCTGCAGCTGTTTCCGTACCTGTGTGCGTCCTTTTGTGGATCTTTAAGTTCTCGGAGCGCGCGAAGACCTTGCCACAGCCAGGGAAGGGGCAGGGAAAGGGCTTCTCCCCCGTGTGCACGCGGATGTGGTTAACCAGTTTGTATTTGGCTTTGAAGGGCTTGCCCTCGCGCGGACACTCCTCCCAGAAGCAGATGTGATTACTCTGCTCCGGGCCACCTACGTGCTCCACGGTGACGTGCGTGACTAGCTCGTGCATGGTGCTAAAAGTTTTGTTGCACGACTTTTTGGGGTTGGCCAGCTGCTCGGGCTCGATCCACTTGCAGATGAGCTCTTGCTTGATGGGTTGGCGCATGTAGCGGAAGAAGGCGCCGGCGCCGTGATGCGCGGCCATGTTCACGTTCATGGGCCCGTAGCCGTGCAGCTGCGGCGCAGCATAGTGCTCGGAACGCGGGCTGGTCACCTGGCCGTACTGCTCCGGTCGCGGGTACATGTCCCCCGAGAAGCCGAGCCTCATCTGCCCGTTGACCACGTTAGGCGACGCGTGGCCGGCAGCCTGCTCGTGAAGCCCGGGGAAGAGGAGGTGGCCCGCGGCGTCCGTGTGGCCGTGTGGGCCCCCGAAGCCCCCGGCCGATGCAGCAAAGAGGCTGTGCTGTGCGCTGGCTGCAGCCGCCGCGTCGCCAAAACCCCGGTTGCGGAACAGAAAGTCCCGCGTGGAGTTGAAGGCTGCGCTGGAATAGGAGCCGACGTGGCCCGGGTGATGGTGATGGCCCAGGGCCGCAGCAGCCGCGTAGCCTGGCGCCTGCGACGTGAAGGCTGTCTGGCCGGCCGAAGCCAGCTCGTGCGAACTAGGGTTGAGCTTGAAAGCGCCCATGCCGTCGGCGAACGGGTTGATGCCCAGGCCCACGTCTCGTTCGGCCACGTCGCCCGCGGAGTGGTGACGGGACGCGCCAAAGGTGGTCACGCCGATCGCTGGGTACTGGGGGCCGGCGTCCAGGAGCATCGTGGCTGCTCGGGGCGAGCCCCGGCCTCCCCCGCCCCCCCCACCCTCGCCAGCCGAGGAGGGAAAATCGGGAGGAGGAGGAGGAGGAACAAGAGGAGGAGGAAGAAGAGGAAGAAGAGGAGGAGGGAGGGGGAGTCGACCCACCTCGCGAAGTCCTAGCCTGCAGGCAACGGCGCGGCGCGCCCGGGCGTTGGCCCGGCCAAACGCAAAGTAGCCGGACGGCTGCGGGCCGCGAGTAAGACAGGCTCCAGCGCCTGCCAGGCAGACTCTGCCGGCCCGGCTCGCACTTTCTCGCCGCTTAGTCTCTGCCGGGAGGGCCGCGCGTCAAGGCTGCCCGGGGAAAGGCATGGAGCATCTCAGCCCCCCAAAAAAACTTCCTCCTGGATTTGTAGCATAGAGGAATGTGAGCGCCAGAGCCGCGACAGCTTCGCTCTCTCTCCGCCTCGCGCCGCGCGCCCCTCCTCACTTCTCCACTAGCCCCTCGCTCTTTCTTTTCTCTCTCTCTCCTTTCTCTCACGCTCGCCTCCTCGCTCCTTCACTCTCCTTTTTTCCCTCTCTGCTTTTTGCAAAAAAAAAAAAAAAAAAAAAAAAAAGTGGGTGGGGGGAGAAGAAAGAAAGAAAAAGCCAAAGAAAAGGCGCAAATCATGCACAATATTGTCTTTTGCGGTTTATCTTCCTGGGGAGAAACTTTCACCTCCTCAGCCGGGCGGTGAGCGCGAGACTGATAGCAGCAATCATTCCTGCAGATAAATGAATTGAAAGGACGACACCGTCCCCCCCTTGATGAATGGGAGCAGGGGGAGGTGTCACGTGCTGCCGACGCTGGCGCCCATTGGTGCGTTTGCACTCCCCCCGCCCGCAGCTGCCGCGCCAACGGAGGGCGCGCCGAGGCGCCGCGCGCAGCTCATTGGCCCGCCCGCCTCATCAATCCCAGGTATTGTAAAGCGCTTGACATCCCCTTTTGACAAACCAGGGCTGCCAGGAGTAGCAACTTTTTTTTTAGCCAAATTTTTTCCCTCTTCTCACGGAAATTTTTTTTTTTTTTTTTTTTTTTTTTTTTTTTTTTTTTTTTTTTTTTTCACGATTTCTTTTCCTTCTCACAGTCATATACATTCCTCCTTCTCCCTTGCCCCCACCACCCCCGCGCGGCCCTTCCCGAAACCTACTCTTCGCTGAGCGATTAGAGATTTCGGACGTCTCCGGGTGCAGGAGGCGGGGATGGGGCTGGTAAACACAGCAAAGGCACTTCCAGAATGTCCCGATTCAGCAACTTTCTTTTCTTTCTTCCCCCTTCCCCCCCGCTTCAAGGGCAGCAAAAGAGGCTTTTGTTATTTGCTCCTTTTGAAGTTTGTTTCCCTCTTGCTTGGTCCCCCTCCTGTTTATAATTTAAGATCTTGGGAGCACACGGGCACTATGCTCTCTTTACAAGAAACGTAATTTCTCAGTGTAACCGGTAGCCTCTGTATTTCTCGCTTTTATCTAATCAGACTTCCTGCACCACCGCACCCCCTCCCAAAACACACACACACACTCACATTCACACACACAGGTGGATGAACGCTTAAGTTCCCAGGTTATTGAGGTTTGAGTTTTTTAATGGCAAATTTGAAATGTTGTTGTCAGTTTCCTTTACTTTTTCCCTGTCTTGTATTATTTTTCTCTTTTCTCCCTTTCCGTTGTCTCCTTCGACTGCCCCCGCTAACCCTGTCTCTCCTCACTCCTGTTCCCTACTTGGGCCCCTTTCATTCAGGTAAAACTGTAAATTTCCCAATGCGCCATTGTTCCCTTGGGCTGCCCAAAGCTCCCTAGAGATCCCCGAATACTTTTTTGGTATTTAAATCCCCAGTAGATAGGACCAATGTAAATTTTGTGACATTCAAACCTTTTCTAGTTCACAAATCAGTCACCCTTGTCACAGTTATTGAAATTCCGCAACTCGCCACACCAGGACGGTGGAAAAAGCGGGCGCGGTCTTTGTTGCCGACCAGGCTTTTGATCGCCAGAGAAAATTTACTTACCTTCAGATGAGTGAGCAGAAAAAGAAATAACACTCCCTTTGATTTAGTTAGGAAAATGCAGACATTTGGATTCAGTGCAAACATACAACACTCGCTTGTTTTCGCGATGCGGCCCTCGATTAACCTGTCTTTGCCTAGCGCAAAGTCTATTCAACAACTGCGCGTAGTTTCTTTTTGTCCCTTCCACAAAGAGCCATTGACTATATATTAAAATGATTGTTGAAAGGTAGGGGAGTATGGTACTTAAAAGCAGGAAAAAAAAAAATCCCTGTGACTCAATCAATTAAGCCGAGCAACATTTATGCATTTCAAAAAATGCACTCGGATGCGGGGGGTTGTGGGGATGAAGGTTGCATTTCTCCGCAGCTCTGTTTAAAACCCAACAGTCCTGGCCGAGGGTTTAGCTGAAGCGTCTGCATATTCATTAGGTCTAATTATTTTCTAGTAAGGAAAACACAAAAAGCCAAGAGTCGGAATCCTTCAATTTACCCTTTGTTTCTAACTTCATTTGGCTTCTTTGCAGCTGAATCAAAGCCCTAAACTCTTTTTCCAGACAAAGAAACCTCAACTCATCCTTTCACAGGCGGCCCGGTTAGGAAACTCACCAGTGCCCCAGCGAGAGGAAAATGAAAATGAATATATTTTTTGCCCTGACGCCAGCGCTGACTGCACCGGCTGGAGGAAGGCAGGGTCAGCGTCCGCCGCTCCTCGCCTTTCTGGTTTTCTGGTCTTCTCACCGACTAGATTCTCGCTTGGGGCTGGCCGGCCGGACTGCCCTTTCCATGGGCTGTGCTTGCTCAAAAGTCAGCTTGGGTATCCGAGATGATTTCCCGGTGCCTGAAGGGACCTGACTGAGCATTTGTGCTTGTGCTGGGAAATAGAAATTCGAGAAAAAAAAAAAAAATTGTCCTGTTCCCATCAACAAGTCTGAGTCTAGCAGCCCAGCATTTCCCACCAACTTTGAGTGGAATGGAATGAGGAGTGGAGGTAAGGAAAGGACTGAGGCATTTTCAAAAATTATTATACACTTCGTTAGAAAAAAAAAAAAAAAGATATATCGGAGCAACTAAGTCTTTCTACCTACAAGGGGAAGTTGGATCCTACTTCCCCCGGAGTTGAGAAAACCTCATCTGCAAGAAGTTTTCTCTAGAGGCTGTATTCCTCTCACTAGGGAGAACATATATTGAACCCACCTCGTCCGCCTTTCAGGAAACACACGCGCGCGCGCGCACACACACACACACACACACACAACAAGGGAGGAGACCTAAGGGGGAAGGGTAGCTGTTGGGAGGGGGAGAGGGAAAATAATTCTTCAAAAAAGAAAAGTCAGTCTTCTCCTCTCCAGTCTGTGGAAAATCCAACGGGGACGTTTACAAGAGGATATTTTTAGGAAACACATCCAAATACACAGGGGTAAGAGTGAATGTGAGAAAAAAAAAAAAAAGTTGTGGGTTGTAGAAGTTATCAAGTGGGATTTGCGGCGCTCTCTGCAGGAAACGCGAGCGGCTCCAGTTCAAAGCCACATGCACCAACGTGACATATAAGCCATTAAAATATCATCCTGACGGCTCATTTCTGCTTCATCATACATTCCCTAACTGCTTCCCGAAAGCTGGAAAAGGAGAAATGAAGGATGACCGCCTCGCTGGAACCACAAAAGAGAGGCTTGGAGGGGTTTGTGGTCCCCTCTCAGCCACCCCGAAATGATGTGCAGAAATGAGGCGATCCTGGCAACAGGTGGAGTGGGGTAAGTGCGTGAGTCCAGGGGGCAGACAGATGAGACCTGTACCTCCAGCGAGCGGGTAGCAAGTGCCCTCAAGCGGGCCACTGGCACCCAAACCCCAGTGGGGGAAGAGGCCCAGCCAGTCTTTCTGCCCCATCTCCTCCTTCATCCCCCCACCCCACAACCGTGGATACAGGCCCCACCCCACTGACAATGAGGGGAGGAGGGGGGCCCTTCTGCAAAGGGGCAGCGCCGAGGATGAGTCCATCCCTTCTTCCCAGGAGGAGTGAAAAGGGGGACAAATGGGGCTCCCACTGGTACAGGAACCAGGAGCAGTTTGTTGCCTGCCTGTCTTCCCTTCTCTCCTTGTAAATTGCCTGGGTGCCCCACCGTGGGCACAAGAATGGAAGTCGTGGCCCAGAGCTTCCCTCGCGAAAAATGAACAAGGCGGGTGCCGGGAGGGGGGCTTTACAGGCGGTATCTCTGCTCTGCCCCCAAGGGGATGGCTAGGAGGGTCTCTGCTTCCCCTCTCCAGGGTCAAAGAGACAAGTTAGCACAGATGGCAGCAAGACGACGGAACTTCTTCGCCCCAACCTGACGGCAGATGCCGCCTGAGTCACCTCCGGGCGGCTCCTAGCCCTCCCTCATCCTGGTCCTGCCTCAGGAAGCTGACTGCTGGGATCTGCTCTCTGCGCGCGGCCAGCAGTGGGTTCGGGACTTGGCTTTCTTTATCTCCAGTGCGAACAAGAGCAGCAACTAGCTCTCTGGGGAGCAGGCCGCAGCTCCTAGGATTCTGGCCCCTAGCCTAGGCCCAGGGACATTGGAAATTAGGGGCAAGTGAGGAGGAAACAGAGCTGAGCTGTGAAAGAAAGCTAGGACTGGCTCAAAGGTTGGACCTGAAAGTTGGGGCTGATGGATGGCCCATGGCAAAGTCTTAGGAAAGCGGGGGGGCTTTGGAGGGTTGCACTTCGACCGTCACCGTCTTCAGGAAACTCTCTTTGGATTCCAAGGTTATGTTTTCCCCGCTTTCCGACAGTATTGGCCTGGCAGCGACCCACACCACTGCACGCCGCTCTTTTTTCTCCTATCTTACCCGCCTGCAGGTTGGGGGAGGGGTGATTCAAAAGGAGGGCTAAATGCCAAGCCTGATCCTGCAGGTGATCTACTGATACAAACTCTATTCTGGGCACCCGGAGGCTGCCCACACTTACTTCAGCCCCGAGCTGGGAAACCCAAGCTTCTCCCTCTAGAGAATAGGAGAATGAGTAAAAGCCCCTGCACAATCCAGTCTCAGCAAACTCCTGGCGCTTGAGGGTCGAATGGAGGGAAGCCAGGAAGGTGCGGGGTGCAGATGGGGAAATCAGGCAGCGGGCAAAGGCCAGGTCAGTTTCCTCTCTGGCTTGGAGCTCCCAGCCAGCTTTCAGGGTTTTTGCTCTGCGCCCGCCAGCGACAAGTTACAGCGGAGAGGTGGGCATGCCTTTCCCGCTGCCGGCTAATCAGTAAGCAGCAGCTCGGGAACTGAAGTCTCTAACTGCAGCTGACCTCTGACCTTGGGTAGTCCTGCGCCGGCTAGGTCGGCCCCACAACTTGCAGCTTCCGTGGCTCCCCCAAATAAAAATGGTGCTTTTTGCACCTACCCACTGTCCCACCTTTCTGGCTCTCCTCCGGCACTATCAATCACTGGAGCTCCCAAGCACCAGTTCCTCTTCTCAAGGTGGGGGCAGAAGGGCAGATTCCAAAAAGTCTCCAGGATGTGCTATGGACTGGTAATTAGGAGGCCGTGGTTGACGTGGGGAGCAAGCCTTTGGGGAAAACGAAACTGAGTTTCTATATTCCGTGGTTGTTTGAGACCTCAGGTCCAGGGGCCTCAGGATTGCTCCCAAATCTTCTCACCTCTCCTTCAGCAAGATGACTGGCTTGTTTGCTAAGCGGTGTCAGAGTTTGCACGAAAGGAGATGTTTACCCTTGTTCCCTGTGTAGGCTGGGTGATGGAAATGCTACAGAGAGACTCCTAAGGTCCCAGTTGCCTGCCCTAGTCCGACCTCTGCAACATTTGTTTGCGTGTCTATGGGTCTGCAGTGCACAAAAGGCTGACAAGACCTGGAGCAGAAGTGATCCATACCTCTTAGAAGTTGGGTTGGAGCAGCCTTATGGGTGGACAGAGATCTCTAGGGAACCTCACACCCATTTACCCCAGAAGCAAAAGAGTAAATTCTATTGTTGCCAACCAACCAGGACTTCTCCATGCCAGACATCCTGCCATGAGGAAATTTCAGAGCGAGGACGCCCAGCATGCCGCCCTTCTGTAGGAATGCAAAGTTAGGCCTCCTTTCTTTCCTGATTTGCACTGGAAGGAGCTTATTACCTTTGGGGAAGAATGCCTTTTGGTTAGAAATAATTGAAAATAATAATACCCTCTGGGAAAAGGTGAGTTTACCCCCCTGCCTCCCAGGCCTGGACCTAGAAAAGAGGGGAGATAGAAAGGTAAAAGCTGCCAAGCTAGTTGGAATTCTTGTTGGAGGTTGAGGGGGAGAGAGAGAGAGATCTTTGTGCACAGAGAACTGGATACCCTTTAAGATAACAGAGTCCCACTTGGATTTGGCCTGTGGTTCAACAAGTTAAACAACTGCTTGTTCTGTGGGCAGACATCCCCATTGACAGAGGACTTGCTGTGTTTGTCCAGCCTGAGACCTTTTCAATGACTGTTTTTCTTTCTAGGCCAAATTGAGGGTGGGGGCCGGGTAGATGCTTCTGTTTGGCTGCTCAACTGCCTCAGCCTTGCCTGACAGGATGCAGAGGTCCTCAGGATGGCTTTAAGTATTTAAGGCGGCCAATGGCTTGGTAGTTTTAACTGCAAAGTGAATCTGATAAGTAATGTGTACATCTTATGGGAGGTGTTATTTCTACCCTTCTCAAATATGAAATGTGGATGATTTGAACCAAATGATTAAAATTATACCTTTTTAATCTGACAAATTTTATATTAACTTTAAAAAGTCAACTGGTGATGAATCCCAAATGGGTCTGGGGTGTGGGAAATGTGAGGCTAAGGAATTCTGCACCACCACAGGCAAAGCAGGATTTGAAAACCTGCAAAGAAATTCCTCTCTTCTTGGTTCCAACAGTTATAAATCAAATTTTAACTGCTAACCTCTCAGAGTTCAGTAGACTCTCCCCACCACACCTCACTAAATTTCAGTTAATAAACTTCAGAAAAATAATAAGATTTCTTATACAATTAATTCAAATTCGAGAAGCTACAGATTTTTGAGCACTGACTAAAAGAGAGCTTACTTCTGATTGCAAGGCAGAACAACAAAGGAGTTTCAAATAAAAACCTAGCTGGGAAATTATAATTTTTCAATGTTTTTATCACCAGAGATACATTATTTTGCAAAATGGGCAGTTCCCGGCAGAATCCTTTTCTTTAGCTTCAAAATTTGAAAATGATCAAAGAATGACCGAAGGATCTTCAGATCAACACCTTCTTTCGTTCATACATTCAAGCCACAGAATGTTGCCACACAGATGTATAAAATTGTTTAACTAGTGACTGTCACTCTTTTCTTCCCAAACAGGCTCAAAGTCAGAAAATGAGATACAAGACATCCTTGGTGATGAGGAAACGATTACGGCTTTACCGAAACACTCTGAAAGAGTCAAGTAAGTTAAAATCCTCCTTTGAATATTGGTTTGCTAGCTTCTTTTCTTCTTCTTTCTTTTCTTTTTTTTTTTTTTAAGTAGGAAGTTTTGTTTTGTCTTTCGTTTATGTTGGGTTGAGAGTTTGGGTCGAGTTTCTTGAGTTCAAATGAAACTTAGAACACCTTGGTGTTCAATACATTTGCACACAAATCAATGACACAACGTCCCACCAGCAGCCGGCTAATCCCCCTCAATGCCTACTCATCTGGACGTTCCAGAATTAATATTTGACAATTCTCTTATTGAAACAACCACCCCTGACCTTCTGCAATTCCACTGTCACGTTATTCTATGACATATTCATCTTGAATTCATTTCCAGACAATTTGATTGGAATGAGGTTTGACATGTATTGGCTTCCATGAAAGAAGCAGACTTTGATCTGGATGATGGGGTTTACATGATATACATCATCTTTACCAGGGATACCAGCCTTGTGCAATGTGGTAGCGACGAGGTTCCCACAATGTGGTGTCTGACCAGGGAGTGACTGACAGCTGCTCTGTCAGGAATACCTTCATTGTGAAGAATTTAATTTAATATTGCATTTAGAATAAGCATATGATTTAGGGTTGGGTGTTTTCCCTTCCAGGCGTCTAGTTTTCCTCATTTCAACTATATCACTAGCTGATGGTTGCCTCCAAAGATGTTCCCTCATTGGTAGGCAAAGGAACCTTCTTAACCAAAGTCAAATAGACAACTCAGGAAATGGCTCTCTATATTATTTGGGGATGATTTGATGGCAAAAGTCTCAAGAGAGGTATGAATTATTATGTAAATTCAGTTATTTCGATTCTTTAATGCTGTTTTGGAAGATCCAAAAGCAATGTTTCCTAAGCTTTTGTCACAGGATGCTTTGTAGAATCCTTGCTTGGAAATTAAAGCCAATCCAAGCATATTTTCTTCCATACTCAGTTCTATTAATGATGTTTAAAACTCAAATTTCCATAGCAGAGGAGACGAATATCCTCCTTTATTGCCAAAATCCTAATAGATCTCATCTCCTTTGCACAATTTGGACTTAGAAATATGGATGGGCTCCTGGGGCTTAAGTTATTTCTTTGCATAAAAATAGAGACAACCTCCCTCTGTAGGAATCTTGAAGTCTGTCTGTGACTAGTCTTTAAAGAAATTTACCTCTGTTTAGGATTGCAACTGGACAGAAACAGGGAAGAAAGAACTGAACAAGTGACAATTGATTCAGATGCAGAACATTTAAATGACAAGACTTGTTTCTAGCCAGGTTCTATACAGTGGCCCTTAGCTGAGTAGGGCCCAGCTGCTGATCTGGGCATAACTTACAACTAATAATCATCATTTAATTTAGCATTGCTTAAAACATTAAAATGGAAACATAGCCGAGCTGTTGATTTGAAATATCCTCCTTTTTTTTTTTTTTCCTTTGCAAGAGAGTGAGATCAGACATTCAAACCAGCGATTTAAGGAGCTCTGGCAGATGCTAGGGCCACCGAATGTTCTATTTCTAGAAAGTAGAACTAGGAAATCACTTGTTTATGCCATTATATTTGTCTGGGTAGGGTGAGCAAAAGTGCTTAGGGCATGATTCTGGGCACTGGTTTGCAGAGGCTCTGAAGACTGAGAGATATTTGGGGTCTAGTGATGGAATACGCTCCAAATAGGTCCCCATGAAAACAAGCTCCCAGTGCTTCATTTTGACATCTGCTAAAGATCTGTGGGTTGTGAGATATTCTTTTTCTCTACAAATGAAACAGAAAAGTAGACTTAACAATGCTATAGCTTCAGGCATGGGTAGGAATAGAATGTGTCAGTCAAGCATTGGGTGTTGGGGACATGTATAGTGAGATGTTTCTGGAAAAAAAAAAATCTGAAGACCACTGAGGAGACACCATTCCTTAGCCTGCTCAATTGATAATATCTGTAGCCTGGGTTCCCTGCTTCCCAGGCTCTGGAAGACTCAAAATAATCTCTCTAAAGACTACACTCTGCCTCTCAGATGTTGATGTCCTATCACCTTTAACTGGATACTGCTTTGGGGCTTATTTCAAAGATAGACCTTGAAGACCCTTATGTAATTGCCCAAAGTTCCTTGTCTGTAAATATTAGTTGTACAATTGGTTTTCCCTTATTGCTGTCTCTGGGGAAATGCCCTTCTAGGAGAATGTCTGGTCCCGTTGCTGGGTTTAGCCAACCAAGATATAGACCATATGCCTCTAAGGAACTTCCAAAGATCAGGCAACCTCAGTGACCTGCAGGCCTACTGACCCCTGGCTACTCAAGCAAGAAGCAGCTACCCAAAATAGGTCCAGATGTTTTCAGCTTTCAAGAGAAAGCTGCATCTGGGAAGGAGCTCCATGGGGCCAGCCTACTCTCCATGATTTTGGCTGAATCAGATATGTTTGCCCTTTTGCTGCTGGCACAAAAAAGTCATACACAAGTTCAAAGCTTTTCAAAGGCAAAGTGACTAACAGAGAGTGTGTAGTATGCTAGCAGACTATGTGTATAAAACCTCTGTTTCTTATCCCTGGAGTCCAGAGAGTCAGTGGTTAGAACTCCAGAGGGCCCATAAACTTGAATGAGAAAAAAACGCATCTTTATTTTCACAACCTTCTATTAGAAAGTTAGTGTTTTCTTCTATGATGAATATGTACAGCAAATACTGGACTATTAGGAGTTCAACAGACTCACCAAGCTTCCTAAAGGTTCCACAGCCTCAAACAGCCAAAATCCCTTCTTCTCCTGTCTGTCCATACTGTTATTCAAAGCTTTTGATGGAGGTGGGGTCACAGTGTATATATTAAGAAATCCGGTGGGTGCAGTGGCTCACACCTGTAATCCCAGCACTTTTGGAGGCCGAAGCGGGCAGATCACCTGAGGTCAAGAGTTCAAGACCAGCCTGGCTAACATAGTGAAACCCCGTGTCTACTAAAAATACAAAAATTAGCTGGGCATGATGTTGGGTGCCTGTAATCCCAGCTACTTGGGAGGCTGAGGTGGAATAATCACTTGAACCTGGGAGGCAGAGGTTACAGTGAGCCGAGATCATGCCATTGCACTGCAGCCTGGGTGACAGAGCGAGACTCTCTCTAAAAAGAAAGAAAGAAAGAAAGAAAAAAATCCATGTTTGTGCAAATCAGAGTCTTAAAGCTAAAGTGAATGAGTTTGACAAACATTCTGAACTGTTAGTTGTAGATTACCTAGGTTCCAGGGAAGAAAAAATATTTTAATTGCCAGACGATTGCAGAAGTGCCCCTGCACTTAAACCTAAATATCACAGAAGCTGAATACATTCGGTGTTAAGATGTGGATAGTAAAAACAGCTGGGCAAGGAGTTTCAGAGGAGAACACACTCTGGCTTTTGTTTTGCTTTTTGGAGCCCTTCATGGGTTCAGTCCAGAGTTGCCTAGACAATTGCATCATTCAACATACACCTGTGAGGTGGGGAGATGTGAAATGACTCATTGAGATGTGGAAACCTTTCGCTGGAAACCTGGCCACACCACTGCTTGGATGAAGGGAAGACAGGGGAAGGATCAGAGACTTGGTGGCTGTTGGTGGAGGAGTAAACCATGAGAGAAGGTGAAAGCCAGGGAGGCATATTCTGAGAGTCTGGTCTCAAAACCGCAGTGTGGAAGCCCTTGGTTTTGAGAGTAGAGAGTGGGGGTCTGGCAGTCAAATACTCCTCTGTTTTTTGTTTTGTTTTGTTTTTAATACTGACAGAGTATCTATTGGTAGAGTTATCCAAGCTCTTCCTGTAGGAGGAGCAGAAAGACTTGGACGTGTCTAAGTGGAAAGAAATTGTTGTGGAAGTTAATCCCTCCCTAAAGTGCACCCAGGGGAGGAACAATGTATTAAATGAAGGTCTCAAAGAATCTGCCAACTGTTATACATCAGTTAATTATTTAAAAAAAAATTTTTTTTAACCCTTATTTATCGACCAGGAAATGTAAAAGAATAGTCCTTGGTGCTGGGGATAGGGGGAGGGGCAATTCATTCCATTTCTATTCAGCGTTGCTGGTAATCTGCCGGAACTTCTAGCCTCTGCTAAGGGGTATGGGATATTTTACCCAATCTTTAAAACTTTTCTTAAAAATACAAGCCTTTCTCTGTTTGGGGGGCACTATTTATGGCCGCCAGGGAAGTCCAAGCACTTAGGCTGACATTTTCGGCTGCAGCGACAAGGTAGGAGTCCGGGCCAGCAGCCCTTTAAATCCTCGGACGACGCAGCTGACCTTAGCCGCTCCGCTCAGACAAAGGACACCCTCCTGCCCCCAAAGCCCCCCAATCCCCCGCCTCTCGGCTTTTGCCACACTCGACTGGGCCAGAACTTAAGTTTTTTTCAACCGATCGACCCCCGTCGCACCAAAGTGGCCCCCCTAGCACTGGAGGGCATCTTGTGGGAGGCAGCCTGCAGGCTCTCTCAGAGCCTGGATGGGGAAACGCGGCGTGCACTCTCTAGAGAGGCCTAAGACGAGCTAGGAGGAAGCAGAGGCAGCTTGGACCGCAGGCAACAAGTAGCCGAAGCTGAAACTGGAAGTCACCCTTAAATCCCCTTTCCCAGAGGCTCCTTACGACGGCAGGGTATAGCGCTCAGCATCCCTGATTGGCCCAGGGAGATTCCGGAGCGAAAACCTGTTTCTCCTGGATGCACGCCCGACTCCTTTGTTTCTTTGGAAAGCCGGCCCGCCGGTGGGTGTGACTTGTGGCGGGGCGGGTCCTTTCAGGAAGGCATGGGTTCGAGCCCAGCGTTTCCAGGCCGTCACCACTTCCCGCTTAATCCTGTCCCTGGTAAGGGCCAGATCCTTGGGTATCGCGCGTCTTTGAGCTCTCCAACACCGGGGAGGAGGGGCCTGCAAGGCTAAATGGGAAGAGAGTATAGAGGAAAGAGAGGGGGAGGGGAGAAGCAAGGAAGACGAAGTGAGGTAGAGGGTTTGGGGAAAATAAGAGAGACGAAAAGAACCCGAAAGATGAGGGAAACGAGACATTTCGGAGAAAGCCAAAAAATAAAATTAGGCTCAAAGACTGCTAGCCTAGGAGTTTCTCAGCTCCTGGCCCCCGAGTCAGCAGTTTCCTTTGGTCCTTCGATCCCGACCCCCTCCTCTTGCAGCCTACAGGGACAAACTGCCCAACCAGACCGCCATCTCTGCGCACACTATGCTAGCCTTCAGCCCCGACTGAGGTCCCGAGAGGACTTTAGGCGCAGCGCAATGCTCCCTCCCCAAAGTTGTGGTGAAGGGTGGCATAACCCAGTCCCGTGTACTTCCAGGAGCCCTGAGTCAAAACTGATGCACTCAGCTTTCCGAAGAGGAGGGGGAGGAGGCTCAAGGGGAGAGAAAAGGATTTGTGCCCAGGTCAGAGCGCATGAGCAGTAGAAGCGTGAGATGCTGTGGGGGTGGGGTGAGGGAGGGAAGGAGGGTGTGTGTTTGAGGGAGAGGTGTGTGAGGGGGTTGGGGGTGGAGCGAGGAAGTGAGAGAGAGAGAGAGACCGTCCGCGTGCGGCAGGACCTGTCATCACTGACGTAGGACACGGCCGCTGGCCAATGGGCGACCCAGGCAATTGTTCCTCTCTGTGGGTCCCGGCCACAGCCCTGAATCTCTATTGACTTCCTAACGCGCCCTGCTGCTACTTCTGTAGTGTGCAGGATTTCGCGTAGGCATTAATAGCCAAGGGGGTAGGCGCGCCCAAATCCAAACCTTGAGAAGAAGGAGAGAAAGAAAGAAAGAAAGAAAGAAAGAAAAAAAAAACTTTACAGAAGTTTTTTTTGTGTAGTTTTCCTTTCCCCTCCCCACTGTCAGGTGGCAGTGGTGTTAGTGGCCCGGTACAGGGAGCTCCGGGGAACCTGGGCCGGCATGCAGCCGGTCGCTCTCTCCTAGCCAAGCGGGGCACTGAAAATATATATGGCTGGGGCGCTTCCGAACCACCACCACCTCCAACACCATCATTTCTATCACCTCCACTCCCCGGCAGAGCACCGTGCCCCGGAGCGCCCCGGGGTGCTGGCTGCCAAAGTGCGCTTGGGGCTCAGGTCCTACCCCTCTGGAGCAGAACCCCCAGCAACCCACAGACTCAGCCCTGCGCCTTCCATTACCCCTTACATCTACTGTGCGGCTACCATCCCTCTCCAGCTCATGGCACCGCAGGGGACCTGGCCGAACAGCAATCCGGTCCAACGGCGGCGGAGGTGTTTGGCCTTGCTCTGTCCACCGGGTTCACTGCTGGCGCGGTCTGGCTCTGAGTTCCACGGCTGACTGCAGAGTCCGTAGTGCGTCTGGGCTGGGCCTGCCCCCCGGGGCCCAGGGAAGAGCGCGCAGCCCACCCCACCGGTTCTCATGCGTGCTATTTGTTTCGACAACAGGTAGCAGCTCTGGACACCATGGCCCCCAGCTCGCCGCCGCCTCCAGCCCCTCGGTGTTCCCGGGCCTCCATGAGGAGCCTCCCCAGGCCTCCCCCAGCCATCCTTTGAATGGACTCCTGCGTCTGGGGCTCCCTGGAGACATGTACGCGCGGCCAGAACCCTTCCCGCCAGGGCCTGCGGCCCGCAGCGACGCCCTGGCAGCTGCCGCAGCTCTGCATGGCTACGGGGGCATGAACCTGACGGTGAACCTCGCTGCGCCCCACGGTCCTGGCGCTTTCTTCCGCTACATGCGCCAGCCCATCAAACAGGAGCTCATCTGCAAGTGGCTGGCGGCCGACGCCACCGCGCCCCCGAGCCTCTGCTCCAAAACTTTCAGCACCATGCACGAGCTGGTCACGCACGTCACCGTGGAGCACGTCGGCGGCCCGGAACAGGCCAACCACATTTGCTTCTGGGAGGAGTGTCCGCGCCAGGGCAAGCCCTTCAAAGCCAAATACAAACTTGTAAATCACATCCGCGTGCACACGGGCGAGAAGCCCTTCCCTTGTCCTTTCCCGGGGTGTGGGAAGGTCTTTGCTAGATCAGAAAATCTCAAAATACACAAACGAACTCACACAGGTCAGTATTCGGCGCTGTCTGTCGCGTGCGGACCCTCTGGGGAAGCAGGCCCTCGGGTCTGGATTTCCTCAAGTCCCAACTGAGGGGAGGGGGAAGATATTTCGGTGTTGTTACCATGAGCCAAGGCCATAAAATATTAATTATGCGCTTCTATTCTTAGAATCACAGAAGTTTCCGGAGGCTGTGTGTAGGGAGGATAGTGCGGGATTTCCGTTCTGGGGGGACAAGGGTGAACGTGCCTAAGACCCTGTGTGTGCAGACATGTGATCTCTGCTTAAGAGTTTGATTTTGAGATATTTAAAAACAGCATTGTTCCCCAAAGTCGTAAAGACATAAGAACAGCTGTCTAACTTTTTTCCTGGTCCCTTTGGAATTGCAGGGCAGAACTCTTCCACCTGTCGTCCTGATAACCTGGCCCACCTGGTCTGAGGGTTTACCAGGCCCTGGAGCCTTCTTTAGGAGTTGGGAGTCGAATGGGCTAACTTTGTACCTATTTTTGAGCCTTGGTGGCCAGACACTAGGGATGTTTGGTGAACCCTCACTTTTGCTTTAGCACAGACCTAACGGGACCTAGCCACCTTAAATATCATTTACCAAGTTGTTAAGGGAAATGGGGACATGTGTCAACTACATCTGCTATTTCTAGTTAACAGAAAAAAAGGAGTCCCGTTTAAGAGCCTGCAAAATTGAACTCCTCCGGCCAGAGCATCTCTAATTAATGCAACTGCAAGGAGAAAGTTTTCACACTTTCAGGATAGCCTGTGAAGTTACATTAATTAGTTTAGCAGCCATTGTTTGTACTCTCCTTAGTTAGGGTTTTCTCGCTCCTCCTCCCTGGAAGTTTAAGAAATCAACATCTTCTCCCCTCCCCCATTTTGGGGGCAGGAGAAGGGGACTAGTGGGGACAGGAGAAAATAAAATAAATTCCAGCTTGGTGCCCCACTTCTCCTACTGCCCGGTGCCTTGCCTTACTCGCCCCTATTCTTGCTGGAACATCGACAATTGCTGGAGTCAAAGAACTGACTAAGGCTAGTTGTGCTAAAGCCTATCTTCTCCCCAAACTCTCCCTTCCCGGGGAAGGTCCATGGCCCGGACACTGGCACACGCGGAGACCAGACCAAAGTCCACTTGGAACCTGGCACTTTATTTCTAAAGCGTGTCTGGAAGTGTACAGTTTCCCTGAGCTCTTTTCAGGGTTTCTCACAATGTCGCAAGGATCTCACCCCCTCACCCGAAGTTTTAGCTCCGGGAAGGGGCGGTAGGTCACTCTCGAATCCTGGTCCCAGGCCTGCTACTCCGGGAGCGGGCGGCGGACACCCGGAAGGTAGATTCGCAGTCCTGAGCTGGAGAAGGAACTCATCTTTAATGGCAGAGTTGTTGTTTTTTAAAACAAACAAACTTTTACAGCTCTTTGCCGGCCCACTGTTTGAAGTCTGTGAAGCAGAAAATGGTTAAATTCTTAGCACAGTCGACCTACAGCAGAGAAGCAAGTTCAGTGCGCCGCGGCTGGCTCAGGTTTTCGTCTTTTCAGGACAGAATTTTGTGCGTTCTTTCGGCTCCCCTGATTCATTCCCGGTGGGGGGTGGTGGTGGTGGTGGGGAGAACAACAAAAACAAACAAACAAACAAAAACACACACTACCAACAACAAAGTACAGAGTCTGGCCTGCTCGGGCATTTCCCTCAAATCCGCCTCCTAAGTAATAAAAAGAGGAGAGAGAGAGTGAGATAGAGAAAGAGAGAGAAAAAAAAAATGTTTCTCAAATGGCAATAGACCTCAGTACAAATTATTCATGAAGACAGTTCTCGATTCAACAGGAAAATAATTGCCTTTTCAAATATTAATGGCGTTTCATTTCCTCGAGTCGCGGAAGTGGCAAACAGGAGCAAATTTCTCAGGAGTTGAGATTCTCCCTGACCTGAATCCCGGGCCTGGCTTTGAAGGCGACTGTCCGCACCGAAAGCATTCACTTTGCGGCGGTCACAGCGATCCCGGAACAATGGTGCCTCGAGGAGGGAGGCGAGGGCCAGCTACCGCGGTCTGCCTGGCCACCGCCACCCAGCTTCTCTCCTGGGACCCCTCGGCCGGGGCCGGGAGCTCGTCACACCTTCCCCGGCGTCTGAGGGCGAGTCAGTGCTGGGGATCCGAGGTAGAGGAGAAGAGACCGCGCCGGGGCGCAGTCGCCGGGACACCCAGATCCAGCCACAAGTGCGAGAAAATGGCGCTGGCCCAGCTGCCCCGAGCTTGCGAACTTTGTCCCGCGGACCCGGCGCAAGGTCGGAGAGGAGGCCTTTCCGGGCTGCGGAGCCTCTGGGATGACAATCTGGGTCTCTCATAGCTCAGCCCCAGGCCTAGGACGCTCCGAGCGGGCTGCAGGGGCCTAGCCCAACGCTGCCTCTTCACATTCACCCACCCACCCAGGGCGCGGTGCAGGGAGCTGGAGGGAGGGGGAAGGACTGGAGGCCGGGAGTTGGCGGGGGGCGGGGGTGATGTCAAGCGCGGAGACCAGGGCGCCTCCTGCAGCTCCGGAGCAAGCTGGGGCGCAGCCTCACCTGGCCTCCTAGGGGCCTGCGAACTTCCCGGCTGCCGGTATCACTCATTGCACTGCTGTTTTCTCCTCTGCTCCTCGTCTGGAGCGAAATAATTGTTTTTGTTTTACGTGAACGTCCAGCGAGGCGCTCACGAGATCGGATAAGCGTTTGGCGGGATTTTTGTGGCGCGGGGACGGGGAGGGGTTGTTGGGGAGGGGCACCAACCTCAAATTCCATTTCACCTCTGTTTTCTCAAACTAACCTTGGTTTCTTTTGCAGGCCCTGAATTGTACGGGTTTTTTTGTAAGGGTTTTTTTTTTTTTTTTTTGAAAGAGAAGGAAGAAAGTTTGGGTTTGCAAATGCTGGCAGGAATCAGAGGAGATAAACCGAGGGGCAAATAGGAACACTGATTTATTCCGCATCTTTCTCTCACTGTTTCATAAAATGGTGCCGGTGTTCCGCTAAATGGCAGATGCCAACACCTTCCAGAGGGTTCAGTGTACTAACTGTGCTCCTGTAGGGTGGGAATCCAGCAACCGGGTGGTGCCGGAGACCCGGGCTCAGGAGGCGCTGATTGCGCAGAAGTGCGGATTGTGCGCAAACCTCTCTGTCCGAGCCTCCACAGGGCTCGGGAATTGGGGCTTTGTTTGTTCTAACCAGCCCCAGGAAAGCGCCTGTCTTTCCTGGATGCGGCGGGAGAAGCAACTACAAAGACAGCAGTTCTCCAACTGTGCGTCTTCCTCCTCAGCTAGACGCTAGGTAGCCGGTCCCTTAACTCAGAGCGCTGGGAGGCAGCCATTTGTTTAAAGCGCCCAGGAACCTTCTTCCCCCATTTCCTCAACACTTGCAGCTCCGGCAGGAATCTAGGCTTCCGGATTCTCGGGATCCTTTCCTCTCCCACACGTCAGCGAGTTCAGGTGGCCGTGAGCTCCCCGATTGGGGCTCAGTCCGGCCAATATTATCACTCTAACGTGCACTCGCGCCTTCCCTCGGCTCTACAGGGCATCGCAGCCACCGATCCCAGCCCCTCCCGGGCCTATCCCAGCCGCCCGGTCGCCCTCCAGTCTGCAGAGCCGGGCCTGCCCTGACAGCTGCAGCTGTTCTCTTCCCGAAGCCTCAGCGCTCAAGGGCGTGGTTGCGGTAGAGACCTCGGATCCCACTCGGCCTGTGCGGACCCTACTGCGCCAACCCCTCGTCTTAGGCCCGAGAGACCCGACAGCCAGGTGGGGGTGGTCTAGGGAGACTGGTCGACATCACAAGTCAGTTCGGACTGGGAGGGCCAGCTGCCCACAGCAAGGTCTCCGGGAGGCCTCTGGAGCAGCGTGATAAAATATTATTGCTGGCGAGCGTATCTGGAGGGATCCCGGACGGTTTAGGCAAGATTTGAAGAATGCTGCTAAATGTTTGCCCTCGGGGGGTAGAAGGGAAGAGGGAGGGGGCTCCACATCCTGTAAAAATCTCCTCTGAAGTGAATCATTGCTCAGAATACCTTTCCCTGCAGCACGAATCCACTTTATGCACACATCATGTGCATCGGCTGCGCACCCTTAAATTATTTCATCGCTTTGGCGTTTGCGCAAAACCTACTTTAGTAAACAATTTGGGCCAGGATGGGAGTTGGGGGTGCGGGGGCGATGAACGGCTGGGCAGGGTAGGGGCAGAGACATTTGGCTGAAACAGCAACTTTAAATCGAGCAGATGTGAGCTTCCCCGTTAACTATATTGTGAGCTCCCCCGTTAATGTATTTCCAAACAGAGGTGCTTCTGGTTCCAAGTGGAGAAAATTTGGAGGAAACAATCAGAGTGGATCAGGATTTTCGAGGATGAAAACTCGACTAAGATGGAGTCACTGTCGCTCCTCCTCCCTACCCTCCCCCTGAGCCCAGACCAGGAAGGCGGGAGGGATGGAGGCGCTCAGGAGAGTGCACCGGGGGCGCTCTCTGCACGAGGGAAAGGGGTGCTCGACCTGAGCACCTGGAAAGAGATTTCTGAAAATCTTTTGTAGTTCTTTTCCAGAAAATGAGAGATGAATTGGGGGGAGAGGGCGGGTGGCGAGCACTAATGTCTCTGCGTTGCCTCCGCCAGGCGAGAAGCCCTTCAGATGCGAGTTCGAGGGCTGTGAGCGGCGCTTCGCCAACAGCAGCGACCGCAAGAAGCATTCGCACGTGCACACTAGCGACAAGCCATACACGTGCAAGGTGCGGGGCTGCGACAAGTGCTACACGCACCCCAGCTCGCTGCGTAAGCACATGAAGGTGCACGGGCGCTCGCCGCCGCCCAGCTCTGGCTACGATTCGGCTACACCGTCTGCCCTCGTGTCGCCCTCGTCAGACTGCGGCCACGAGTCCCAGGTGGCCTCCTCGGCGGCGGTGGCGGCGCGTAGTGCCGACTTGAGCGAATGGTATGTGTGTCAGGGCTTGGGCCCCACCGCGGCTGCCCCCGCCGCGATCCTCAGCCAAGAGCTACCACCTGGCCCTGCTGCTGCCGCCGCCGCCTCCGGTATTAGGGCTGCCTCTGTGGTTGCTGCTTCCGCACACACCGGATGCAGAGTAGGCCACGTTTCTGAGGGAGAGGGCGGAAGGAAGGAAGGCAGGCCGGCCACCTGTAATAGTTGCTAGAGCTCACTGAATACGCTAATATAATGTCCATTATTTTAAAAGATAAATATGGTCCCCCTATTTATTCTATAGTCACACTCAGCACCATCACCCCTACACGCGCCTTCATGATTATCATAAAGCCAGTGTTAGGGGTGAAAAGAGACAGGGAGATGGAAAAAAAAATGGAGAATTTAGGTGCAATCCTGGCCACTTCAGATGACAAAAGTAAAGCCATAAATTTCCCGCATGCTTCGCAAGATGGGAAATATTTTTCTCGAGAACTGGGCCTCTCCCACCCCCACTCTAATACTTCCCTCCCCCACATTAATTCCAACCTCAGAAGTTCAGATCGGCAGAAGGCGGCAAAGGGAATTCCAGAGCCGTTTTCTTGACTCCAGTTTCTTTCCTCTTTGCCTTCCTATGGTTTCCCCTTCCCTAGGTATCCTTTGAAACAAAGTATACACAAGTCTTAATTTTTCCGACCTCCTCTATAAAGGAGATAAGGGAGATTCATTGTCTTTTCAGCAGGGGGTGTGTGGGTGGTGGTTACACGCTGCCACCCCTATGTAGTGGCCTGGGCACACAGATAAATATCTGCCTGTCGTCCACATTGTATACTTGGGGTGGCGAGTCAATTCAAAACAACAAGAAATACAGACAAAGGAACGCCAGAGAGGCTTCAGGATTCAATGCTGTGAGGCCTCCCCGGGCCCTTTTCCCACCCCAGCCCCTGTAGAGGCGTTGCCTGTGAAGTCTTCTAGGTTCTTGGGCTCCGGGTGTAGAGCGAGCTGATGACGTCACTGAGTCGAGGCCTCTAAAGTGGAGGGACCTGACCTAGGCGGCCGCGTCTGGGTGAATCGCGTCAATTCGGTGACGGTCTTTGTCAGTAATTGCACAATGTTGGTTTTATTTTTTAAAAAGTGTAGGAGAGACTAGAGAAATGATCAACAATAATAAATATTGTAAAGGCAAACAACCAGTGAGTCTAGATGGAATGTGTATTTGATATGCTGCGTATGAAGTCTGCAGAAAAAAAGAACCAGATGTTGAAGGAGGGGGCGAGAAAGACCTTTGCAATTGTTGCCAAAGGGAAAAAACTCAGGTCCTGTTTCCCTCCCTTCCCCCCCTCTGCAGGGAGAATAGGGCTGCCCCAAAATCCTAGCTACGATTTGAAGAAGAAGTAAAAGAAAATAAAATAGTAAAGCTATGGCAGATTCATCCCAGTTCCCTAAGAATTTGAAAATCAGTGTGTGTGTTGGGGAGGGAGGTGGGTTTTCTCTTTGGGGAGGGCCCCACAAAAGAGCTCAATTTTAAAATCTGAGCCCAACAAACAAGTCCTGGCCCTGCCACTAATAAATTTTCTTCTGCTCTCTCCTCTTCAGACACCATTAGACAATTAGCACTCCTGCTCACAGTCCCCACAACTTTCATCAGATGAAATAACGTCCTAACTGGAGTGGAACTATTTTCCTGACTCCAAATAAAAAATGCCATCTTCCAAATACACCCTTAGTGAATCCGTCCTTGAGAAAGGGGGACTGAAATTCCTGCCTCCCCCTAATACAATAGGGCCCAGAGGCTGCCTGACCCAGCGCGGGCAGTCGGCAACAAACAACTCTTTCCCATAGTCAAACGCCAACCCCACCACTAAGGTGCAGAGGGCATTTGCGGAACTTACTGCTTCTGCCTATGTTTAAAAAGTCCCCCTTCCTGAAGTAGGACTCTTTCCTTTCTCCTCTGTTTCTAAGCCCCTCGCCCCCATTTTGCCTTCTATCCTAATCTAAAATAGTGAAACAAAACAAAAATGTTTGGTCGGCCACTAATCGCCTTTAATTTTTCATTTGCTTGTTACAGATGTCCATCGCGTTGCTCGCAAGGTAATCTCGCTCCGCGCAGCTGAGCGCCCCGCATCTTGCGCCTGCTACATCAAAGGGCCCGCGCACAAAGCAGTGTTTCTTCGCCACGGTGCATCTTCATGGTAAGTTAGGATTTCTATGGCAATGGGCAAGTCGCACTGAAATCCTGAAAGGCCAAGCCTGGAGCCCGTCCAGGCTTTTCATTAAGGACATAATATTTACGTCTAACAGACCTTTTTTCTTGTGTATACAAGTATATATTTTTGTTTGACGCGGACTAAATCATTTTCATTTAATTTCCGGTAAACAAAACCCACGCGAATGGGCACTTGTACCCGATCATAATAAAAATGGATAATAATGTGAAGGAAGAAAAGAGCCGCTTGAATCGCCGCTCAGCCCCCTTTGTTTCTGCTTTCTGCGGTGATCAGAGGGCGCATTTGGGTTTGATGGCGAGTTTCTAAAGGCGAGGAAATGGTTTGTAAGAGGGGAAAGAAAAGGAGAAAGGTCTAATCAAGCTAGGGTTGTTCAAAGAGTCGGGTTTTGGGGTTGAAAGTGTGAGTTTGACGGTGCATCAGCATGCCGCGTTAGGCTCGCCATGGAAATACGCGCGGGGAGCGGCCGCTTCAAAGGCGGCACACTTCACTACAGACACTCTATTAAGATACATTTGCGCTGACCTTTGCTTTCACGCCATTTAATACTGTCACTGCGCTCTCCAGTATATACTTCCTTCCTAGAACCCGATTTGCCCGCGTTTAGGGGTTCACCCTGCACCCGGATGTGGGAGGCTTTGGAGCAGGGGACACTTTCAGGAAAGGGAGGAGCACAAGGACTCTGTGCATCTTGACTGCGCACCAAAGAGCTCCAGGATCAGGAGTGAAAGATTTTAATGCAGCCTCCGAAGCTTAACAAATGAGCATTCCAAACTCAGTTTTGTGCAAATCGCCTTTCTGACTCTTGAGTAGGATGGAGGCTTAAGTTTAATGGGGACTTGTGGGGAAGGGAGCCACCCTGGGGGAGTCTGAGGAGTTCAGTCTGTGCCCTTGGGACATTTCCACTCTGGCTTTCCTTACCACTCTTCTTCCTCTCCATCCCATGAGTCTCTTGCGGCCCCTCAAACTTGTTTCTTTCTAAGGCAGGGTGTGTGGTACCCTTAGGCCTGGACTTGTCCTAGATGCAAACTCAAGAGCCCAAGGCCAAGGGAATATGGGGAAGATGGCAGGAAAGTTAGAAGTCCATGTTCCCTTAATTGTCTTGTTGTTTATTTTATCCAAGTACCCCAGTGAATAGGGGAAAAATAAACACAGTGAAAAAAAAAATCAAACAGTGGAGTCTTCTTTAGTGCCAGTCCTTGTGGTTGAATAAAAAGGATGGTCCGCTTTCTATTGAGCTGAGAAATCTTTGAAGTGGGAGTTATTATCTGAGACATTCCTGCTTGTCGTCCTAACAACGCTGATGAAACGTAAAAGGTTCTTTGTCAGCGATTTGTTCTCCTCTCTGTCAAACTCTCTCTGCCCCGTTAGTTTCAAACCGTTTCTAAAGAGATAAAAATCAAACTTCTTTTAAAAAAATATCCACACACTGCACCAATACATAACTTTAGGACTAAGTCTTGCTAAGGGATAAACAAAAGCAATGCCTAGACATCAGGGTCAGGGCCTGGCCTGGTGAAGTATGCAGAAGTTGGGGGACCCTCGGGACAAGCTTTGGGACATGAGGAAAAGTATGCAGAGAGGGTCCAAGCAGAATACATACCCTAAGTCCATAATTGTATGTCTGCTTTCTTCTGCTCTGACTTGCACTCAATCAGCCCAAGTTGGTTCACCTGGATGGGTTCCTTTGGGTACCCCTCAAGCTGCTAATATTCTTGCCCAGGATCCTTGGAACTTAAGATTGCAGCCAAGCAATTGTTAATATCTCCTGCTCCTACAAAGCCACCTCTGCTAAAAATAGACCCATTGTGTATTTCTTCTCACTAGCAGCAATCAACAAGCCCTTTCTGCCATTAATAAGAAGGAGAATAGCTGAAGGAGAGAGATGTTTTATTAATTTCCTGTTTCCTTCAGAATCTTGGCAGTTGAAGCTTAGAAGATTTGGTCTACAACATAGTGATCGAAAATGCATGCAAATGCCCATCCTTCCCCTCATTCACATGTGCAGTTGTTCATTTTATATTGTGCCCAGGAAAGAAACTTTCACCCAGTTCAGGTTTCCCCAAAACTCCTGTTGTGGTTTTAAAGGTGGTTTAAATAAATAAGGATGTGCTGGTCCCGCTACACTGTGTGTGCTGAATAAATGACTTGTAAAGTTTTTCCGAGCTGTAACCCATGCTGTTATTATAGTTGCTGCAAAATGTTGTTTCTGATATTGATTTTATTTGTTAACTGGAGGTCTCCATATGTTTGTTTATATTGCTAATTTATGAGAAAATGTAATAATCGCAATGAATGTGAATTATACAGACAGGCAAACATTTTGTAATCATAATTCACATATACACAAAAGCCTAGCTGAAACCTTAGACTCTTTGTACCCTCTCTACCCACACTGTTTGTGATTTATCATGTGTCTCCTTAGTGTCAGTTAAATTATGAACTAACTTGAAAATAAAAAGTTGTTTGACTGAAAGTGATTGTTGAATGAACAACAAAGTTGAAAGCCATGGCTTGATCTTGTAAATATGTAAATGTAAATGATATTAAATCTGTGATTCCTTTTCCCTCCAAAGGCCTTTGTGTACATGGCACTCCATTTGGCTATTTTCTTTGGAAATAAATGATGTGATGTTTCCCTTCCTCTTTTGAATCCTGGTGTCCTGTTATTGTTTCTTCATCTTGGGAGAGATTTGAGGCCCTCCAGAAGCCTCTAATTCTCTCCTCAGTCTTTCTTCACTGATTCACACAAATATCTCTGGGGGCCTAGTCTCAGGACAGCAAAAAGGAGGGACTCCCTAAAGAAGCCATTATGAGAAAGACTTCTCTCATCCCAATTTCACCCTAATGACACTGACATCATCAACCAATTTATTAATACATTATAGAATGGAAAATGTTGGAAGGATGCTCTCAGTGTCTGCCAGGAAAGGCTACCTTTCTGCATTTCCAGCTCAGAGCAACATCTAATAAACCACGTCTGAATTCCCAGAGAAATGTCCAACAGCTGGTGGGAATGAAAACAAGGAAAGAAAAAGACAGGACAGTTCGGCTCTAAGACCTGACTAAGCGCTGGTGGAGTGTCTCAGGCACAGTTGCCCACAGAGATCTTCCTAGTTGGACTCTGCCCCATCTGGGAGAAGTGATTGCTCAGACCTCAAGGCTCCCTTCAGATACCTGCGAAGGTCTCTATGCCTGAAGACTGGGGGGCTACAGCCCACATGACACTTTCCTGGGCCGCGATTGAGATATCTGGTGAGTTTCAGCATCTGATACACGCCACTGTTACCTGGCCCAGCCAGTGGGAAACTTATTTCAAATGAATCACCAGAGCCATTTTCCTTCCTCCACTGTGTGGCCACTAGACCTCTAGATACCTGCATACCTTGTTGCCCCTGCACCTACCGCTCAGGAGGCTTTCGCCTGACACTTTTTTAACTCCTGAGAAGTTGGTTCCCGTGGGCTTGGTTGGGGCAAGGGGCTGGATGGAGTGGGAAGACAACGACTCCTGGGGTGGGAATGCTGGGTCTCCTTAGAGAACACCTTGTAGACTCAATTCGTAGGGCAAGGGCTGCAGTCCTGGGTAAAACATTGGGAGAAAGGACCCCAGCGCGCAAAGGTGCGAGAGAGACGCACGGGTGTGATAAAGGCGGCCACGAGGGGAAACCAAGACGTGTCCAAGTCAATGGGATCCCTGAGAAAGGAGGTCCATGGGCGTTAACACTGGAGTTAGCGCCCCCTCCCGTTCCTTTCGCGGAAGGGCCCCCTTCCTCCGTCTCAGGGACGGATTAGAGGGGCCTCTCCTCAACCCGGCCTCTTTGAGAAAGAGCACTCATTAAAGCCCTTTAACCGACTGAGTATTGTGGTGAGGAGCAAGTGGGGATTAGGAATGAACTCAGGACTTCCAGTCAAGGCTTTTCTGGGGCTCGGAGCTCTCTGCTCAATCCTGCTGCCTGGAGTCTTCACAGCTGTTCCTGCCCATGGCTCCAGAGAGGATCCCAGCCCTTCTACCCACACCTTCCCATTCCTCCCAGGAAAGCCTTGCATGAGAGGGCACTCAGGAATTGAGGTCCGAATCATTCCCTAGAATGCAGAGAAAAGACAAGGTGCCCAGGAGGCTCCGCTGTCCTTGACATTCCGTGGAAGGGTTTTGGAGAAAGAAAGGCCTGTCTTCAAAACTTCCAAGTTCGAACTGTGAGGCAGTAGAAGAGGAAAGAGAAAGTGCTCTTAGACACCTCAGTGCCCCAGCCACTAGGAGAGCTGAGATTTCCTTTGAGTCATTATTGTTTGGCAGAGTTGAAGAGTGTAACCTTTGACAGAGGGTTGAATTTACTGGTCCCCAAGTGCCCTTGGCTAGCCTCACCCTAGAATTATCTCACTTGCTCTCTGGGGAAGTTACCCACCTCCCACCCTGAACTGACAATGCTCAGAGAAGCTTGGGTGCGCTTTAGTCATCTAATGATCCCTCCACCTCATCCTGCTCTCTTCTTCGCTGTTCCTCATTAGAGCACCAGGTAGAAACTGCTGGCCTGGTGAAAAGATCTTGGATAAGAGGAGGCAGTCTGCCCACTTGTCCACCTACTGGCCCTGTGCCCCTGGATAAATGATGAAACCTCTCTGTGCTTTAGTTCCTTCATTTGTAAAATGAAATTAAAATGAACCTCCTTTGCAAGCTTGTTTTGAGTGTTAAATGAGATAATCCTTTAAACATTTAGAATGTACTTGCTAGTGCTAGTCGTTATTACTATTACTTATCTTGGGATTCTGTCTTTCAGAAACATTCCCTTAGCTCCTCATTGAATCAGGTGAATATTTTCGGTCCCTAGCAGAAATGGTGGCACCCTCAGGGACCCTAAACTCCATAGCAGTGTGCACCTCCTTCAGGCAGTCGGAAGGATAACTGAAAGCCCCGATGTCACTTTGTTTTCTGAGATCAACTCTCTGAGAAGTTTATTCTCTGAGAGTTCCAGAGCCCAGGGCACCCAGGCACTGAGGCAAAAATGTAAATTAGTTTTTAAAGATACAAGAAAAGTTAGAAAGAATTGAGTTTATTTTGGAGAGGAACAAAGCTGAAGAAACCAATTGCCTTAATGTCACCTCTATGACTTGTTAAGACTGGCATTGCAGTAGACACAATGATTCAGTCTGCCTTGTGTCAATTTATCTTATTATAAGCCTGTGTGGTTTGAGTTTTTCAAGTCTTGGGTGTGTAAGGTGGGAAAATGTGAGTTGAGAGAGGGGACAGGCAGCTAAGGGGCTGAGGACAGGGTGTTTGGGCAAAAGTCACACAAAAGTACTTTTTTCCCAAGAAGGCATCGGGACCTTTTTCACAATCATGATTTTTTTCTTACTAAATCCTCGTTTCAGAAAAATTAATAACATCTCGATCGACAAGTGACTGAAGATCCCCAAATTACATACTTTACCAACTTCATTTCTATGAATCAGGATAGGTTTGCCTTTTCACCCAAATATCTCCAATGAGAAAAACAAGCGGGAGTTTTCTAGGAATGTTTTGGGGCTCAGAACCCTAAGTCCTTCAGGAAAAACAGAAATTCAGTAGATACTTTGGGGAGGTCTTGAGTTTTGTCCCTGAATTGTCCAAACTGTCTAGTGGCTTTGCAAACATCCAAAGCAACTGCGTGGATAAGAAGAGAATGAAAAAAATACCTTAGGGCATGGGTACAGGTCCATCTAGTGTAAATGTGACCATGAGGATACACTTTGAAACTTGTCCTGCCTTCTTCTTTTCTTTTTTTCCCTCATTTAGAGCCAGTGTAGACTACGTGAGCCAAAATGCAGGGCAAAACAAGGTGAGCAAGGCTGTACATGATCTTGAATCAGAACAGCCTTGGGAAATGTCTGCAGAGAGAATAAAGCAAAATTAGAGAATTATCTATCATTATAGCTGTGACATGTAGTTGTAGAATTGCAAAAATAAGAAAAAATAATCCACCAATAACATTAGATGATGTATATAGGCTATCAGAAGGATGATTTAGTTTTCCCTTGTCTATAACTGAAGGCTAGCCCATGCAAGACCAGATTAGCCACATGAGAATAGTATTCTTTGCCAAAACTAAGGAGAAACTGCAGACACCTCAAGGTCCTTGCTTTGTGTCATTGCAAGGTCTTACTTAGGGTTTAACAGAGGCCTCTAGCTTTTGAACTGATTAATGTATTCATTAATCCTCTAAAGAGTACACCCAGCATCTTGGTGAAAAACGTTTTTCTTGAAATGTTCATATTTCTAAACTATGAAAAATAGGCATCTGCCCCCAAAATATTTGCTTATTCATTTCCTCTGAGAGAATTGAGTTGCCTGATGCACATAAGCAGTTCCTCATCACACTTTAGCCACTTTCACCTGAGAAAATAGTTTCAAACCTACCACAAATTTTTCCCTACATTTCCTGCCACTGCATTTAGTAAAAAATTTATAGTGAAATGTTTTCTATTGCCCCCAAGGCTGGAAAACTTTCTTTTATATAAAAAAAAATAAAAACCTGTTGTAGAAAAACAGCCTTTTAAAAAATGTGAAATATCATTTCATTGTAAACAGTAAAAAAAAAAAAAAAAAAAAAAAAAAAAAAACCAGGAGTGGTAATCCAACTTCCGGAAACTGTTGTGAATTATTTCACCAGACCCTTTTAAAAGGGGATTAGCAGGGCTTTGGGAGCAAAATCCTTCTGTTTTATTCAATCTCTGATTTTATGTTATAATTACAAGCTGTAAAGACTCTGGAATTAGTATGCAGGCACTGTCAGGACCGATGCAGGTGCTATTCTAACGGTTCAGCTTTTTAATTAAGAAAAGAGGTAAGAAAATCGAATCATAAAAACACTTTTGTGAGAGCTGAGAACATTGCAGCAACTGCATGAATAAAGCCTTTATACCTTCCCCTGACAGGTCAGCTACTGAGGCTCTGACTTACGACCTTTTCAGGGCCAGACAATAGTTAACAGCTTTCTCACCTTGTCCCCACAGAACCTTTTCTTCTAGGACGGATCTTATGGAAATTGCCTTAAGTAGCTTCACTTTCACAAAAGATATTGCAGTTAGAATGGATAGAATGGATACATATCCATATTGAAATGCCTGCTCTTCAGTCCCAACTACAGATCTCTTGTTCTCTGGATCTCTTCTCATGGGTGGGGGAGGGTGGTGTCTAGGAGGCACAGAAAGTAGATGAGGGAATAAAATCTGCCCTGAAATAGGCATACAGGGGCACACAGAACCAAGGCCAAAATGAACACCCCCACCCCTCCACTCCTGAGAAAACAAAACAGAAAAAACTCGAAACAACAACAGCAAAAACAAGTTTAAAAAAACACCCAAGTCGGCCAGGCGCGGTGGCTCACGCCTGTAATCCCAGCACTTTGGGAGGCCGAGGCGGGCGGATCACGAGGTCAGGAGATCGAGACCATCCTGGCTAACACGGTGAAACCCCGTCTCTACTAAAAATACAAAAAACTAGCCGGGCGAGGCGGCGGGCGCCTGTAGTCCCAGCTACTCGGGAGACTGAGGCAGGAGAATGGCGTGAACCCGGGAGGCGGAGCTTGCAGTGAGCCGAGATCGGGCCACTGCACTCCAGCCTGGGCGACTGAGACTCTGTCTCAAAAAAAAAACAAAACAAACAAACAAAAAAACACCCAAGTCATGGGATGCAGGCTGTTCTTGGCTTTTCTGAAGTGGACTCTTCTTGCAGGAAATAAATTTGGCCTGAACACTCCATAGTGGCTTTGGAGGCAGCCAAACCCAATGGGGGTGGCTTAGTCCTTTGTAAGTTTTTCAGCTCCTTAGTTACCCCTAAGTGTTCTTCACCTGTGAGTAAAATTGTTCTTACTCACAATACTTCAAGGCAAGTTCCCCAGCTGTTCCACCGTAGTAAAGCTGGAGCTGCCTCAGCCTTGGAACACTTGACTGTGTTAGACCTGTGGAGGCCCTGGAGCCCCCATTATTCTCCTATCTCCGGCTTTGCCACAGTTCGGATCCCAGATCGGGACTCTCAGGGAAGATCGCACTCTGCCTTCCTTGGGCGTCACTAAAGCAGGCCCTACCCATCACCTTTTCTTCTCAGACCCTGACAGGGTGTGTGATTGGGGACCTGGTCCACTGCCAGCAGCCCAGGCCTTGCCCTTCCTAAGGAGGCCGGGCGCGCCTGGGTCAGGCCCAGACAATGCAAGTATTAGGATATCAGCCGCCCTCGCAATGATCACGCGTTCAACGATTTTGTTTTCACGGCTGAGGGGGCTTTTTTCCAATGTAAATCAAGCGCTTTAGTTATTAGGGCCGAACACTAATCTCCAACAACCTTGACATAATGTGGCCGGGCGCGCCGGCCCACTTCGCACCTGCAGTCTGAATAGGGCTACTTGTCAATGGGGGACACGCTTGTTGCCCTGGCTTGCAAAGGAGGGAAGTGAATAAGTCAAGCTTTGTGAATGTCCATGCGCGCTCTCCCTCTCTCCTTTGATCACGGAAAATGTCTTCTAATTTGTCCTTTTTTCATTGTAACAACGTTTTCAAGGCCCTTTCTATTTTTCCAAACCACATTTTTATAAAGGACATAAATCGCCCCCCGAAAACAAAAGGGGCGCGCCCTGGCCAACTGGCGCTATCACGCTTCAGCGTTTCAGGGCTCCAGAAAGATTGTTGGTTCTTGAGGCTTCCATCTCAGCAAACACTGGGCTGGAAGGCCCCAGTTCTCCACAGCTCCAGATCTGGGCTTCTGGGAGGAGGATGGCGACTGGGCCCCTTAAAGGGGAAAGTAGAGGGGCCTCCTTTTTAGTGGGTGGGGGATGTAGACACTCAGAAGAGCAATGGGGCTAAGACTCATATACTAGGAACCCAGGGGAAGATGTGTCTTTTAGGAATGTGATGCAGATCTCCTGGGCTAACCGGAACTCATCAGGCAGTTTCTGGACTTCATGAAAGTGGAAAGGAGTAATCCACCTTTCTTACACAAGGCAGGTGCTGGCGCTCACTGCACTCTGACCACAGCGTTTTGCAAACTTTTCTTCCTACTTCACCTCACTCCCTCAATTGGCTGTAGTCCTGCATTCTCCAAAGAGCCAAGGGAGTTGTGGGGGCATATGGAGGGGCTTCCTGCCCACAGACAATACCCCAGATCTTTTGTGGGGGGCCACAGAGTATTTTGGGAAAACTCTCACCCCATACAAATCCTACAGGAAAACAGAGGATTAATACGATTTTATACTGGGTGGAGAAGCAACCTCTGTTGGATCTGGCTTTCACTTCGGGTGGGAATTCACTCAGTCTCTCTCTAGGAACACAGGGACATTAATGACGTTGATGTCTCATTTGGTGGGATATTAATTATCAGGTTGCAAATCAATGAGCAACCTCTGCTCTTCCTCCCTCACCTCCACTCCCAACATTGATTCAGTTTGGATTTTCACATGTTTTAAGGACCCTCTTGCCAAGAACACTTTTCTCCTAGTGTTTTAACTTCCTCCCTTTATCATAGAAGATCAAATAATTTTTCTAGTATAGAGATGTCTAAGACTTCTTTTTCTCTTCCTCCTTGGTTATTACTTTAGATCAGGCTCTGGGAAGAAAACTAACATAACCTACTAATACAGTATAAAACACTTTGATGTCTTGCCAAGAAACACACTTCCTTCAGGAGAGGAGTCAACATTTGTTTTTCACATTAAATGGCATGAGTTGCCAGTGGAAAAAAAAAATTCTAAGGACCACTTTTTAATTCGATGGATAGCAACCACAGGGGTCTAAAAGAAAATAACGACGATAGCTATAGACACAAATAACTAAATTACCAAAACGTTAGTATATCTCCCGGCTTCATTAATATGTAACAGACTCCCCAGTTAATCTCCAAAAGCTAGTGTTCCCCCTGTAAAATAGCACTCTGGGACGAATTGTACATGAGATCAATCACTGCTAATGCAGGAAGGTTTACTGCAGGAAAGAAAAAAAAAAAAAGCTATTTACACCTTCAAATAGAAGCTTTTCAGATTTAGGAGTAAGAGCCATACATCACCAAGAGTAAATGATTATGAATTGGTAAATGCGCCCTCCAGCGATTAGCTATGCGATGCTATTTATCATTTCTTGGGTGGTGATGATGGTGGAGGGTTTTTTCTTCCTCTCCTTTTCCTTCTTCTAAAACCATCTGACTGTTTGGAAGGAAACAATTGACAAGTAGAGGGGAAGAAGAAGAAGAAAAAAAAAAACACTGAGGGAAACTTTGTTTTTGCATATACTGTAAATCATCAAAGCATGGAGGTGCAGATTTAGGTGGGGTCACGTACAAAAGCTTAATAGGAAACAATGCAGCCATTTCATTGTTTCATTTATTATTAGGAGATTATTTGACTATTGGTGTTGACACCTCAGCAGGTATCATTTTTCCCCTCTCGTCTTCTCCTTTTACTCAACACTCCTCCCCACTACATTTCCCTTCGTGGGTAGTTTACCATCTGACAAATGCATTCTTATATCTATTATTATTCTTTCCCCCCTCCTCCTTTTTCTCCTTCTCCTTTTCCTCTTCCTCCTCCCTCTCCCCCATCCTCCTCCTCCTCCTCTTTCTTTCTTCTTTCTTTCTTTCTTTCTTTCTTTCTTTCTTTCTTTCTTTCTTTCTTTCTTTCTTTCTTTCTTTCTTTCTTTCTTTTTCCTTCCTTCCTTCCTTCCCTTCCTTCCTTCCTTCTTCCTTCCTTCCTTCCTTCCTTCCTTCCTTCCTTCTTTCTTTCTTTCTTTCTTTCTTTCTTTCTTTCTTTCTTTCTTTCTTTCTTTCTTTCTTTCTTTCTTTCTTTCTATCTTTCTTTCTTTTCAAGAGGGAACTTTCCTTTGTATGCGCGGGGCACGGCCTGTCTGAGCTGGCGTCCTTGCGCGTGGCAGTGTGTCTGCGCAAGATTACTGCCGGGAGGCCAGCTCAGCCACAGTCGTCCAGGGAAACGGCGCTCCAGCCAAGGCATGGGGTCAGGGACTCCTGGGGACCCTGCTTGCTGTTTGCAACACAAAAGCATATGCAGCCCCTAAACATTCCAAGAGAGACAAAGGCTGGAGCCGAGGACTGACTTTAACCCTGGTTAAAACTAACTCACAGCTCACCCTCTTGCCCGATAGAGCTTTTGCAGGGTAACGTGGGGGCTTTGAGACCCTCCTAGGGTCGGGAGCTCTCCTACTTACTTAGGCCCCTGCCTCTGCTGGGCTAGGGATCGGTGGTGGGGCAATTTCTTGTGGCAATGTGAAAATAGGTTCCAATGCAAAGTAGAAGTGTGACCCACGCCAATGAAAGGCAAGAAAGGGGGTCAGTGATCGAATCTTGGAGCTCAAGCCTTTCGAGATGCCTGTCTATCCGCCAGGAATGCCGACTTGTCTGATCCTTGATAGGAGAGGGGCGCTAGCTTTGCCTGAGGGTGATAGTAGCATGAGCAGCATGGCCAGTTGGGTCGCAAAACACCTAGCAGGAAAAGGCGGGTTAGAGCAAGAGTCTATAGTAAGGACTTCAGGAGTCCGGTTCGGTAGATCTGGGACTCACCTGCCCACACTTTCAAAGAAAGAGTTGGCTACCTGAACCTAGCGATGGTCCAACTTTAGCGATGGCCCACCTTTGGTAGCTGAAAGGGCTCTATGGGCACGGACATACTTCAAAGGCTCCAGTACCTTTGCACCCACACCCACACTTGAGGATGTTGAATATTTGAACGGCAGAGGAAGGTGAAGCTTTGGAGGCCATTTACTGTGGGTTGCTAGGATAGCCAACTGAAAGAGAAGAAACCAGTGCAACTGTCACATACTTCCAATGCCACTGTAATTTGGATCTAAGTTGGGTCTAGGGCCTGTTTCTTAGGTTGAAGAGATTTAATACAGGTGGGAGGGGGTTGTGGCTTTAAGTCTGTCACAGCAGGTAATGTTCCCTAGGGGATATTTCAGATAAAAGTACAGAAGGCCCAGTAGATTGTCTCAAGGTTATGAAACAAACTCAGGGCAGTGCCCCATAGGCAGGAAAAGGTCCCATTTCAGGCTTGCATTAGGATTGATTTTTAAAGCTAAAATATTTAAGAAAAGTATTGTACCTATAAATACAGAAGAAAGGAAGATTCTCTCCTTTCAAAAAAAAAGTTGTTAAGAATAGTTTGAGACTGAATCTATAGTATCTTATCATGCACTGCCAGTTTTAGAACATATTAAGGAAACACTACAATATAAATTTTGATCTGGGGAGTAGGAGGAGATATGAAATATTTCTAGTTTTCATTTTATGCTTTATTATGCAAACTTTCCTTTCATCTTCCTCCAGCAAATTTTCCCCAATTTTGATAACTCCTGACAGGCTAGTGTGCTTGAAGGGTTGGTTCGCACAATACTGATCATAATGGAATAGATATCTCTTTTACTTTTCAAAGTTAACACAGCCCTGTACGTTAGAAAAGAGAAATGGAGAGAAGGAATCACCTCACAAATTTGAAAAAGGAAACATACATTCATCTTATATCTCCCTCCCAAGAAGCCTTTAATACTTTTCACCTAACAACTCCAAAAAAGAAAAAAAAAAATTGAAAATACACCCTGTGAAATAAGCAAATTGGCATCATGAAGATTTATTTTTGCAACTCCAGCATAGTATTCATTTACTATTGTTCTTCAAGATTTTATCTAAAGTTTTAATTTTAATGTCATTATTTTCTTCTGTACAAACCATTTTTTATATAAAAGATTCCCTTTATGATATGTTTTCAATAGTGAAAGTCTCTAAAGATCTATAATATTATTATTTATCTGAATTTTGTAGCTCTGAGGGCTGTATACACGATGTAATTGCTTTAACATGTTTTCATAAATTACATTCAGAAATGTGTCATAGTAAATTACCTTTGTAATAAAATGTAAAAAATGCAAATGGCTGTTGTCTTTATTACGTTTTAAACCATTGGTTTATCTGCACTATTTCACTTGTCACTTGCACAATATGTTGGCTAAAGGGGCGGCACAGTTTGATAACAGAGAGCTAGGTCCTGTGTGTAATCTTGCAGGCACGTACAGTTTGGGTCATTTCCTCATCTCCCGCAGAAAAGACATTATCCAGCTCATATTTACATACTTTTCAATATTTGTCAAACAATCATAAATTATAAATTAATGAAATGTTCGACAGTCTTCAGAGATCAGACTAATGAAGACATTTACCTTTTTAGTGATTTTGAGTCTCATCTTTGTAAGTTTAATGACATTTTGGCGCTCACGCTTTATTAGGCTTTATTAGATTTGTCCTTCACTCCCGCTGTCATTCAGATGTCTCTACAGAAACATCACCTGCTTCAGGTATAAGAACAAATCGACTTTGACCAGGAAACATTAAAAACAGGGACTCTGCAACCTTAGTTTTACAGAATTAATGCCGAGTTGGGTTTAAAAGATCACTGGAAAATTTTACCCTTCTTAAATTTTTTAATGAGAGTGCTGTTATATTTATTTCACCAGCAGGCAATAACATGAATACTTCTGCATATGTACAGGCTGATATACTATGATTTCAAAGTGATTTACAACAGCATTACCAGAAATGGTGAAGATCAGCCCTGATCCTGATTTCATCTTTTGGAATTATATGAAATATCATTTGGATTAAGGCTGGGACACACAGTTACCAAATTACCTCACTAGTCCAAAGGTAGGGAACTAGTTTAGAACTGGTTTAAATCAGACAGTGGGACACCATCTCATCCAGTCAAGGAAAATAATAACTAAAAAAACCCTTCTCCCAAGTGCCACCACCCATTGGGTGTTACATTGACCTTGGATCTTCAGAGGAAACCCCAGGTACATGCCTGCTCAACTCAAGATAGAAAAGGGATGGTGGAAGCACCATGTGCCAATGAAGTTGACACATTTTCCTGGAAAATGTTGGCTCCCCATGCTCCCATTATGATTGATGGCCACTGGGCTTTTTAATAAAATTATAGGTGATGAATTTAGTTCAATCCAGAGAGGTCAAATTATCAACCTTGACTTAAGATTTAAATAGTTAATCACATGGAACAAATGCACATCGTCACCACCCATCCCCAGACAGGATGGAAGTGAGCTGGGGTTTTGGAGCCATCTGACTCTAAACAAAGGGCAAGGAGCCCAGGAAGTAGGAATGTCGATGTCTCTGTCATCAGGTTGGGTAATTTTATTAGCTCTCTTGCAAATTTCATCAACCCGTGTTAGTACACACTACCCTGTGGGGCTGCCAGACTCCGTGCTTTCCTAAGCCTCAACCATGAGGAGTTTTGTAGTATTTGGGATATTGTAGCATTGGTGAAATTTGGAAAGGGGTGCTGGAAGGAGCAGAGCATTTCCAGTCCTCACTTATCTTTAAGCAAAAGTGTGTGTGTGTGTGTGTGTGTGTGTGTTGTCTGTCTGTCTGTCTATCTATCTATCTATCTATCTATCTATCTATCTATCTATCTAGAGAGATGGAGCCAGACAGACAATTTTAGAGGCAGCGGCTCAGCTGCATACTTTTATTCTGGTGCACTACATCCTCTTCTGCCAACCTGGCATCGAGCATAGGTGAGAAGCATTCTCTGCATGGAAGGCAAGAGAACTCCCATTCCCTCTCAGAGCAAGGACTTAGAGTTTAGCCTTTGCCCCTTTATAAAAAATACATCAGGAATAAAACAGCACCCCTTTAAAAGCCACAATAAGAATGTATTCAAATGTTGGAAGGGACTTCAAAATATTTCCAAACACTACTTTTTTTTTTTTAATACGCAATGGAGAGTTATTAAACGGCTTCTTGGTGCAGGGGACATGGCTTCCATAATCATCAAAAATTGATACGTACCACTAGTAAAGTAATTATGCACCATTCTGAGGATAAGGAAGCCAGCAATTGTTAATCCACTTGCACACCCGTTGACTCGCAACATCAAGTTGCAAATAGCTTAATTAAGTCATACATGTGGACTATAACCATATTGCTCCATTGCACTATGCACAGTATATCTCAATTTATTGGGACAATTAACGCCGGGACCCCACCTCTGGTGGGCAGGAATGTTAGCCACCCAATGCCCAAGTTCCTTTCCATTGATACTGCCCAACATAGAAAGCCACAAACAAGTGAGAATTAAGAGAGAGATGGTGGGTTGGGGGTGGGAACATGATTTGTCTTGTGCAAACTTTTGGGGTCTCTGGAATTGTCTAAATGGAGCGCCACAAAAGCTGAGGTGAAGCAAATGAGTGCTTTGGATATACCACAATTTGTGAAGTACAAAACTGGTCAAGTATTTAAGTGGGTATAGTTTCTGATAGTTCCATGAAAATTGTAAAGCACAAAGCAAAGTTCATTAGTCATAGAAATCTTCAGCTCAGTAGTTCAGGGATCTGTCAGGACAGATATTTAAGTCAGCTTCACCCCACTTCCACACACATCTATTGGGCACAGACAGATTGTTTTTTCTGAGTTTAAACTACGGAAACCTTCGGGATTTTCTTTATCTACAAACAACCAAGACACCAATTTCTGTCCATGAATTTCTCTCTGTCCTATCTCCATTCTTCAGGGTGTGAATATTCCGATGACACTTTCCTGGGAATTCCATCATCTACAAGGTCAGGAACCTTAGCAGTAGGGGTGGGGTGGCTAGCTGAGGAACTGCTGCAGCCTAAGCAAGCAGCTCTTGGCCCTAGCTCGCTGCAGGTGAGATAGTCCAAAACCAGGGCTAGTGGTATTAGACTCTGGATAGTCCCTTCTCTTGAGGACGCTGAGTACCTGCTCAATTTCTAACTTGGGTGCCAGGCAGGGCTCCATTTTGAGTCTGAGGCATGAGACATCCTGGGAGTCGTTGTGGCAGTCAAGATTGGGAAAATATTGACAGAAAGTTTAGTCCTCACTGAATCCTCAGTTCTGGTAGATACCATTCTGCACTTCAAACCATTCTCACTTCAAACATTACAAATAAGTGGGGGAACTCCAAGCAGCAGTCAAAGCACCTCTCCTCTACGTGTCACTAAGTGCTGGTTGAAGTAAACCGGCCCCCAAATCTTGTGGGGTTTTTTTGTTTTGTTTTGTTTAGTTCCTTTGTCCTACAATATGAGGTCATTAATTTTGGCAGTGTATTTTAAAGGTGTGTCTTGGGTTCCGAGCTGCAGTTGTGCCTCCTTTTCTCAGGTCTGGGGGCAGCTGGAGGTCGCGACTCCCACTCAGGAACCAAACTCTCCCTACCCAGACCCCCAGCAGTCCTCCTGGGAAAAGAGGTTTCTTCCCGGCATTCTCTGCCAAAAAAAATACTTCAGTGGGAAGACTGGTGATGTGAACCTGAAGTAGGCTGTGTGCGCTGGTGGGATCCTCTCCGTTGCCGCGACGCCTTCCTCTGGTTCTCTTACTTTACTTCCCAAAAGTAGAAAAGTGAGCGCCTTATCTTTTCCAAAAGAGCTTCTCCAGTCCATCTTTAAAGGTTTCTTCCAGTGTCGGGGCATCTTTGAGAGACCAGGTTGGGGATACCCTCAGGTATTCTAGGGAGCTCTGCAGCCCAGCGCAGGGAAAGGAGGGAGTTGCCCAGACCCCGACTGGGTCGCGGCTCACACCTCTCAGCTTGTGGGCTTGATCCCAGTCGGGGAGAGGCTCTTATCTTGTGAGTTTGATTCCAGAATGGCAGAGGTGCAGGAAGGGCTCTCGGTGTCCAACTCTGGACACTTTTCAATCTTCAGAGCTAATAGAGTGAGGGCATGGGTCCAACAAACCGCTCGTTAGAAACCTATATTTTGTGGTAGTATCGCGGCAAAACCTACTTCAGCATTTATAATCAAAACAACAAGTGGCAACGCCCACAACACACCAGTATTTACTGTGGATTTGCTGGAAATGCTTTGTACTCACAGCTCTGTTTAAAACAAACAAAAAACTGATTTGAAACAGATTTTATGACTATTTTACAGATGAGAAAATGGAAGATTGAGGTAGTGGTTAAAAAACTTTGCTGGGGTCACTCAGCCTGAAAGTAACAGAGCAGGCACTTGGAGCAGTGCACTGCCAAAGGGTCCACTGTTTTGTTTCCTTGGACTGCCTGCCCACCCGCCTCCCCGCGTAGAAAGGCTGGGGCTCAGAAAATCCAGTTCAGAGTGATTATCTCCCCTTTCACTGCAGCAGGTTCTTTGAAGCCAGTATCACCCCAGTGTTAACCTTCAACCTGCAGGATCTCTCTGGTCCCCACTCCCACCATACCCCCAAATCCTTGCCAGTGAGTGATTGGCGAGGAGTGGTCTTCTGGGCTGAGGGTCCTCAAATTGCCAAATCCTTTTGAAAACCTGCCCCTTGCCACACTCTGTTCCTTAGCCTGTAGAGCTGTGGTTACGTTTGGGTAGGGTTCATTCGGAGGACTTCCTGGAAGTGGCAGCCGAACTCACACACCAGACTAAATCCTGTCAGGGCTGGTGCTGAAAAGTGGGATCCTGGGTGGCTTTCAATGCCCCCCCCCCCCACCACCCAACCTCTCTCCCCTCCTTCCTTTCCAGAGGAAAGGCTTCAGGGTCTAAGTTTGATCTTTGTTCAGACTTTCAAAGTAAACTTCCAATTTCTTTACCTCACTCTCCCCCCTCCACTTTTTTCTGCTTTGCCGACATCCGACTCCAAGAAAATGGCTCAAATAGGATGCGTGTTAAATTCTTAATTCCCATTCCAAAATCTGAGAAGCCACTGTGATCACCTCAGTTTGTGTGTCCCTCACTTCTAAGAAAATTATGGGAAGAAGTGCTGATGAATTTGCCGGGAATACAATGATCTGCAATTGCGAATACAGGAAAGGGAAGGATCCATGAGCGTGTAAGGTTGAGGGTGAGCCAAGCTCTTCGGGTTTTCCCCAGTTGTGGTGGGGAATGGGAGGGGTTGGAATGAACATATTTGTCCTTATATTCAAAAGCCACAGGTGGCCTGAGACGTCAAAGGTTGCAGGATTTGAACCTGGAACCGAATGGTGGCCTGCAATGAACCCGCCTACCGCCTAAGGGGTTCGCTTCACTCCAGGCTGCTGGCTCTGGAAAGTTTAACTTTATTATCAAAGGGGAAATTGAAAAGTGACTTCTGCAAATCCCAAGACAGGGTTTCACCAGCAACTTCTAGGGTGGGAAACCAAAAGTGAGGTGGAAAAAAGAGCTGGTAAATCAATTGGAAAAGAAAGAAAGAAAGAAAGAAAACAAAAAAAGATACACGCGGGATTAAATAAACTAAGAGACTCAGCCAGTGGAATTCTAGATCTGGGGTTTGAAACCGAGAGGGTCCCTCTACCTTTGGCCATCTGGCTGTTTTAAGCTCTGCCCCATGCTGTATAATTTTAGCTGAAAATCTCTTCCGTTGCAGCTTTGCTTTTATTGAATTCATCAAAAGCAAACTTTCCCTGAGTTTTTTTTTTTTTTTTTTTTTTAAGAAGGGCTAAAATAATACGCCGACCACTGTGACATTCTCCGCGCCCAGACCATTTTTCATAACGCCGCAGATCCGCTTTTGTGCCTCTGAGGCGACTAAACAGATGAATAACGAGCAAAGTCTCCCGAAAGTAAGCTAGCAGCTTTTCTCAGCTCGAAAAAAGTTAACTGAAATGAGAAGTGCATGTAAAATCCCCACACCCAAAGATGGGGGCTACACTTTTATTACTCTGAAGGACAAGGATGTCTTTTTAAAAGCAACTAACTGCCCACATCCGCACACGCGCGCGCGCGCACACACACACACACATTTGCTCACACAAACCACACAAACTTTAAGCCTTGTGAAGCTGCCCAGGTGGTGTGTAGGAAATTTTGGTAGAGAAAGAAGTGAGAAGACTTTGAGGCAGATTCTAGCTGGCAAGATGTGACAAAAGTAAGATCTGGTTTTATTTATTTATTTTTTTATTTTTTGTTTTTTTCGCAGCTAGTTTGAAAGTTGGTTTCTGACAAGAGGAAAGAAAAGGCTGCAACAGTAAAGGAAGACTCAAAGTGTTAAAAGGACTCTCAAAATGTAGTATTGTGGCAGGTCGGGGTAAGTTACATTTTCTTCTGTTTTCTCTTTGGTTTTGGAACGCAGTGAAAATGCACTGTGGGGAGAGCTTTTCTGTTGTTTTTAAGAAATGAGAGAATACTCCAAGCTCCCTTCTAGGATGACTTCCTCCTGCGACTCTGCTCTGTTTTTGTGGGTGTTCTGCAGGGAGGCCCCTTTCTCCTAGAGCCCTGTCGTCATAGACCCAGAGGCCCTCAAATTCTGAGTGGCCGGGGTTTGGAGAGCTGCGTTCGGGTCGTAGAGGCAACAAGTCGTGGACTCTCTAGCCCCAGGCAAGCGCCGCATTGCGCCGCAGCTGAGCCTGTGGCTCGCCTGACTCAGGAATGAATTTTGCACGTGTAAACTACTTGCCTGTGGACGCGCACAGCTGTGACTCTGGGGTTTATCAAGGGAAAAAACTATTGCCTTAAATGGACGATTTGCAAAAACTCAGCCATTGGTTCTTGCCAAATGACTATTGATGCAGAGTAAACCCTACCGGTTGGTGCGTGCGCACGTTTGTTTAACCCTAAAAATATTCCACTTCCGAGTTGCTCAAGTTGACATCCACTTGAAATCATTTGTATTTTTTTTTTTTTTTTTTTTTTTTAGGGCTGGAAAATAACTAGGCATGATCTGTGGGAGATGGCTTAGATACATTGGTGGGGGAGGCATATTTCACTGGAAAGTGATGCTCTGTATTCGCTGAATGTAGGAAAGTGTCCCAAAGAAACGCGGCTCCCAGTGTGCGCGCGTACCACATTTCCACAAACGTCTGTTACAAATGCACTTTCCTGCCACTAACCTGCGGCTTTGAGATTCGATTCTGCTGTTTGAATAATATTATTCTTCTGCATGGCATGGAAATTCAGACGCCAGCAATGAGCGGTCCTTCATTTGAGTACCTGCAAGCATCTGTAGCAAGCTACATTTTATTTATTATTATTACCTTTCCGCTACCAGAAACGTGGAATAAACATGTGCTGCCCCAGAAGTTGGGCGGAGCTGATCCAGATGTTGGCAAACACGTCTTTACCAGTTGTATTTTTGAGGAAGCCCAGAGACATGGACCAAAGATCCGAAAAGAAATTGACAAGGGAACTGATCAGAGGCGATTTTGTTCATTAGCAGGAGCGACTCCCGCGCTGGGTCTGGCGGGGGCGAGCATGTAAAATGCAACTTTTGCTCCATTGGTTCTCTAGGTGAATTAGCACATACTGGGACTGAACAGTCCTTGACCTTTGCCTTTATGTTTGCGCAAATGTTTGCCTAAAACACAATCGGCCTTGACAAGAGAGCATGCTACCGTGTGACACTGCCTATTCACCAGATAGATGTTCCCTGCCACACACGACCCAGAGAAGCTTTTTAAATAGCTTAGGTATTTGCACAAACTGTATAAATTAATGTCGGATGATTGCTGGTTGCTGGTTAAATAGGAGAGAGATCATTTAGGTGAGGAATACATGTATCTCTCTGGCCTTTTTTTTTCTTACTAAAAAAGTCGGTAAGATAACTGATAGCAAAGGAAAGTTTATGTTTGTGGGAGTCAACAGGTTCTTGTTTGATCAAATGGCACATGAATGTAGTTTTCTCACAAATGGCTTTTCCACAAAGATGGGGAGTGGATGAAGGAAGAGGAGAGATGGAGAGTGGAGAAAGCTGTGAGAAACTAATAATTAGGATAACTGGTAATGGGGAGGTTTGGAATATGATTCTGGAGGATTTATTGTTCCTGAAGGAGCTATGGCCAGCCAACAGGCTCTCAGCTCTCCGGAAACCCCATGAAACTTGCGGGGGAAGTTATCCCGATTACTGAGCTTTATGGCTTTGAACACTTCCTCCAGTAAAACCAAATACTTTAGCAGGAGGAGAAAAGCACCTTTTAAAAATCTAAAATTGGTTTACGTCCTTTAAACCTCATACTATAGATCTGAAATTATTTAGAGAACTGGGCTGCCTTTCCCTGAACTTTGACATAGGAGCAAAATAACTTTCCTCGACTGTGGTTTCTAGCTGAGATCAGAATTTTCCACATTCTTTCATTATCTGCAACAAGGTAAAACCTCACCAATTTCCATGGCTCAATTGTGTTGGCAGATAGGACTACCAAGACAGGGAGAGCAAATTAGGAAAAATGAGGATATTTTCAATATTCCTTAAGGGAGTGTCATTCCTTTGAAAGAGAGGAGTATTTACTTCTTTCAGTACAAGGGATGCAGTAGACCAGGGTGGCACCAACTCATGCCACAGCCTGGGAATGCAGATTTGAATATGTGAAAGTCGCTGTGATTTCTCCAAACATTTGCAAGGTATTTTTCAGGTTTCCATGAACTGTGTTCAGGTGGAGAAGAGGGAGAGCCACCAGTTCTCCCTTGGAAGCCCTTTCTCTTGATTTCTGAGCAAAATTTGCCTTCTCTCTGTTGAGCTATGGAGATTTTCAGGGTAGAAGAAAGTTTGTTTAAAAGCCATGTTCCACATTGACTTTAGGTACAGCACAAAAGTAGCAGAAAGGTAAAAACAGCAATCTTAGAATGAAAAAAAATAATATATTTAAGAACAAGCACCTAAAAGAAAATTAAGGGGACTCTCCATTTTTCAATAATCTCCATAATAATTTCTTAACTAACAGAAGTAATTTGTTAAGTTATTCTTATTTCTTGCTTAATTAACAATGTGATAAAGTATGAACTACTTCAAAACACTTCTTTAAGGCCGATGCAAAACATAAATGTCTGTGCATTTTGACTTTAGGTTCAGAAATATGGGCAACTAAATATACATAAAAAATCATATTTCAATTCTCAGGGGGTATTTGTCCATTTTATTAAGTGTATGTTCAACTATTTTTTCAAAGTTGTTTTATTTTAAAGTAAAATGGCTCTAAATTTTCTCTTCTCTCTGCTACTTACTGTATCCTACAATCTTCAGAAAATTTAGGAATGAAAGACATAGAAATGCAAATATTAGTGTTCTATTATGAGATATCCTATAGTGACATAGTGTAGGCAAGGCAGCAATATGTTTCTAGCCTTTTCTTCCCTGTACCTGGGGGTGTGATGGGTTAAGTTTATTCAGGGTAATGGGTAAATTGGGACCTAAAGTCTACAATCCATGATGATGAACACAAGGGACTTAGATTTAAATTTAATTGTTACAAAAATCAGCTTAGGAATTCAAGAAATTTCCAAATTTGCACAATTTGATACAGACACATTTTTAAAAAATCATTAGAAAAAAATCTGTCTATTATACAAAATGTGTCTCACATATATTCTAGTATCAAAAATTCAAGTACTTACTCCATTCATTCACTTATAGTAACTAAAATTGAAGATGAAATGTGGTTAATTCCATTTTTTTGCTGACAGACATCTATTAATAGAGTTTGTGCATATTATTGGCCAGAGCTAAAAATATCATTAAATGTTTATATTATGAACTCTGTCAGTGGTTTTACCTAGAAGTATTCAAGAGAACATATAGTGATTTATTGATATCAATAAAGACACAGCACAATTGCCAGAAGTGTTCTAATTCAAACAAATAACACAATTTAAATGAGGAAGAAATGAGAAAAACATTTTTATGTTTTATAAAATATAAATATATTCATAATTGAAAAATTAAGGTAACTGATTTATTCTTATAAGATTTGAGTATGTGATAGTTGTCTACTGAAAAATTGTTTGCATATAAAATTAATGTTTCTTAACCCAAATTAAAGTTTCCACCTAGCCCAAATTACCTGCTTCTGGCAAAGAGAGTACAGAAGCTGAGGCAGTATAGTTCAGGGACTGGATTCCAGAGGGGCATTTGGAAGAAGCCACACAAGTTTCGGCAAACAAGTGAGATTTATGATCTCGATGCTTAGAAATCTTTCCTATGGGCAGTCCTGGAAAATCTGGGATTTTGAGAAGTCTGGGCCCCCAGTTTAATCCTCTTTGGTGTAAAAACTGTGAATTCAGAGCTAAAGAAGGGGGAGGGAATATTGCAGCCTTTAGAGAAGGGTGCAGGACCTGAAGAACTGAAAAGCTCCCACACTTCACTCTCACCTGACATTTCAGGGGCCCCTTAATTTAGTCACAGAAGTCGATGCCCACAGGGAGTGAGAATTTGGCAGGTACCAGGTGCTTCAGGAGGACTTGGGCTCATTCTATGATTCAGCTACTGCTGTCTCGTGAGGGAACAAGGGGCCACAAGTATGGTTTTTTTGTTGTTGTTGTTGTTATTGTTGTTTTTTTTTTTTTGGTTTGGTTTGATTTTAGCTCCTGACTCTCATTTATATATCAGATCCCCATTTCCTTTACCCTTCACTCCCTTTGTCGGTAGCTTGGAAGACCTGGAGACTTGTTGCTTTCTCCCACTCCACACTCTTCTCACCTTCCCCCACCCTCTTTTACTGCTTCACACCACCTCACCTTGTCATACTCCCTCAACCCTTCTTAAACCTCACCTTCTCACACTCATAGCCCCTCATATTCTCTTGTATCCATCTCAACCTCTTACCCCCTCCTACTACTCATCCTCCACTTCCACAGAATCCCCCCGAATCCCCCACATCTACTTCATCCTCCTCACTTCCCTCAGACCCTTTACCAGCTCCAATCTCTTCATCTCCACACCCTACACTCCCACACATTTTCAGAGTCCCCAGACTCTCCTTGACCCCTCACAATTAGAACTTCACTAGCTCTTTCACATCAGTCACCTCCCCATGCCTTCATATCCCCCCACATGTCTCCAGGCATCCCTTCCCCCCAACTCTTACACCCACTATATTCACATCCTCTACACCTTCCACACATACTCCAGACTCAGATTCCTACTCCCAGTCAGGTACACCAGTCATCTCCTCCCCCGGCCTTTTCATGGGTGGGATCTCAACTCCTCGGTCTGTTTGTGTTGGAGAACCTTGCGGTCTGTTTGTGTTGGAGAACCTTGCCTCGAGTGTCTTCCCCTCTGACTCCTCCTTCCAGAGCTTTCTTCCATACCAGAGTGTCAGCATATCTGTCTCTGGTGTTCTCTTTGGAGAAGAGAACATGGCTATCTCCCTTTCACTTTTTTCACTCACCAAGGCTCGTAGTCACAGCATACTGGGACTGGGAACCTAAAGAGTTGTTCCCTAGATCCAGTGCTGGGGTAGGTGTGGGTGGGAAGCCAGGGCCTCTCATTGGCTGTTCTGTTCTCAGCCCTTAGCTTCAGAGGGCTTGTCCTTGTTTCTCCTTCCAGATTTGTCTTCAGTGTTCAGGGATACAAACTCCTATGTTCAACATTTCTATTAGCAGTGTGAGTGGGTAGGAAAGATTCTTTAAACTAGAGATTCTCCAATTTGATCGAGGTTTAGAATCACCCAAAGTTTGTTTAAAAACAAACAAAATAAAGCACAACTAGAAATTGCTTGGCCCCATTCCAACAGTTTATGTGAATTTACCTTTCTAATAAGTTCCCAAGTGATGCTGGGACCACATTTTGAGGCAATTTGAGCGATGTTCAGCAGGATGAAGTGATTCTATTTGTATAGTGAGAAGACACAGGGAGAGCCACAGAACTCGGAGGTTCAAGAGGAGAATGACACTCAATGGATAGATAGGAACAGTTTCCTAAAAATGTCCTAAATGAGAAGGTACTTTGAAAGTATGGATTTATTCTACAAGGTTAGGGCTTTTTTCTGTGAGAGGAAGGGAGGAAGAAAGAAGACTGTACCCAGGACATCTCCTTTCCTAAGCTTTCGCTGACCATTTAAAATGAAGCTAAGATGTTTAGAATTTGTGGGGGACTGGGTCTTGAGTCACTGAAAGTGCTAGTCACTCTGTATAGGTTTATTATTTTTGAGCCTGGGGATTTGTGTGTGTGTGTGTGTGTGTGTGTGTGTAGGCTTGCTCTCTGCCTTTGCATTTAAGTTTCATTCAAAATGGACGGCCCTACAGAATCACCTTTTCCAGCCTAGGTAGTGGTTGCTATGGTTACTTCCTGTTTCCTTTCCATGTACCTGTGATGAGACCTCACAGATATCTCCCTTCAGTTCTCCTTGAGGGCTAAAAGGTGGCCCAGAAACTTTCGGCCAGTTAACATACTGCCTTATCAATTGTCTAGGGAGTAGTTTTCTAAATTTATTTGGAACTGCAAAGGTAAACAAATGAAGGAAAAAATACTTAAGAGAGAAAAGGTAAAGTTCTTCAAATTGGAACTTTCTTGTGTGTGTGCATGTGGATATGTCTATGGTACATTTAACCAGTAAGAGAACACATACCATAAGCAGTCATGTTGCTAGACAAAAGTTTTCTTTGATTTTGTATTTGAATTTACTTAACAACATACATTTTAAATACCAATCCTGGTCACCTGGGCCAAGAACATTTACGTATTTTTCTCCTAGCTGATTTTATCAACAGTTTTCAATCTCATTTTCTCAAGACTTTGAGGCCAAGGCAGAATTTTCTAGCCTTCCTTTGGAGATCAGGATCCAGGGATTAGAGTTCTGGGATCTTGGCAAGGGTTTATACTACTTTTTCCATGATGTTTGCAAATCCCTAACAACAATTCTGCATTCTAATTTTTTTCCTCCTTTCTTTTTGTATCACAAATAATTATGCTGTTCAAACATGGCTTAGAAAAAAATACAGTTACATTAACATGTTTCTTCTACAATTTTGTTTTAGAAATGACTAGAATTTTCTGTTAATTCATAGTTTTTTTCCTGGTTTGAAAAATAAAAATATTTAAAATTTATCTTGCTAAATATCTATCATTTGTTAGCACATTTTGGTTCCTGTTCTTCAGCCTCTGAAGTATATGGACATTACTAAAATGTTCAGGGGATCATCAGCACACCAGTTCCTTGAGAAAATGTTGGGATACGCTTTACGCTACACAATCCAGTTGGTCAGAATTTAAAGGTGTTCAAGTTGAGTCTGCTTTTCTTTCTCTTACTTTACAATCCCTTTTTGTATTTTGTATTTTATTTCAAATAGAAGCTTTTCCAAGGTTATTTTTAACATACAAAAGGTAGCTAAAAAAATTGGATACTAAACGTTGAATCCAAACTAAGTAAATTTTTGAAGTATGCAGTATCCACATTTCTCATTGACTTAAAATAAAAATGAATGTAATTCAAATCTACTTGTGTTTTTTTTGTTTTTGTTTTTGTTTTTGCTGTTTAAATGGAACATTCAGTGTGGCAAAATGAATCTATAAATGTGTGATCTGTGTATTAGACCCAGACACAACCAGTTCAATAATGATTGATACTATTTTTAAGTAGTGGGCGCTGAACACATTATCTAAAGAAATGCTCTGAGCATCTGAAGGTTGAGGATCTTACAGTGATCTTAGTTCTGGGAAAATGACTCATGTATGTTTTGGCTCAGTGTTAGTCTTACTAGCAATAAGTTGTGGCAAATAAAATCTGACCATAATGATAATATTAATATTACTGTCCCTTTGGAAAAGAAAAACTGAATTCAGTATCTGTTTGCTTTGGCATTATTTTTTCCAGCCATCTAACTATCCTTTATAGTAAAGTGTGGCTGTTGTTTCTTGAGTTGTTGTGTCTACCCACTCCCTTCTCTCTGGGTAAACCTCCTCTCGCGCCCCCTAGTGGAGGGTTTGGCAGTGCAGAAGCAACAACCACCAGCGATTATTTATTGATCACCTGCTGTGCACCAAGCACTGTGGAGGAAGCTGTAGCTTGTCCAGATCTGGGTGAGGTCTAATGCCACGCACGGGCTCTGTAAAATGATTTAAGATTGAGCAGATATTCTAGCTCTGGGTCCTTGTGGCTCCTCACCTGGGGGCCTCTTCAGAGCCCTCACTCACGTTGCACTTGGAGCCTGACTGGAGGCATTTCTGGCCATCAGAATCTCCTAGCTACAGTCAGTTTGGGATGGAGAGGTTTGCTGCTCCTTGGCGGGCCTGGTTATAATTTGTGTCCTCTTGTATGGAGCTGTCCAGTTTGACCTGTGGCTACAACCAATCTTGGATCAGGATTGTCAGACCTCGGTTCCACCACACTCTGTTTGAAGATCTCCATTTTGTGCAGTGGCAGTCACAACAAAACTCAACTTTCCTCTGTGACTTTGTTCTTTTGATTTTTAATAGATCAAAGACGTGGAGGGAGGAAGGAAAAGCGGGGCGGGGTGGGGGGAGAAGAGGAGGGGCAAGGATTGTTTTCGTGTCAAGATGCATCGCCCATTTGAGGCCACTAGCCCCATTAGAAGAGAAAAGTGCACGGAAAAGGGCGAGAAACCTGCACTTGGCTCGGCATTGTTTAGGGGATTCGAGCTGCGGCCGCCGTGGCCGCCGCCGTAGCCATACAGTACAGTCTCCATGGCAACGCAACCTGCTGCTGCCGCCGCCAAAGTTGAAGGCGCTTGAAAGGCTTGAAGAGACCAGAATCTCAACCCCTACTTTGGTTCCCCCGAGAACAACGGAGAGAAAATAAGGCAGGGAAAGAAAGGAGGAGGAAAGGAGGAAGGAGGGCGGAGGGAAGACAGGAAAAGGAGAAAAAGAGAAAAAGGGAGGGAGGAAATATTTGTATGAATGAGAGGGACTAAGAGAGAATATGAGAGAGAGGGAGGGAGAAGGCCAAGAGAAACCCCACCCCAGGCCCATGAATGCTGGCATTGTCCCTTCTTTTCTGAATCTGATTTACCATATCATAACCCCCAGGAAGAAGAAAACATCAATATCCCGAAGGAATGGAGATGTTTCTATGGGAAACCTAGGAATTTTAGTCCATAACAGATCTGGCGTAAAAAAATCAAAGAGATCAAAGGCAGAGCTCCCTGGAGTAGAGATGCGTCTCTGAATTAAAGATGGACGATGCAGACTACAAAGTGCTTTTTTCTTCTTTATTCAGTCCTCTGTTTCCATTTCAAGGGAGGCGCTGGTCTCGTCATATCTGAACTAGACAGTCATTGCGAACAATGTCATAAAGAGGATAAAAGAGGGAGTGGGGGGCACCAGGAGCTCAGCTTCCTCTGTCCTAGTTGGTTTTCCAACCACCTTCTCCAGCATTCTCAGCACAGGTGTTAGCCCAGCCCTACTCATAGAAGGAGCTTGTGGAAAAGCCCACCCCTACCTTCAAGTCTGTAGGGGCACCTAGGAAAAATTAGATTCTCTGAAATCAGGAGATGAGAAGTGGTATTAGGTTGTTTTCTTGCCTTACCAAATTAAGCTTGGGACAATATCAAAGGCTCTGTGTGGCAGTTCTGGGATGGGGAGGAGAGAGCAGGATCTTTAGGCCCAGATGTAGATGGAGTGGGGTACAGAGTGCCCTGGGTCAGGGTAATTCGGGGCAGCCCCAATAGCTGTCTTTGCAGATATGGGTTCCTGGCATCTCTTTCAAGAGGAGACCCCAAAGAGGGAGACATTCCTGTTGGGAGTCGGTGGTCTAGTTGAGTAAGACATCTCCTTTCCAGACAGCCTTTCAATTTGCACATCTAAGAAACAAATAAATCTCTAAATGTTTTTTAGACACTGACAAGAAAGACTAGGTGACTTCTAGTTTGAGGGCAAAGTTTATTTTAAACAGTTGAACGTTTTATTGACCTTTGACTAGTACTGTGATTACCTAGTGATTTTAATTTTTTTTAAACCTTCGAGTTGAGTTAGGGATCATGATGCCGGGGTGTCAGTAGAAGTGTACGGAAAGGAATAGACCAGCAGCAGCCCCAGATGAAGGTCTTCTCCACGTGCAAAAAGATAATTCTCTTGTCTGGCTCACAACGTGTTCGTGTCTGTTTCCGTAGGTGTCTGCGGGGCGGCTTGTGGGCCTGTTGTCCAGCTTCTTTCTGACCCTACTTATGGCTGACAAATTAAAACAATAAATTTTCTAAAGCTGAAGCCTATCCGCTTCCTCTGTAAAGAAGAAAAGATAATCAGAGAGGTGGCCAGGACCTGCGTGTGGTGAGCCAATCCTCCAGAGGCCTAGGGTCTTTGCCCAGCGAGTCTCCCCTCAAATTTCCCTAAAGCCAGCGTAGCAGATGAATATTTGAGAAGTCAGTTAAGTTGTTTGCAAACACGCGCGAGCTAGCGCGGCGAACGGAGGACAGAAAGCCTGTTCTCAGGGTGGAATCAGCATATGTACTGGCCGCAAGCAGCCCTGGGGTCAGACCCGACACTAAGTAAACAGCGACGTGGCCGAGGGACTCCTTTGTAGTGGCCACAGCTGTCCGGTCATCTATTGTGCAGCCAGAGCTGGGGTCTGGGGCGCTGCCCTGGCGCCAACTCTGTGCACAAAAACATACCGCGGAGGGCTACACGCATGGCCGCCCCCAGGCCTCCAAACCTTCTCTTTCTGTCTCCCCTTCAGCATCCTGCACCATGCAGACAGTTTTTCTCCTTAAGTAAAAAAGCACCGGTGTAAAAACTCCAGCACCTGGTGGGAGGAGGAGAAAGGGAAAAGACCTTCCTTTCCAATGGAGGTGGAAAGAACAGAAGCACAAGACAAAATAACAGGAGGGTTGGAAATCGAAATAAAACTGATAGCAAGAATGATATTCAATGATCTTGTTAACCAGATTTTTTTTTTTTTTGTCCCGAGTTGTATGTCTTGGAGAAGTTAGTGAGTGTGTCCGATGACAGAGGAGGAGGAACAGGGATGAGGCAATGCTTTTCCTGAGCCAAGGGGTTGGGGTGGCATAGTCTTGGGTCTTGATGGCTCACTCAGGGAGCCCTACAGAAATGTCCCCAAGGATTCAACCACCTGGGAGGCCCTTTACTTCCAGTATTTCTCCTAAGGATGAAACTTGCAATTCAAACACTCTCGTTGCTGGCTCTCTCGTCCCTTACCCGCCCTATCTCCACTCCCACATTCCCCTTCCAGCAAGGTTAGTGCACTGGAAGCAACACGAAGGGGCAGTGTGGAAGGTGAGGCCCGAATTTTAGGCTACTTTTGTCTGATTCAGACTCTTTCAGAATGACCAGCAACTTCAACCTGTACGGCAGAGCCAGGACTCACTGGGCTGAAATGACTTTTGCATGCTGGAGTCCTGTGGATAAGCTGAAATTTACAGAGTAGCTATCAGGCTATGGGGTGCTAGAGAGGCTCCTGAGATGAGACCTTTTACACCTTCCAGACCCTTCCTCACCCAAATACATGCTTCAGATTCTGTGGCTCCCACTTCGTAGAGGTTTTGGGGCACAATTCTCAGGACTATGGCTAAAGGAGCCAAGTTGGAGGCTTGGACCAGCTGCCTATGGCTGACCATTCAGGCCCTCATTGAACCCATAGTCAACAGGGCATTTCACATCCTCAGTGAGCCAAGCTTGAGGAGCTTCAGTGCTCTGCCAAACACTGGAGAATGAAACCAGTCATTTGGCTTAGGTGGCTTCTCTCTGATTTACCTTTTGAAATTTTAACTCCTAAATTTAGAAAGGTGGGAGGTAAAAATCATACCAAAAATTTAAAATGCTATCAGGGTGTTGCTGCTGAAAAAAAGTAAATCCACAGATCCCACCTGAATAAGAGACCTTGATTCTGACAAAGGTTTTAAAACTCAAGCTCCTGCCCCCCTGTGCAAAAATGCTCAAGAGATTGAATTATTTTTAATTTTTTTTTTTTTAATAACAGAATAGCCAGGGTGAAGTGAAGGCTAACATTTTGAGTAGCAGACGCCACTAAGTTCCTGCTGTTCAAATGAGGGAGAAAGTTTTGAGGTCCCAATCCATAGAAACTTCAATTGTCAAAGCTTAATTAATGTGAAGAATGGATGATTTTCAAGCACTCTGACAGTGGTTCTAATTGCCTGCTTGCTCTTGTGTGTGATTTGCTGCAGGGAGTGGGCTGGACAACTGTGAACCAACTACCTACCAGTAAGTTTATCAAAAAGAAACTCTTGAATGATTGGGGGAGTCTCAGGTTTTGGCCAGCTGGGGAGGGAACTTGGCAAGAGCGTTATTCGTGTCAGAGACTGTAGAATCCCGTGGGCATGTTACCTGGGGACCACGGTCCCCCAAACAATGTTGTGTAGAAGCTTTTCAGCAGCTCTTTCCAGATCATTTATCAGCAAGCTTTGGGGATCTGTCTCTCTATCTATCTGTCGATCGATCTACCTATCATCTATCTATCCATCCATCCATCCATCTACAGCTTGGTGAGACATTTGCCGAGGACAAATCCGATGGCAAATCGTTCCTTAGGCGGTGGTTCCTTAGGCGAAGAATTTAGACCACCGCCGCGGTCTATACCCGAGACGCGTCTGGCGGAAAAGACTGAAATTGAAAGCCGCGCCAGGCAGCCCAGTCTCAAAATTTCAAACGCTGCCCTCGCCCTCTCTGGGTTGGAAGCGGGACTGCCCAGCTTGCTGAGTTCCCCTTTTAGTTGGAAGGGATGTGGGGAAATATTGGGTAACTTTCCATATCCGCAACAAATAAACAGGGTAATTAAAATGACGCAAATGCTGGTGTTGGACTTAGCTGCTTCTATGATCATTAAAGGCAGCGACTTAAAAAAAATCAATTAAGCCTAATGATGGACCTTTACTTCTTGTGAATAGATGGCAAGTTAAACCAATTAGACACATTCATCAAATTCTTTCCACCAAGTTTCTATAGACATTAGGATATGTTCTCAACACAGCTCAGGAACTCGCACAATATTAACCGCCCAGCGCCGGGGCAGGTGGGGAGCCACGTGGATCGGGGTTAAAGAAATGCAATCCCCCACCCCCATCCCATCCTAGGAAGCCGATTGCTTCGGGGCAAGGCAGGTCCGTTCTTGAATCTTCCTAGTACAGCACCGGTCCCCTTCCCATCCAACTTCTTTTCCAAAAAGTCGCTCAAAATTAACGAGTTTTCTGTTTTCTAAATCCCTCTGTGTGGTCAAGAATCCTGGATGTGGGAGTGTTTGGCAAAACCTAACTCTTCTTGGCGCAGAGTAGCACCTAGGAAAGGCTGAATTAAGAACCCAGAGAACGCAAATCGAATAATAGGAAAATAATGTTAGTTCTCCCTTTGCATTTTCTTCAGAATCTTTTCCGGAGGCCAGAGTGTTTCCAAGGGACCCAGATCTGTGGGCTGGGGGTGGGCTAGGAGGAGGAGCCGCAGGGAGAGTCAAATATGCCGAACTCCCCAAACACCAAGCGTTACTAACATTCTGGTATCACCAGGTCAAATGGCCTCAGTGCGAGATGATCTTCCCGAACGAATTTAAGACTTTTTTGAGTTGGAGTTCGGACTCAGCCTCGCCAGAGAGCGCAGAAGTTGAAATTCTGGGTCATTTTCCGGTGGCCTAAGCTGTCGCAGTCTTCCTCTAAAATAGGAGTTTCATCTGTTGGCTTAGGGGCTATAGTTTGAACAAGAACTTACTTTCCATTGCTCTGGAAGTGACAGGTAGTGCTATAGCTTTTAAGGAAGAAAGAGATGAATGTATATGCTGGGTTCCCTGTGAGAAGCCACAGGCTTTTAAACAACATGTGAAAGGGCATGAAATTCAGCATCCAAGTAGATCCTAAAATTTAATATTCATTGCCTAACATATTCCCATAACTATTATGTATCACCGTATTTGGAGTACGCTGACATAATTTTCATTTTATTGTTATTTATTACAAGAGTACATAAAATGATGTATAAATATTTATTAGGAGGTAACGTATTTATAAGAACATACAAATGTATGGCAATAAATATATCAGATATGTAATATTTATTTGATGATATGTCCTAGGCTAAATATGTATCTAGAGGCACATATGTATATGTATTTATAGTGTGTATTTACAATCGATTTTGGACGATACTGAGTGAAACCTTTTGAGCTCCATCCATAGCTGACTGAGGCAAAAACAAGCATCTTCTTCTTAGTAGTGCCATTTCTAAACCCTTCTCTTGATCATCACTCTGTCATCGCCTCCACTACCTCCACATAAATGAGAAAATAATATAAAATAGGTAAATAAACAGAACACTCCAACCTTCTCCCAACCGGGCAAGCCTAACCCTTCACCTCAAAGCTGTTTTTTGTTTGTTGTTTGTTTTGTTTTTTCTTTTTTTAAGTTTGATTCTGCTCCCAAACTTTTCCACTGCATAGAGACTTTTAGGGCCAATCTCGAAATTGGCGGAGATTCTGCGCCCCAGCTCCAGACCTGAGCAGAAGGCATGACTCAGACCTATTCCCGGCCACCAGGAAATAATGGTAGTTGAATAAGGGGAATAAAATTCAAGGTGAGGGCGAGCATTTGGACTGTTACGCATGTGAGCACAGTCCCGGGAGGATTTTTTTTTCTTTTCTTTTTTTTTTTTTTTTTCAGCTAACGGTCTTTGAGTGCGAGTCTATGACATCTGGTTGCAGATAAGGAGCGGGTAAGAGAGATAAAAGTTGAAAAGGTTTCGATTTGCAAGAGAACAAACTTTTTGAACTCTCTATGCACATGGTGCAAATCTGCCTGTAATCATTTTTCAGCTCATCCGGGAGCTGATATCCCAGAGAAGCCCCAAAGTAAATAAGCATCCCTCCCACCCCCCAAAGTCACGCCTTTAAAAGGAACACCGTCTGCCTAATTACGTTTGAATTATGCAAGGAGCTCCGCAGAGGATGGAACTTTAGACAAATAATTGCTCCATTGTGAGCCGCCGGCCCGCCCGGCGCGGCCTCCCTCCCCTTTTCATCACTCGCGCTCGGAAGGCGGCGGGGCTCTCAGCCACCTGAAAACCGCCGCTGGGGGCCGAGCCAGAGACTCCTGCCTAATTAACCTACTTTTCCTCCCAGTAGATGTCAAGATTTTAGAAAAAGGGTTGGGGGAGGGAAAAGAGGGACACACAGGGGTTCCCCACAACCCCAAGAGTCGAAACAAAGTTCCTTTGCCAAGCTTCATAGTTGTGATTCGTTTGCACTTCAGGCAAAAACTTGAGATGTCCAGGGAATTGCTTGGAAAAGCTTCCGCTGCTATCGGGGTGCCTTGAGGAGACAGAAAGTTTTGGAAAATTAGTGCCATATGTGTGTTTCAATAGTGTTACAGTAAATCATAGTAATCAAACAGTTTCTCAAAGTTTGGGAATAAACGAGAAAATGTGAAGATCTCTATAATCCTTAAGCATGCAAGCAAGTTACGTTAATTTTAACCAAATGAGGATTCCTCTCTTACCAGTTTCCTGAGGACCACTCTGCTGATCATCCAGCAACAGTTATTTATGATGTTCTCCTCACGGGTAGATTCCCTATTCAAAATCAAAGAGTTGATTTTGATTTATTTCCATTTGTTTTAATTTGGCTAGGACTGAAATTGTATTTTCAGGATCAGCAGTCATATATTTGGATCATGTTATTGGGAAAAAATGTAATTACCTTCAAACCTCAAGAGCTCATATGCAAGCTGTGTAATAAAATGATTGAAAAACACACTATTGGCTCATTAAGTCTCTTTTTAAATATTTTCTCACATTGATAAAATTCACAGTATACTAGCCCTCTATTAAAGTAATTTTGGAAGAAAATATATGGGCTTTGAAATTTACAGGAGCTGAGGGTGAAGTGGATTTAGTGTTAGAACAGAAAACTAAAGGTTCTTATAGATTGTTAGAAATATTTTCTATAAAAAATATAGATGCATTGCTATTCAATTAGTTGATCCCCTCCAGCTTAAAAAACTCCACAGGACACTAGCTAAAGGTGTACACAAACTTTTCTCCAGAGGGCTTATGTATATTTATTTATTCATGGAGCCCAAGGCAACCAGTGTATTAGAAGCAGAGATAGAAATGCGGTGAAGGGCTGGCAAAGGTAAAATGCTTCTGAAGTGAGTTCCTGAGGTGAAAGTTCCTAAATGGCATTCTTTCTCCAGGAAAGTTATTTATCAGCACACGTGTTTCAGTGAAAATAGTCAAGATGTTCTGAGTAATGGGCTATGAATCCCACAATTAAGTGAACTCTGCAGTTTTCAGTGACCATTTTCCTATACACATGCAGACAGATAATCACCTGTGTGTATACAGACATAGAGACAAACAATAGTATACCCCCAAAGATATATCATAAATACAAATATAAAAAAAGATTGGAGTGTGGGTAGAGCAGGGTAGATTTATAGAAACAGAGGAGATGAGGGCCACGTAAACTATCAGCTGAGTATGTGATTTTAGAAAGTGTTAATTCATAAAATCTCACCTGGCTGAAGGTATAGGCAACCTTGGGTAGCCCCTGACAAGGTGCCCAGGACTTGTAAAATCTGCAAAAGGTGAGTACAGGGCTCTATAACATGTGTTTCCTCTAGAGTAAGAATTAAAATGGGAAAAATGGTTTTAATCTCACATTTAACATGTAGAATTTTTTAAGAACTGGCAGGAGCTGCTTATGTAATTTGAGTCTATAAAGTAAAACATTTGCATTGATTGCCCATCACTCTCCCCGAAATGTCTCTGTACTCACTTTCCTGTTTACTCAAATCATTCCGAATTCTTCTGAGAAATCCCTGACAATCTTCACCCTGATGAATTTTTTATTCCACCTTTGATCATCATTTAAGAAATTAAAATATATTAATCTCAAAGAAATGCCCTAATTCCTAGAATTATACTATGTTTTCAATATTTTTTCTATTGCCATGCCGTCAGTTAAATACTTCTGAATTGCTTTATGGTCTAATACTTTCCCTCTTTCCCTATATTATTAGGTTTATATATTCAAACAAGTGAGCAAACTGTTATTTGATTATTTATGCAGATGACTGTCTCACAAGTAAAAAGACTCATTAAACTAGTTTTTTCCCCTACTTCTTAAATATACTTCTTTTTTTTTTTTTTTTTTTTTTTTTTTAAACTCAGATATCCTCTTTTTCTCACGAAGATTTTAAGACAAAAATCATAGTACAGCCACTGGCCTAAAAATGACATAGATAATAAAGTTTGCTAAGTATGTATGGGCTTTGATTTATGTTTCATCAAATTATAAAAATTGCACATAATTATTTAATTGGTGGACTCAAATAATATTTCAGGCAAGTTTTAGTATCCCGGTATGCTTAGGGAAGAGGATGAGGAGTTAATTATAAATTTCTTCCCTAAAGGAAAAGTTTCTCTGTAATTATTTGTTGTTTTAAATATCAACAAATCTTATTTTGTAAATTTGAGTATGCGACCTTAATTAACTAATGTACAAGAAAAAAGTTTTCATCATTTTCCATTAAGAAGTATGAATATTAATTATATTGAAATAATCAAATAATCTATATGGGTTTTACATATTAACTTTATATATATATTTATGTATACCCCCATACACATAGGTATACACACATATCCCAAGACCAAAACAAATTTATGGTAATTTAAAATCTTTTTTATAGGTTGTTTATTTATATATGAGTAAAGATTCCTATAATAAAATATTCTTGAAAACTTGTTACTTAACCAAACTAACAAATGATAAAGTATTTGCCAAAGAATAAAATTTATATAATATGCCACATTCTCTAATGATGGTATTGTATTTCAAATTTTAGATATTCTCCTATCTTATTATATTACTGTAAGAGAGTTTGGTTTGAGATATTTTTTGAGTTACATGCTCAATGTTAGTATTTATCTTAAAACAATGTTGCATTGCAGCTGCCTGGAAATACGTTTTAAATATTTGTGTTTTTGTAAATGTGGACAATATTTGTTCACAATTACCTCATTTTCAACTACATCTTAACTATTTTCCTGTCCTAATCAACTCAGTAGATCTTTAAAACAACATGATTTTTGGTATAACACAACTATGAAATAAAAACAGAAACCACCAAGAACAGTTTATTCTTATTGGCTACAGGGAGATACTTATTTCACACTGGAAGCATTATATTTTGGAGGTGGAGCTGACTCCCGAGAACATGTGCCAAGCTTCAGTGAAACGCTCTGCTGCAAAACCGAGGGCGTAGCCGGCCCAACTGGGTTCCTGGGAGCAGGGAGCCTTTTATTAGCTGTCCGTTTGTTTTTCAGGTGGAGAGTTCACCACCTTTTCTAGTCATGATGAATCTGTGGGTGAAACCTCTTCTGTGTAGTCTCTGAAAGAACACTGGATCCCTTTTAGTTCTAGGAGAACTAGTATCTTCCTGATTTTCTATAGTGTCGAGAGTTAAAAACACATATTGATTTCACATATGGAATTGCTCTGACAGGTTCTTTCTCTCTATTGATAGATATAATCAAAATAATGTTTTCACACTCACAGAGAAGATTACACACTTCCATTATTTTATTCTATTATATTAAAATAGTCATTTAGGGAACTTTCATAAAATTAGCATTTCCTAAAATAAATTAGTAGGTTTTTTGTGGTGACCCATTTACATTTAGAGGTGTAGTGGGAGAAATGTAGGAATCAAGGGCCAGCCAAAATGAAATATGAAAGTCTAGAGAATTTCTCATAATCTAGAAAACTTTGGGAATACAATACAGTATGAGAGACTTGTCTCTGGTGGATATCTAAATATCATTTAGATCCTTCATTTTACAGATCAAGAAAATGAAGCCGAAGGAAACGAACTGATTCTAAGTCAACGCAGCTAATCTAGGACCACATCTAGGTCTTCTGGTCTCCACCCAGCTTTTATTTGTGGGACTATACACATTATTGATGACTGTTAGCTCTTTGAAAGGCAAATCTGTGCCTCTCATAATTTTATTGCACCTGTGCTTGCCTTTGAACAAAAAGCTCTCAATGAAAATATCATTATATGAAGTCCTGATTGTGGACTGCATTGCCTTAGGAGGGCAGGACCAAAGCCCTCGCCAGACAACTATTATATTCTGGAAATACTGGAATAAGGATGCGGTAGATATCATATGGGAAGATATTATTTTCATAATCTCTTATTTGAGAGAAAAAGATTCTCAGCCCTTGCGTTCTTTGAAGTTGTGGGCCTGAGGCTGAAATAATTGATATGACATAGACACATACATGAAAGGAGCATATTAGAAGCCCAAAGAAACAAGATTTGTGCCAGAATATGCATGTGTATAGGAGGACAGTAGCCATACAACAGGCAGACACTTGACACCACAATGTAGCATGCAATAACTTATCCAAATATTATAAACTTAGTAGTCATAACTTAAAATGTATAGTTCAATATTATTTCTCTGTATGTTATTTAGGGAGCAAAATATTCTTCAGTTGCCTTAAAAAACTGATTGTCTTGTATTTCATTTTAACTCATTTTTGTTTTGTTTTGTTTTTAAATTGATACTTATTATATATACATATTTTGGAGTGCCTATGATAATTTGATACATTTATATAATCAAATCAGTGTAACTCGGGATGTCCATCACCTTAAATGTTTGTCTTTACTTTATTCTTGGAATATTCAAATTGTTATTCTATTATAGCTACTTTAAAATGTACAATACATGAATGTTAAACTATAGTTACCCTATTGACCTATTGAACACCAGGTTCATTGTAACTAATTTTGTTATGATTGACGTTGCATATATTGTAGAAAATAACATATTGGTCCTACTTCTGCTTTTCAAACTGAAAAAGGTAACAGCCTCAAATTATGTCCTTTCCCCAGGGGATTTTTTTTTTTTTTTTTAAAGGGACAAAGTTATGCTCTGTAGCCCAAATAGGAGGGAAGTGACATGATCACAGCTCACTGCTGCCTAGAACTCCTGGGCTCAAGGAATCCTCCTGATAGGACTACAGGTGTACATTATCACGCTTGACTAATTTTTAAAGTTTTTTGGGGAGATGGGGTTTGTCATCTTTTCCAGGCTGGTCTTAAACTCCTCCAGGGAAATTTTGAGAGCAAACAATATTTGATCAAATTATGGCTGTATAAAAAGTTTTAAATATTATGGGATTTATAGTAGCTCTGGGGAAATGATTTATCAACTGAAATAAGTAAATGCTGATAATCTTGATGCTTTGGCAGTCTAATGCTTTCATGAGCCAACAAAAACCATCTGGAGTATATAGCTTGCTGTTTCTTCTTGTCTAGTAGACAGTCAGTTATTTTGCCTGCATCTGCATCATATAATCTAAATTTGTTGCTACTTTTTGGGGGCTGGAAATTTGGAAAAATAATTGGTATGCTTTCCTGAAAATATCTCTTTGTTAGGCTGAGAATTGGCCTGGCCTTCTTAATACCAACCTACGATGATGTTATTTATATTAACAACTGTATTTGGGGCTTTCGTGATCTTTTGGGGGTTGAAGATTTCAGTTAACTTACTTGGGTGCTCCTGAGTCACCAGCTTACTTCCTCTCTCTCTCTCTTTCTCTTTTGGTCTGTGATACTATTTCACTGAAAATGATCTTTCTGACTAATGGTATGATAGTGCCGCAATCTAGAAGCTATTGAAATCTATTTTCCAAAGTATTTTTTTCTAGGAAAAGATATTCCCATTGCTGCTAGCACACTTAAATTGCATTTCTTTTTTTTTCCTTCTTGCTGAGCAATACAGGATTAAGTTGGGGTAATAAAATCAGTGAACAATATTGGTACCACCAGGACACTGCAGAACACAGGGGGCAACATTCTGGAGTTTTCTATGCAACAGGAAGATTAACTTGATTTTGAATTTGATGTAGGGATAATGCATTAAGATAGTGACCTGATCTCAGCTCACTGCAACCTCTGCCTCTCAGGCTCAAGCGATTCGCCTGCTCCAGCCTTCCAAGTAGCTGGGATTACAGGCATGAGCCACCACGCCCCATGCCCGACGCCCTGCTACTTTTTTTTTTTTTTTTTTTTTTTTTTAGACAGAGTCTCTGTCGCACAGGCTGGAGCACGGTGGCCGCAATCTCAGCTCACTACAACCTCCATCTCCCAGGCTCAGGCGATTCTCCTCTCAGCCTCCTGAACTGGGATTACAGGTGTGCACCCCCACACCAGGCTATTTTTTTTTTTTTTTTTTTGAGATGGAATTTTGCTCCTGTTGCCCAGGCTGGAGTGCAATAGCACAATCTTGGCTCACTGCAACCTCTGCCTCCCGAGTTCAAGCAATTTTCCTGCCTCAGCCTCCCAAGTAGCTGGGATTACAGGCACTCACCACCACATCCAGCTAATTTTTGTATTTTTAGTAGAGATGGGTTTCACCACGTTGGCCAGGCTGGTCTTGAATTCCTGACCTCAGGTGATCCACCCACCTCGGCCTCCTAAAGTGCTGGGATTACTGGCGTGAGCCACCGCGCCTGGCCTCACACCCAGCTAACTTTTTATATTTTTGGTAGAGACTGGATTTCACCATGTTGGCCAGACTGGTCTCGAACTCCGACCTCAAGTGATCTGCCCGCCTTGGCCTCTCAAAGTGCTGGGATTATAGGTATGAGCCACCACACCCAGCTTCTGCTAAATTTTGTGTTTTTAGTAGAGTCGGGGTTTCACCATATTGGCCAGGCTTGTCTCGAACTTCTGGTCTCAGGTGATCCACCCACCTCGGCCTCCCAAACTGCTGGGATTACAGGCATAAGCTACTGCACCCGGCTGCATATAGGTGACTTTTAAATTTCTATCTTCAGCCTCAGGTTCCATCCTGAGTTCATAAGCCCCATTTTCAGTTTCCTAGCAAAGATATGTATTTTTTAATGTGTGCTTTGTCAATCTGGACACATCCAAAATAGAATTGAAAATCCCCTCTCCCTCCTTCTTCTCCCCTTCAAGTCTGTTTCATGTTTTAAGATCACTAATTTTCAGTCCTTCAGGCTCATACTCAAGGAGTTTTCTTTTCACACCTCTTCCCCTTCAGTCCCCACATCCAATTTGCCTTTAAGTCCTTCAATACCAGCTTGCCTTTGGTTTCCTCTCCCCTTTTACTTTTTTATGTCTTGTACCTGAATAATTAGAATGTTTTTCTGTAACCACTCAAGTTCTATCTTCCAGTTCATCCTTAACATTAAGGCATCTGATCTAAAGAGGTACCATTCAGGATTAACTAGATGTTGGTCATTCTACATAAAAAAAAAAATCACACTTATTTAATTCCTACATGCACCCCATTCAAGAGGTGTCACCATCATTTATAAAGAAAATGGAAGGCTCAATGAGTTGAAGAAACTTACCCCAGGACGTTGGTAGAGTGGCCACCTGATTTCTCATTCAAATAGAAATACTTTTGAGCATGAAAGAAGGATACTAGGAATAAATATGTCCAGATAGATGTAAAAGGGAACTTCCCCAAACAAACCAGGACACTAGGTTATTTATTCAGTAAGTAATAGACTCAAGCAGGGTTCCCCTCTACGTCTGTCTGGAGAGACATTATAGCCATCATGTGACCATGAGGGAGTAGCTGATTAGCTGAGAATGACAGAGAGAAAGGGGAGAAAGAAGCAGATCTTTTGATGACAATGCTAATCCACCCCATCTCCATCTTTACGTTGAGTAGATAATAAATATCCTTGTTGTTTGAACTATTTCATTTCTTGAGGATGAATACATTTCAATATAAGGAAAGACAGTACATTATATGAGTAATGGCAAGGGTAGCATAAGGGTAGTGCAGGCCACTTTGAGAAATCAGTTGTGACAATCTAACCTAATCTTGTGTAAACGTGTATGTGTGTATTGGGGAATGGCCAGTGAAAGATTCTTGGAGGAAATAACATTTTAATAGAAACTTGCATGCTGAATTCAACTCTGTCCACCTACATTTTTGTATTTGGGAAACAGTGTTTTCCCTCCCAAGAACTTTTGGCCTTAGAAATTTACAGATGCTTTGCCTGCAATCCTAGCACTTTGGGAGGCCAAGGTGGGTGGATCACCTGAAGTCAGGAATTCAAGACCAGCCTGGCCAACGTGGTGAAACCCTGTCTCTACTGAAAAATATGAAAAATTAGCTGGGTGTTGTGGTGGGAGCCTGTAATCCCAGCTACTCAGGAGAATGAGGCAGGAGAATCACTTGAATCCAGGATGCAGAGGTTGCAGTGAGCCGAGATCACACTACTGCACTCCAGCCTGGGCAACAGAGTGAGACTCAGTCTCAAAAAACAAAAACAAATTACAGATGCTTTGATTTGCAACTTTGACAGACAAGTAATATTAGACGGGGTTGCCAGAGTCAAAGTGGTACAGGGATTCAACTTGAAAGGTCACCTGGAAGTTTTCTATTTATTTATTTCTCAATAATTTGTCTCAATTTTATTTCAACCTTGTTGGTGTGAAGTGTTAGAATGCAAATTACCTTTTTGCCTCTATCTTTCTTTTGTAAGATCTCTGGCTTTCTTTGGGTTATTTCTTGTTGAGCTGGAATTAAAAAAAGAAAAAAAAGGAAGGCCTCTGAATTCATGAGTGACTTGTTAAAAAAAAAAAGAAATATACTGAGCAATTCAGAATTATACAAACAATGTCAATTGTAGAAAGACCACCTGTTCCAATGGAGTCAGTCCTCAGAGATTTTAAATACAGTTTCTTCCAATCCTTAATTGCCTCAGGATGAGGCAATTGTGTATCTGTTTAGAACCATTAATAACCTACTTCACCTGATTGCAGTAAGTGTTTTTTTTTTTCCTCCAGATTTGTCAAATGGTAAATGCAAGGACTTTATGCACTGATAAACAACAAAATTGACCAAATTTAGCAGTAGGTCTCGGCCAAAGGCAATTTTTTCTTTTATCTTCCATCTAATTTGACAACTAATGGTTTCTGAAAAATTAAAGCTGGATGATTTCTTCAGCACACTTGCTTGATTTTGATTAGATCAAGTATGATCTGCCTTCTGCTTTGCTTTTAGGAATTGTTCTCAGGGTCTATTTCTCTCACTTTTCATAGCTCTGTATGATTCGATAAAGATTAACATATCTTTCTCATAAGGAGATGGTGTTCTGCTCATCTATTCCAGTCCGTTGATGTTTCTAATATTATCATTTGATTTTTGCAACTTAGACAAGTCACTTAACCTCTCTGTGCTTCAGACTGATTTTTATTTGTGAAACGATAATGAGGAAGCTAATAAGATAATTTGCTACATTTTTTTTTAGGCAAACAGAGTTAGAAAATTACCAGGGCTTCAAAAATTCTGGAATTAGCACATATCAACCAATTCTATTTGCTTTTCTTTCCAACCATTTCTAGAGCGCTTCCTTCAAGGGTGGAAGACTCACTATAGTGGCTCTCCTGGCCACAGCATTTTATACAGGTGTTTATTTTAGAATGGTTTTAAGAAAAACTTTAAAGGGAAAAGCAAGTCCAAAATAATAACCTAAAATGGTTTTTGTGGGATGGTGTGGGAGTGTGGAGATGAAGTTGTGAGCTGATGGAGTACACAGAAGTCCAGGAGCACTCCTTGCATCCTAACTTGTGTTAGAGATACACAGCCGTATCAGCTTTCACTGCTGTGTACTTGGAGACTTAATAACTAGCCTGCAAGAACTGGCCTGTTGTGCCCTTTGCAGAGGGCAGGGTTCCAATAAACGTTTAATTTAAACCATAAAATTCTAAAGATCTGGTCTTCATAAGTGAAAAGGAAGAGACAGAAAGCATACAAAGTGAAGTGGCAAAATGAAAGCAAATGCACAGTTAGTAGGCATAGTGTAGAAAGGCAGAAATGTGCCAAGGAAGAACCAGGAATCCCATAAAGTATGATGGCTCCAGAACAAAAAAGGAATTTAGATGTTGCAAAATAGACTTTGAACGCTTTGCAAGAGACTCCCAAGTTAATACTGAAAGTAGATTTTAAAGATACATTAAAGATGGACTCACGTGATGGCTTATGCCTATAATCCCAGTACTTTGGGAGGCTGAGACAGGTATATCACTTGAGCCCAGGAGTTCAAGACTAGCCTGGGCCACATGGCCCTGTCTTCTGCAAAATGTACAAAGAATAGTCAGGTGTCGTGGTGTGCACCTGTGGTTCCAGCTACATAGGAGGCTTAGGTGGTAGGATCCCTTGAGCCAAGGACGTCAAGGCTGCAGTGAGCTATGATCGCACCACTGCACTCCAGCCTGGGCAACAGAGACCTTGTCTCAATTAAAAAAAAAAAAAAAATATATATATATATATATACACACACACACACACACACACACACACAAAAGATGAAAAATTTACTAGAAAATTATCTGGACTCTATTTTAGGAGTAAAAATGTGCATAGGGACACATTTTTATCAGATCATCTAATTTAATATGATTTCTCATGGTTTGCAAGGCTTTTTGTGACGTGTTTCTGCCCTAACACTTGCTGCCTCATGACTACATGCAAGTTAAAAGTCTCTCTTTGTGCCTCAGTTTTTCTCATAAGTAAAACTGAGAAAATAACAGTACCTATCTCAGGAAATTTTTGTGATGATGAGATGAGATTATACCTGAAATATACCTAAAAGAGTACTATAGTAAGTGCTTACTTAAGGTTAGCTGGCTTTAACTATAATTATTATCATTACTACTATTATTATCATCAAGAGATGTTTTAAAAGCACAAACTTTGGAACCAGATTGCCCAGCTGTGAATCCTGGATTTATCACTTGCTACAAGTGGGTATGTGGTCAAGTTCTTTCAGCCTCCAGGTCTTTATTTCCTCATCTGTAAAATGGGAACAATAGTACTTACTTCATAGGGTTATTTTTAACTTTAAATCTATTAATGTATACAAAGGTTTACAGCTATACTTGGTTCATAATTGTCATTATGGTGATGATTATTTTTCTGACTGGCCCTCACCTTCTTGCACTGTACTCCTAAACCACATTGACTTGTGTTTTATCACATGAATCAACCTATTATACTTCAAGTTTTTTGCTCTTGAGCTCACCTCTTCAGCCAGGCCTTTCTCAACCACCCTGTCTCTTTTGCTCCAAAACCACAGGTATTCTCTATCTCAGTTGGTCTCAGTTTTGTCACAGCATTTTCTATCCGACATTGTCTTTGTGCATGTATGGCTTCCCTTATCCTACTCCTCACAAATCTTAAAGAATATAGATTGCATGCTTTGTTTGCTACGGTGACCTAGGGCCTAGATCAACACCTGTAGATGATAGGCATTAAAAATAGTCAAATCAATGAGCACAATTGTGATAGGGTCTAAAGTGATCTGCAGATCAGTAAAGATCATTTCCATCCTATTCTTAACAACAGTCTAGAACAGGGCAGTCCAAAATATGGTCCATATGATTGATTCTATAAAGTTGGGTCCAATGTTGGCAACTGTATACTCTCTGTCTAGACCGTGATACTTTTGGAATAAAAGGAGTTGCTGTTAATAATCAGGACAAAATAGTATGCAAAAAACTGGGGCAGTCCAGAGTAAATATTATCCAGGAATTATCTGCATTAGGATCATAGGTGATGATGGACTCATAAATGCAGCTTCCCAAGCCCTGTCCCAGCTCCACAGCATCAGTATCTTTGGTAAAGACACCTGATGTCTATATAAGGAAGTGCTCTGGGTGATTTTGAAACATGCCAAGCATGCCAGAGTTTGAGAACCACTGGGGTTGAGGATTAGAACATCCTCTTTTGGGTGCTTTGTCCCCAACCCAGGAGGCTTCCCTAAAGGCGTTAAATACCTATTAACACTGTTGTGTGAGAGCTGCAGTGGCGAGATTGCTGCATGGAAGCCAAGGACTCATTAGCACTTGTATAGGAACCTCTGCCTGTTCTTAAGGGTTAATTTCTTGGCAAACAATAAAAGTCTTCATGAAGCACTTCTGCAGAGTGAGGACAAATTTGGGGTGATGTAGTGCAAATTATAGGAAGTGAGTACATTAGCAATTACAGAGGTTTAATAAGTCTGAAAAAGAGTTTTAGTAAGTCTGGAAAAAATATGTATATTCTGGGAGAAAAGTGAATAATGGTAATATAATTAAAGGCTAATCACTTATAGTTGAATCCTATAGTACTGTATTTCTTTCTTAAAATAATGCTTTGGAGATTGGAGTTTGGAGTTTGAAGATCAGGCTAACACTAATAAAATACAGTTTTTTTTTTTTTTAATTTTTGCTACATGTATCTGTTTTGGTGGCATGGACAATATTTTCTGATTATGGGTAATAATGATACAGTAAATAAAGCTTTTATCACCCTCTCATTTTTTCACTTCTCACTTTAACGAAAAATTCTCCTTATCCATTTCATCTTCCTAGGGTGGGGGTAAACTACTAATTGCCATTTTGGTTTTCCTCATGCCATCTTTATGTTATCTCCTTTTTACTCTTATCCTTTTCTAAACTTTTCAAATTCCGTTCTCTTTTCATGCATCCTTGATACAGAAAGATAATGTATGAATTTATATCTTCATCAATTTAAAGTCTTACAGACAAATATGTAGGCTTGGTTTTGAACAATCTCAACAGACACTCTGCATTTAAGCTAGAATCCCTGCTAAGCAGCTTACTAAGACTTTAAACAAAATCATTAAATCATAGATAAGTCATTTTATATGGAGATGTATATAAGAGGCATAGAGATGTCATTTATGTATCTTGATTTACTATCATTTTCCGTGAAGTAAGAAGAAATTGATGGAGAAGGTGTTCTTGTGAGGTCTTCATTTAAAATAATATAAAAAATAAGAATTCATCAATAAGCATGTTAAAACAAAGTTCGAAGGTGCAGCTTCCTCTCATTGATTACTTAAAAGTTTGTGCATTTTATTTCTCACTATCTAAACCTAACTATGGGATTTGGCAACCACTCCAACAATCTGAATTTTGTAAGACAGAGATAAGAGGTTATAGTCATAGCTATCAATGCCAGGAATGAGAATGATGTGTGGAGTTTATAGAAATTATTCTCATGATTATTTAAATGTTAGGCTTGCCATAGTAATTTAGATAGGCAATTTTAAAAGGAAAACAATTTCATTGAAAATTGTGTGTATGTAACTTTAAAGGTTTTCGGCTTGGGATCAGGCTTTCTCCAATAGGCTGTCCACTTTGGGTAGCGATTGGCAACTTCTTTTCTACGTTTCCCAGTTGGTGCGGTTTCACTCAGCAGGAGGGTGACCTCTCTGAATTCAGAACACCTAACAATTCTAGTTCAAATCAAATCTCTGCCTTTTAAACCTTGCCTAAAAAGATTCTGTCTCTGAAATCTCCTATAGAGACATGGAGGTATCTTAATTACTTCTAACATTAGCTGAGTGTTTAAAATATTACACAGTATAATATCAAACTAGCTGTGTCCCGGGGCCTCCTCCACCCGCACTAATAAGCATCTGTATGCTAAGACAATCCATTATATTATAGTAATTGTCAAAAACCAACTTTAAGCAGAAAATAAATTACTGTTTCTAAGTGAAACATGAACCTTCTAATAGTGGGCATGCTTTCTCTGTGAATCAGTATTCTTAACCTAATAACACCTATAGTTCTGAGAGACAAGCTGTTGTCAAGATGCTGGCTCTATATGAGAGAAGTTGCTTTTATTTCGTAACCTGTATCACTTATCCCCTCTCTGTGTGCCCCCCTTAAATTTACTCTAGTTGATTGTGATTGTCTTCAGGTTTTAGTTTTGGGACTGTAGTTTAGTGTGCCAGAAGTGCAACTTTTGCCATAATTCAAAAAGCTATATCACTCTGGCTGTTACTTTTTGGGAATGGGAGCAAGCAGAAAAGTATACGTTTGGTAAAATCAGATTGAGTACCATCTTTATTTGGTACTACTTGTGGCTACAATAGAAAACATGTATTTGCAAGTTTTCCTCTTGAATACAATCTGGGGTTTAGTTTTTTAAAACACTTTTTTTTCCCCCTGAGACTGGGTCTTACTATGTTGTCCAGTCTGGCTTCCAACTCCCAGGCTCAAAGCAATCCCCTGGCCTCAGTCTCCCAAGTAGCTGGGACTTTAGGTGCACACCACTGTACTTGACTGCAGTTATTGTTTAATATGACATTAAATTATATATGAATGAATAATTTTTCATTTATGGTATAAGTTTCCATGTTAGGGTTTAGAATTATGTCCTGGTAACAGGTTAGGGAATTAGAAATCACCTTTAAAAAAATTTCTTTTATTCAAGGTTATAATTTCTCCACACAACCCCCTTCTCTCTCCTAAAAATGGGCAAAAATCTGTTAACAGTTTTATGATTTGAATTTTAAGGCCATGTAAATATAGCAGATATTATATATGATATTTTTGACATTTAACAAACATGCAAAATATCTTTTTAATACTCCTTTTTATTTGCCTGATACAAGTATTGATGATTTTGTTATTCAAATGGCATATATAGACTGGGGGTGTAATTCCTAACATATTTTTTTCATTTTTTTTTTAGGCCTAGGGAAAAGCCGAAATAGAAACCACAAATAACAAATTTTTATAAATTGTCATCCCTGGTTGGCTAGTTCTTCTCTGAAAGAAGTACAACAAAATAGAATGATGAAGAGAATATGAATTTAAGATTTACTTCATAAGAATTCTAAATTCTCCAAGTTTTATATTTAATATATGACATTTCTCTAAGTAGAATAACTTTTGGCTTGTTTGTTTTCAGACTTAAATATGTATTTTGGGTCATTTTTCTTAGAATTTAAAAACATATAGTCTTTGAAATAAGTTAATTTTCACTAGTGTGTGTAAAATAGCTGTATTTGCACTGATTTGTCCTGGACAATCAAAAAGAGTCATGCATTACAGCCATCTAATTATTCAAACTTTCCTAAAAATAGCTTAAAAGCAATTTAGAAAATAATAGAACATACATTCTTTACTCTGGGTAGAATGCTAGAAATAATGAGAATTTCAGAAAATAACATCAACACATTAGATATTCAAGAGAATGAAATAATATAATGCAACAACGACAACAACAAAGACTTAGGGGATAATGATGAACAATTTAGACAAAGGACATTAACTGTAATGTCAACTGCAGCAAAACAACATAAAAAAATGAAGACTTTTGGTCCTTCATTTGAAAAATGTTAGGGGCAACTAAGACATTGGGAACATATGTAATTGAAAGAAATAAAAATTCCTTTCTGAAAATTGAAAAAATGAGCAGAGGGCTACAGGAATCAACTAAAAAGAGATAATGAGGACTACATGGGGGTGGAATGCAAATATAATGAATTTTAAAAAGATGATGCTTTTTATTTGTATTCATTTCTATCAGTTTGCTTTTTTTAAACAGAAGGATTTTTATAATAGGAGAGATACTTTAAATTGTATTATAGTATACTATCTATAATTGGATAGGATTCAAGTAGATTTTCAAATTAGCTTATTTCAATTTAGGGGATATACTAAATACCTCTATATGTACATTTGAACTGGAAAGAAAGGCTGAAATCTTTTACTATATATATTTAGAGCTTTAAAAAATAATAATTTTTAAAAAGTAAGTTAAAAGAGTTTCAGAGGAGAAGAGAAAGGCACACATATTTTCTTCTAATGAACCCGATAGCATCACTCAATTTTAGAATTTGTGGTGGAAAACTACATTTTGATTGACACAGATGTGCAAGGAGGGAGGTGGTCAGGCTGATATGAACCACATTAAGAGGAGAGAGACACCTTAGGGTAAGAAAAATAAAAAGGGCTTGACAAAAAGAAAACAGGAAAAAACAGAGATAATGGATATGGGGGAAGGAAAATGCTCAAAGTAATTTAAGCTCAAACAATACTTGGAGCTCAAAACAATTACCTCAATATTGCAAAATTGTCTACTTACTTGGAATCAATAAAGTGACCTTATTATGCCCACCTCTTATAGCACATACCACTTACTTCAATACTCAATGAAAAATAAACAGAAAGAGTGAACTTCTTGATAATTTACCCAATAAAGCTACGAAGCACCAAAGATGTTTCCAATGCTTGGTCTGTCTCACCTTCTCCATCAGTCTGGGAGAAATAGGCATACTGGGTGATGACATGTCTGTCTGCACACCTGCCCAATGACCAGTGTTTTGTTAGGATCCAGCTGTATTTAGCTATTTAAACATGACAAACTCGCTATTAAGGATCTTAAACCTGCAATTAAAAAGGTATTGTCTAGAGAAAACTCTAATGGCTCTGTGAAAAAACTCTTAATTCCACTTACTAAATATAAAATCAAATATTGCAATTAATTATAGACTGTGCCAAGGCGACCCTTTTGCTGACCACATTACCACTCCTCAAATGGGGAATGGGTAAATGTTTTCTGATGAGGGCTAAATTGTTGCCTTCTGCTCTATCAACTGTTTTCATAACCCTTCAGTTCCTTTGGCCCTCATCTGTTCTCCTACGGGTTTTGAGGCTGGATTTTATGGCTTCCTTCTCCTTAGACTAATGAATGTTCAACAACTGAGGCTTTGTTGCTCTCAGTGCGAACCTTACAACTTTGTTTCCCTCTGCCCTTCTTTGTTGAATGTGTTCATTTCCCTAACAGAATGTCTCTCTCCTGCAGTTGTCAATCTGCACATTGGTCTCTCTGTTGTTGCTTGTCCATGCTGCTGCAGCTTCTTCTGCCCTCACTTACATCGGGTTTCATATCCAGTCAATGTTTTCAGTGTTCATCCCCACTTGGTGACCCATGGCATGTACCCTATCTTCACTCACAGTATTTCCTCATGGTTGTAGGGGACTTCTGCATCAAGGCGGGTTCAAGCTTTATGATCATTTTCCTTTAATAAGGGTTGTTCTCAGGCCATCCAGCTGAGTAGGAGGCTGTCTGCCCTTCCCTGAGATTTCTCTGGCCATCTCTTCCTGACTTTCTTTATCTCATGTGGCAAGGTCTATCTCCTTTCCTAATGACGTTGAAGCTAGAAAAATCTAGCCGTAAGCGGGGGCACTTAGAAGGCTATGTTGTTTATCTGACTTAGGAAGCGAAATCAATACTGTCTCACAGTTACTTTTGCTTACTGTGTGACTTAGGCTAAGGTACTTAACTTCTCTGCGTCTCAGTTTCCTCCTTTAGGTAATGTATAATTATTCCACGTATCGGACAAAGACGAAGTGAGTTGTGTAAGGATGAGTGATAAAATAAGTTGGTGTCTTATGCTCTTAGTACAGTATTTGGCACTCAGCAAGTGCCACGGAAGTTTTGCTAGTTTTATTGTTATTCTTTCAAGAGTAGATATTTTTTCTTTTTTTTTTCTTTCTTTTTTTTTTTTTTTTTTTTTTTGAGATGGAGTCACTCTGTCACCCAGGCTGAAGTGCAGTGGCCTGATCTCGGCTCACTGCAACCTCCGCCTCCCGGGTTCAAGCAATTCTCCTGCCTCAGGCTCCCAAGTAGCTGGGACTACAGGCATGTGCCACCATGCCTAGCTAATTTTTGTATTTTTGTATTTGTAGAGACGGGTTTTCACTATGTTGGCCAGGCTGGTCTCGAACTCCTGACCTCAGGCGATCCGCCCACCTCAGCCTCCCAAAGTGCTGGGATTACAGATGTAAGCCACTGCGCCTGGCCAAGAGTAGATTTTTGTATACAAAGAGTGTGTCTGTTTGTTGGGTTGTAGAGCTGGAGGTAAAAATTTTAATCATTTCACAACCAAAAGGTGTATATTACATCCTTATGTCATAAACCTAATTTAGATTCACAGAAGCATACTTTATAATGCCATTTTTAGGCTGTGAACAATGTTTTTATCTAAAATAGTTATTTAAATTCCAGAGCTTGATTTTTCACTCCATCCCAGAACTACAGAATATTTTGTTTGGCAGAGGAAGCACATTACCTTTATTATTCTACTCGGTTAGAGAATATTTGCAAAATTGCCTACGTAAGATTTAGGAATCTTAACAGATATTTCCAGTTTTAATGGTGTGTCTCTTCAAAAGAGAACTACTGCTCACAGTAGAATTATAATCCTATGATGAAGAAAAGTAGTTTTTTTCTAATTTACATATATTTATATGATAAAAATGAGAGAAATAGAAATGTTGGAAGTTACTAATCAAGATTTTTGGTAATACATAAATTAGGCATTTCATTAGAAAAATTTGCAATATGTTGAAGACAAGTGACAAAAAGTCTTGAGTTTCGCCAAAAGTATAGCTTTAAAATGTACAAAACAATTAACATTTCTCCCTAATTATCCCTATTGTTGGTAACAGGGATGGTAGGGGAGAAAGTGAAAGCCATACTTGCTTTAGCTTTTGTAAGCACATGCCTTCAGAGAACAATAACGATTTTTATTGTCAGATTATGAAACTGCAAGAGACTTCTATTGTCATACTTTGCAGAGTGTGTTTATTTGTCTTTTAAAGCTTGGCACTCTCATATACATTTGTAACCTGTTAGAGGAGGAAAGGCTATTTTGTTAGTTATTGTTGACATGAAACACCTTGAGCTGCAGATAATAGTTACAGTTTTATATGTTAACTATATGTTATGTAGTTTTCTACATTCCCTTCCATATTTGAAAGCGCTAAGATATTTTAAATGATAAAGGAATATTAAATAAATAATCTACAGTTTCTTAAAAACAACAGAGTTTAAAATGTCTGGTTTGTTGATTTTTCTGTAAATCATTTAGAGAGGAATAAAAAACTACAGGCATTTTTGAGATTTCACAAGATAAAAAAATGGTTTTATATTTTTACATATTTATATACGTATAAATACATGCAGTTAAGCCTATATATTTCCAATGAGAAACTTGAGTTTGTTTCCACACTGTAATGCCAGTATAATTTTCAGATGCTAGAAAGCATTGTTTTGGTAATTTCTTCCTCTGCCTTTACCTTGCTTCCTTCCTTCTTTCCTTTTCTTCTTCTTCTTCTTTTTTTTTGAAGTGATGGCAATAAATGTTGGACTTTTTTAAAAGTGTCATAATTTTAGTCTTTAAAAAATTTTAGATATTACAACCAGCATTGGACTGCTTGTAATATTTATAGACACTTACAAAAGAGTTGTTGCATGACTAATCACACAAACACTCTGGTAGTTAGATTGAAACTTGTAGAATTTTTGTTATAAAAATAAAAATCTGCTTGTAAAATGCAAAGTTACACATATATTTGTAATAGTCTCTCAAATAAATGTTTTTTAAATAAGGTTACATCACTATGGGCTAAAATCTTAAGAAATAAATTTTATTTATTTATATTAGTTTTAAGGGATATGATTTCACCTTAATATATAGCCTTTTTGAGTTTTATCATATTGCAAATGTTATGGAATATCAAGGCAATTCTACTTAACATGGTTTAAAATTAAACCTATATTAGACTTTCGTAGTAATAAAGCAACTCCAACAACACGAAACCATTGAAGTAATTTTCTCTGAAGTAGAAAATGAATTAAAAGATTAATTAACAACTAATTACCCTGGGTTATTTGATTGCTACCTAAATAATGTAGATATAATTTTTCAATGGATTTTGGTTTTAATTTTACCTGATGAAATAGAGGTCATCTGAAAGCATCTATTTAATGCAGCTAGCAACTTGTCTGGCAGGGCTGCTGAGAAATATTATTTTAACTTTATCTTTTCTTCTGATGATCACATGAGGAAAAGTTCAGCTATGCAGTCACATTTAATTTGCACTGCGGACAAGAATAAATCACTAATTTGTCAAAAGGTGTAAAGAAGGATTGATTTACCTTTATTCTGCAACCAACATCTCCAGAATTTTAGATTATGAACATTTGACATGGGAACGTGAGAGATTAAAAGAGAAAACAATATAAATAATCTTTTTCCCAAACACAAATCTCTAATTATAATGGAAAGAGGAGAACCAAAGATTCAGTAATTAAGAAAATGCTTTCTTCTTTTAAGTATTTCTCAACATATATTGAGAATATAGGAATCAAATATAGCACATTTACTTCTAAATCTACTGTATTTACTTGAGAGGACTGGGACCTTATTATTAATATTCTATAAGTAAAGCATGCTTATCATTATGAAATTTACACAATGAATCAATTTTCCACTGTACATTTGAATATTTATAATATCAGGTAAGTTATAATTAAATCCACACACATTTATTCTACATATCAAAAAAAGATACATTTTTTTTTCACTTTCTTGGTTGTAAACATGTGTTCTAGAGGTGAGCAACATCAATATTACTTTGACTCATGTAGAAATTGTTTGCTATTAAACTGTGTTTCAGTTTGCAAACTAAAACGTGTGCCATAGGACCACATCAAAGGCCATCAGGCTGTCATTAAAAGACATCAAAGGGCATTCTCTCTGTAGCCTTTAAGTTTTATGGCAAGTATCCCATAGAGATGTCAGGTCATTGGGAAAGCCAGGAGAAGACTCCATCTAAACTCAGTTATCTTTGGTTCCTTTCATCTGTTTGGGAAGGTAGGCATCTTGGGTTAGAAAGAGTTTGGCAGTGATTTGAATACTGGACATCAAGCCTCTCTGATTTCAGCTGCTCTCAGCATGGAGGCTGCAGTCATGGTCTGTCCTGATGAACACATCTAGGGAACAGAAAAATGATCCTTGTGATAATGTCATTGAGTGCCTGTGAGGCATAAAGCCATAAGCTTCTTTTTGCTCCTCTCAGGATGCAATCACATAGGTAATTTTGGTATAGTTAGGTAATTCAGGATAACTTTGGGAAGGGACCATTTCTGAATTCAAAAGCAGTACTCTCATTTGCTTAGTGTGGGGCAGAGGCATTTTCTACAGAACAGAATAATGGAATTTCTATTTAAACAAAGTAGCACAGTAAATTTAGTTTCTTCTAGTTAAAGCATGTTCATGTAATTATTCCCTTAATGAGATATTACGAAAGCCTATATGGAGAATAATATCTTTACAATCAAATTAGGGGACAACGATGGCTAAGTTTCAACTGATTAGAGAAACGCATGTATTGTACTTGAAAACAAATACTTACGGTCTTCCTTAGGTTTTCTTTTTTTATGTATATATAATTTGTTTCCCAGCCACATCTGCACAGTCCCAGGGAACATTAATTTAATTTTGCTTAAGAAGTATATTCTTTATTTTGCCACAAGCCTAAAACGTATCATGGCGGGTTGTTTCTACCTATTAGGACCAAAAGAAATTTGCACGAGAACTAACAAATTGTCATGAGAAATGAAGGTTTTTCTTTTGGGGGGGTCTAATGAATTAACGTACTTACAGAACACAGTTAAAACCATTTTGTACTACTTTGATCATTCACTTACATGTCATTAAGTAGTCTAAGCGTTTTGTTATGAAAGGGCTGTGTTTACAAATTAGACCAAAGAACACGTTTCACACTGAAGATCAGCATATATATTGTATTTTTTTCAGATGCACATGACACAACCTTAATATTAGAGCCAGATGATTAAAAGAACATTACCTGAGCCATGAGAGTCACTGAATGAGCTATGCTAAATTGGTTGTTTTCTGTTTTGTGATTAATTGTGCTTCTAAACCATATTTTAGTGTGCTTTGTTTTTCTGTCCCCAGTCATCCCATATTATTAAAGAGAAATTCTGCATATCTCTCCTGGAGTCCAATTAAGGATTTGCATCATGACTAGATTTTTCACTTTAATTACTGTATATAAAGTAGGTTTTGACTTATTTCCATATTTATCAAACTATGCAGAAGAAGCAAAATTCATCAAATAAACAGATATCTGTGGCTATAATTGCAGCCTGCATCTAGGATGTAGGAAGAAAATATGAGGGTCCAAATTTCATTATGTAGAACATAATAAACATCTGAATAATTAAACTGTGTGTAAATCATAGACTTGGCAATAGTTAGAGGAGGAGACACCTTCATTTCATTCAAAAATATTTTAAATATATTTCTAAGAATATATCCTGAACATTAAACAAACAACAAGTTGAAAACACATCTTATCAGGTCAAAATTTTACATTGGATAATGTGTATTTGAAACATTTAAAAATTAATTATATAATATATGATAAGCTCTCGATGTACACGGATTTCCAAAAGTCCATCTTTTCTAAAAAGTAGGTGAATAAAACTAAAAAGAAAATAGCAGATTATTTTGATGATTTTCTTTATACTGACTGCAAGTAATTAACATTGCAAAAGTGATCTACCAATTGCTAGGACTAAAAAAAAAAAAACCTGGCTCCTAAATATATATAATTTAAAGCTCTAAATAAACATTCTACTTACAATGTTTAGCTATCTTCTTATTATGTATACTTTACTGTGTATTAAAGGATTTTTAACTAATAAATATAGGGGCTATTACATTCATTATATTAAAAATTTAGTGATGGAAAGTATATTAATATCATGATCAGGATACTAGCAACTTATCAAGAGTGTAAAACTTAAGACTTCATTTTAAGCATGATTCTGTAACTTTTAAGACATTCAGAAAAAAATTTAAATAGATTTTCCTTGATTTAATTACAAAAACTTAAATTGTCTCTAGTGTTACAAATGAGTTAGATTTATTAATTTCAAAACTTTCAAAAATATATTTTAATTTAAAATGTTAGCATTGTTAAGCTTTTGACAAGGAAAGTTTAATTCTGGTTATTGTAAGGTTTCTAAGGGCTTTGAATTAATTTACTTGTAAGCCCTGCTGTGAATGTAGCTGGTTACTTTTGAATTAGATATTAAGGACAGATAAAGTGATGAACCTGCTTGGCTTTGACTACATGAAGATTTATCATATTTTGATTTCCACAAGCTCCCAGAAGTGAGGATGTCTAGAAAATAGGATCTGCCTAATGTTGTCTGAAACCATTCATTTTTCCCTCTCAATTGATAAAACAACTTCCTTTTTACTTTCAGATATGTTACAAAATGCAAGAATACAGGCTTTTAAAGGTAGTTACAGCTAACCATATTAAGGCCAGTATGTTATGGCTCATCTATGTAAGTTGGGTATGTCCCAGTGCACGATGCATGGAAATAGGTAATGTACAAACGTGGATGTAGAAGTGTGGTATGAGCCTATATGAGTTTTTGGCAGGTGAGGAAATAGTTTTGAATTAACTCAAATAATGAGTAAGTGTACATATCTTCATACTAACCATTCTCGTAATTGTATGAATACTTTACCTGGTCTCTTTTGGTGTTTCAGCTCGCCTTCCTGGGCCAGCATCCAATCCTTTTCTTAGTTTATATTCCAGAAACTGTTGAAAAATAGTAAAATGAAATAACTAGGCATTGTATGTGAACACCTTAAAAGCTATTAGCAGAATTGAATAAAATCAGTTAAGTGGATATTTAATGGCATTCTCACAGAAAATATTTAGTTGTTTGGCTTAAAATGATGTTTTCAAAACCCATGTCATTAAATGAAGTTATTTAGATGGTCTTATAATAAAGAGATATTATGTCATAAAACTAGAAAAGTTTCGTTTGTCTATTAAGGGGTAGCAATGGTGATAAAATATTAAAGGGATAATTACAAAGATGGAATTTATAAATTTCAGTGGTACAAATTGTACAGTTTGATATTCTGAATAAAGAACGCTTCAGTGAAATATTCCCAGAGCCAAATATTCATTTTATAGTTGAAGACAGTTTTCAATAATATTAGTCTTGTAGAAGAAAAAAAACTATAACTGATATCTGTATTTCATGAATAGCTCTAAAATGGCTTCTTATTTCCCTCATTGGTTTTGACTATAGTGACAGTGTTAAATGAATCATTTAAGAAACAAGTATTTTTTGAAGAAAAATATTTTAGTTTTAATTTACAAAATAGATTTGTTTACTATAATACCCAGTTCAGAATTATGGACACAGGTTGTTTCCCTACTCAATAATAGAATATGGTCTCTTTCATCAGTAAGGATCTTCTTAAAGGAAGTATCTGCTAACATCTAGAATTCCTCTCAACTCAGAAAATAAGTATTTTCTTTCATTTAGTTTTCTCTTCTTCTCTAATAAAACCTTAGGCTCCCACTATAGAAAAAAGTTGTTGTTTAATAAGGAGATTCCTGAGCCTTACTCTAGGAGCACTTATTTGAAATTTGAGGGATTGAGGCCTGGGAATTTGCATTGTAAACAATTATCTTAGGCAGTAGTGTGCTGACAGATGTTTAAGAATTTGCTCAATGAAAGAAAGTATATATACATGTACATGTATATTATAAATGTTACTATATAAATAATGTACTGTGAACAGTTTTAAAATAATAAAATATACAATATTATTTACTGTAAATTCCATATAGCCAATTGATTCTCAGAGTGCTGCCTTTAATTTTTGTTGAACTCTACTTGTAGCCAAACTGTGGTTGCAATTGGTGAATGAGTGTAGTTTCAATATGAATGCTGGTTTATATTTTTGCTAATAGTAAGACAACAAACCAATTAAGACATGTTGAAACTCACTTGTTAGTTAATAATGTTACTTTTTTTTCTGAATAGGATAATCGTTTTCAAATATTGGAAGAACATTTCTTCAATTTTCGAGTTACTCATAATTTAAGAGCTATAGAAATGGCACATTTTTAAGTTTAATCTACATTAGTGTAGACAACAGTATCAACACAATAATAAGGCCTGTTTTGCAACATTTTTCAAATTTAATAGTATAAATATTCCCACCAGTTTCAGGCCATTTTCAAGCTACCAATGTGATGTCACTTGAAGTAGACTTAAAGAGCAAGATAACAGTAAAGTGTGGTTAATATAAAGTGAAGGATTTTAAATACTTATTATCTTTATTTTTAAATTAGTTTAGGTAATTTTAATATATTTAATATACTACTTATTTTAAAATAAAATTTAGTTTTTAATAATGGTTTTATTTAACAACCGGCTCACAAAATTTCTAAACATTTAACAACTTAAAAATTGTTTAAAGATATAATCAGAAGATTATAGATTTCCCAAGGGGATACATAGATATAAAGATAGATTACATTTGTAATGAATTGCACACAGCTTATGTACATAAGCATGTGATAGGTTGTTGTATTTGTATATTAACATAAAACTATAAGGAATAAAGTATTTATTCAGTTCCTTTAAGGCACTAAGCTTTGTACTAATAGTTGTGGAAAATGCAGAAGACTTTTTTTTTTTTAAACATTAGAAGCTCATAATATATTTGTGTGAAAACAGTTACGATCATATAGTGATTAATGTAGAATGAAGTGCTAAAGGAGAGAGCAGACTGATAGCTCTATGAGAACTGCAGATGGGATGGAGGGTATTTTGGAAGAGGTGGGAGTTAATTGGAAACCTGGAAAACGAGTAGTGAAACCCAGACATTGATCTTGTATTATGGAGGAAGGGAGAGTGCAGAACACAACAAAATCAGTGGAACATATACACAAAATCCAGAAAAATATTTTACCAGTTCTTTTCTTCAGGTTTCAGTAACGTAATCCAACCCATACATAGTCAGTAGGGTGTTAGGATTTTGAGAATGTCAGTTCACAGGATCCTTAACTCTGTAGTTTCTTAGGGTGTATCCTATGATATCATCCTCCAGGAGATCTATTTTCTTAAGCCCCTTCTCCTTACAGTCCTTTAGCATCTTTGCTCTTCCCTGTCATTGTCCCACTTCCTCCTGAATCATTGGTTCCTTTGAATCATTGGTTCGTTGCCCTTCCAGTTCTGTTGGGCAACAAATTCTAAGCCCTGTAAGGTCAGCAAAAGGTTAATTGGCTTCTGTGTCAGTCTGTTCAAAAACAATCTTTTGTATGCACAGTATATTAAACGTCCAGAAATAAAGATAGAGGGTATCTACTCTTGTCTTCTAAGTAAGTTCACATAGAAGTAAAGACATTCCCAGATAAATGTAGATAAAGAAAGTTTTAATGAAACTACCCACCAGCTAAGACCTAGTAGAGAGGAAAGTTGAGATTTCTGACTCCAAAGGAAGGAAGGTTAAAGGTCATGGTTTCTCAGCACTCCAGATAGGGTTTATCATACAGAGGAAGATGTGTGTATATTCGGCATTGATCTGATAGCCATATAGTTTCAGAAAGATGGTTCCTTGTTCATCTGGCCAGAGGAGACACAATGTTTTACCTCTACTAATCCTTCAGTTGATCAAAATGTTATATTTTCCTTATTATTTTCACTGTGTAAATATTGTTTACTCATACACCAAATAGTATCTGATGATTATATTTTGTATAATGTAACTTTTTGTTTTTCCTTGAGTTAAACTGTGTTACTTTTAAAATTTGTTAGTTTTTTCCATGTGTCCCCAAATCTTCCCATGATGCACAAAAGCTCTGTCAAATGTTCCCAATAAATAACTTATCCTTATGTTTGGGTCCTCGGTTTCTGATTCCCACATTTACTTCAATCCTAAATCATACCCCCATTTTGGTAGAATATATTCTCCACTAGGTTCTTGAGAAATAGTACAAATTAAATATCTTAAGGAACTGTCATGTCTAAAAATTCTTTTATTCTATCATTATATTTGACTATTATTTAGACTGGATATATTTTTCTAGTTGAAGATTATTTCCACAAAATTTCAACAAGAGTGCACTATCATTTTCTAGTTTCCAAAGTTGATGGTAAGAGATCTGATGCCATTCATATTTTAAATAAACTGTTTGTGACTTTTATTTTTTTAAAAGAACTTATTGGGATCTTAATATTATTACTAATAGTATAAAATTTCACATTTTAATACTTTCTTATTTATTTATTATGTAGTGTAGCAAAAGGCCCCTTTCAGTAGGAATATTCACTTTTTTCTATGCCAGAATATTCATGTTTCTCTTAATCTTCTAAGAAATTTAGGAGAAGATAAATCTAAAAAATATAAGAAAATTATCACTTTCTAAACCTTACATTGACAAAATGATAAACTTTCATATTTATTTCTTTATGAGAGATTATTTACAGAGCTTTGACCCTCCCACCCCATAATTTTTTTAGGGGGTGGGGCTGGAATACAATGGTGCGATCTTGGCTCACTGCAACCTCAGCCTCCTGGATTCAAGCAATTCTCCTGCCTCAGCCTCCCAAGTAGCTCGGATTACAGGTGCTTGCCACCATGCCCAGCTAACTTTTGTATTTTTAGTAGAGATGGGGTTTCACCATGTTGGTCAGGCTGGTCTTGAGCTCCTAACCTCAGGTGATCAGCCTGCCTTGGCCTCCCAAAGTGCTGGGATTACAGGCATGAGCCACCGTGCCCAGCTTGTCTTAAAAACAAAACAAAACAAAACAAAACAAAACAAAACAAAACAAAACACTCAGAAGAAATAGTCTTACTATTGAACTCCTGGGCTCAAGCAATCCTCCTGCCTCAGCCTCCTGAATAGGTGGGACTACAGATGCATGCCAGAGCACCTGGCTTGAAGCTTTTTTATAGCTACCTACCTACATTAACTTATTGTTGTAGTATGACATCATTAACAGCTACTTAAAATACATGAAAAATAAATCTAATACTGCAATTACTGTATTTATTTGGCATTCACTTATTTAAAATCCAATAATATTTTAATATTACTTAAACAAATATTATCTAGAAATATAAATTTATCTTTCACTTTCCAAATTTCTATTCTCCAGCTATCTATCAGTCATGTCAACTTCTTCAAGTTAACATGCTTTCTTTCATTTCCTGGCTTTGGCACATGCTGTATACAGTTCTTGAAATACTCGTGCATATCTTTTTTGCTTAAGAAAAATCTTACTCATTACTATTATTATTATTATTATTACCATTATTTTGAGATGGAGTTTCACTCTTGTCACCCAGGCTGGTATGTAGTGAGGCTGATCTCGGCTCACTGCAACCTCTGCCTCCTGGGTTCAAGCGATTCTCCCGCCTCAGCCTCCTGAGTAGTTGGGATTACAGGCACCCGTCACCACACCCAGGTAATTTTTGTAGTTTTAGTAGAGATGGGGTTTCACTATGTTAGCCTGGCTGGTCTCAAAATCCTGACCTCAGGTAATCTACCTGCCTTGGCCTCCCAAAGTGCTGGGATTACAGGCATGAACCATCGCCCCCAGCCTTACTCGTTCTTTAGATCTAATTTTTGTCTGATCAAGGTGACTTTCTCTGAACCTTCTCCTACTTGAAAACTGGGTTAGATGTGTTTTGTGTGGTTTTGTTCAGCTTATTACCCAATGTTAATAGACTTTCAGCTACATGAAGTCAAAGATGGAGGGTGTCTTGTCCCCTTCTTTGCAGTGTGTGAGCATTCAATGAATTTTTGTTGAATTAACGAATGAATTGGTTTTAGAGACAGAGTCATCTAGAATATTGACTATGCCTGACACTACTACCTGTCCACCAAACTACATTCTTATTTCTGTAGTAACAAAATATTCACACATATGCTTAGCTAAGGACTACATTTGCCTTTGCAGCTAGGTGTGGCCATACGATTCAATTCTAGTCTACGGGGTATAAGCAAAAGTGCTGCACTCCAATTCTGGCCCATATGTTTAAAGGAATGCGCATGTGCCCCATTTGCCTGTGTCCCTTTCTGTTGGATGAAGTAGACCTCTTCGATTGTAAGCTAAAGGTTAAGTTTTGAGGCCCGTGTAACAACGCAATAGAAAGAACCTGCATTTCTGGAAGACCTTGTGGACTGCAGCCCCTGCCATCCCTGTATGGCCTTCTCTGGATAGCTACACAGAAAGAAATAAACTTTATCTTGTTGAAACTACAGCCTTTTTATATCTTTCTAACGTGCAACATAGACAGTATATTTGGTATATTTCAATTTTCAGTCAGTAAGTTGAAGAATGTGCTAGAAATCTATTGTTGGTCACTGGCAGCCAGATCCAGGATTGTAAAGACAATATACTTTGCACCACTACTTACCCTTCCTCTGATCATGAGATATATTCATTTTAGGTAACTAGTTCACATGTATCTCTGCTAAGATTTCTGGTTAACTTACTCTCTTCATATGTTCCTAAATAAGCTTTTGCCTTTTTTTCTCTTTTATTTCTTATGTCATATTTTTATACTTTCTGCCATAGGAAATGAAGGTATTAGAAATAGCTTATTTTAAAAACTAATTGCATAAAAACTAAACTCTGAATAGTTTGTAGGTAACTAATAAATATCTTATTACCTATTAATACTTCCAAACCTGCCTGAAACTGAATAGAATAGATAGGTTAATATATGTAGTCTTCAAAGAATTAACATTTTTTACCCACACACATACATACACACATACACAGGCATACACACACACACACTTTAGTTGATCAATGTTGAACTGACATTTCCACTAAGAATATCTCAAGGGTGACTCAAATTCAACATGTTCAAAACAGAATTTATTATTTTCTTTCCTGCCCCTCTTCTAGTTCTTTCATTCTCAATGAACGGTATAACCATTAATCTAATGATACTTGTCAGAAACCTGACCCCCATATACAATTTGAAATTAATTTCTATCAGTGTTACTTCTAATATATTTCTCTAATACATCTATTTATCTTCCTTTTACCTCTAGCAAACTAGTCCAAGACACCATTCTGTTTCACTTAGAGAAATGTCTCAACTGGTCTTTTAATATTCATTCTTGTCCCTTTCAATTTGTTCCTTTTATTTCAGCTAGACATTTCCTTTTGAAATGCATATCTGTTGATATCAAATTTCGATTAAAATAGTTCTCAATGGATTCACATTGTTTTTGAGGTAAACACCAAAACCTTTAGCAAGACCTACAAGGCTCTCTGTGGCCAGGCTTTGACCTACGTCTCTAAGCCTCATTAGCAACATAATTCCAAGCCATGCCTTTATTTCAGTTCTTTTCCATCTCCAAACGGGCCACAAGGCCTTTGCACATGTTCTTTTGTAGGGAATACTCCTTAGCACTCCTCCCAGATAATCTTCAAATCTTAGTTCTACTTTTACTCCTTCAGCATGCTTTACCTAACCTCTTATTATACATTTTCACAGAAAACTCTTTGTAGCACATATCACAGTTGTAATTTGTGTATACTTTTAAATCATTATCTAGTTAATATCAGACTCCCAAATTAAACTGTAAGGTCCACGAAGATGATAATTTTGCCTATTTTTGTTCATTATTGTATTCTTTGCATTTCACATAATGCCTGACACATAGTAGGCTATAATTAAATATTTGTTGAATAAATGAAAACTTCCTTTCCCTCCCTTCCTTCCTTCCTTCCTTCTTCCTTCCTTCCTTCCTTCCTTCCTTTCTTTCTTTCTTTCTTTCTTTCTTTCTTTCTTTCTTTCTTTCTTTCTAATCCTTTCATTCTTGCTCTTTTTTTGGGATATGGTCATAAATGATAAATAACTTGATTTTATTTACATGAATCAAGAAAAGACCAACACATAAATTAAAAAGTATTTGAATTTTCAGTGAATAAAATGATAATAATTACACTAGGCACTATAGTAGCAATGTTTAATTTTGATGTATATTTACTTAGTATTTATATTCCAAAATATATCTTAGCTTTATCAAAAAGGAATGTAAGGACATTATAAACTCTAACTTGGCAGCATTTAAAAAACATTCAAGATATTCCAGTTATTTTGTTTAAGTACAGTAAGCACACCAAACTAGAAATGATCCCTCCCTTGTTCTTTGTTTTATGATATGACTAATTACTTTCTATTTTCCAATGAGATTTTTCTGTATTTTATTTTAGAAAACCATCTTGATTTAATAAACAATTTGTTTATAGATGTATGTATCTATGCCTTAGCTTTCTTCTTGAGAACTATAGGTAGCATAATGTAGTATGCTTGGAAATGGTAATAGTGTTATTAATATTTTGTGTGCTTCCTTGTGGAACTACACTTAATATGTGACAAGGCAAATCTTTTATGCCTCAACCCACATTTTTATTTGTGAATATTTTATTCTTTCATTTGTAAAAACCTGGTTCACCTTCAACTGGATAATAGCTTTCTGAATCAGACTATAGAATGTGCTACCTTCCCAGAAGGCAAATTTGTGAGTTTTAGATAAATGTCATGTATTTTTGTTTAATTATCTCAAAATATATAATACAGTGGGGGTGAATGACAGCTGTGTGAGGAGGTATATATTTAAGAATCCTCTTACTGGTTTTTGGCAGAGCCTGCTGTAGTTCCAGTCTCTTTGTTTACCATGTGCAAAGGACTGGATAAACTTTCAAACACTTTATTTTGGTTTAATAGGGGAATCATTAGTAGATGAGTTTAACAGATCCAAATGCTAGACACTCAGTGGTTTATTTTTCAGGATTAAAATAATGTCTGTTTCTAACCTTCAGGAGTTTAAAGCAAATTTGCATACAGCTGTATTCAGTTAAGTGCCTTTCAGACTTCTTGTTACATTAAGAATGTACAAGTATTAAGAGTGCTTGTAATACAATTGACTTTAGGCTGAATTTTGCATTAATGGCCCCTTTTGTTATTTAGCTGGCATTAAAGGCTTAAGTACAAGAAAACCAACATACAAAGTGTACCATTTTTATTTTAATTTAATCTACTAAAAAATTTAGTGGTGAAAACATCCGTTATGCCATTTGAGATCATTTTTTTGCCAAAGCTCTTTGTAGCAAAAGGCAAATATTAAAAGAATCTCAAAACACACAGTTACTTCAGGATTTCTGGGCAAATGGATAAAGACTGCAGTGATACAAATTTTAACCACAATGGCCAGGGGACAGAAAGCTGATGGAGTTTGGGCCTCTCTTAGGATGCTGTCAGGAAAAAGGCCATTACCATTGGCAAACAGGGAAAAGGGTTGTGAGTAGGATGCTAACAAGTGCAGGGATGTACAGCAAAGATGTTGCAGCCGTTGCCAGAACAGGAAGTGCTTTCAACTAATCTCTAAGGGAATTCCTTCTGGCAACCTTTATTTAACAAATGTCTTTAAATTATGCTATTTATGTGATATCTACTAGCTTATTCATATCTTTAATAGGAATTATCCAATGTCTAATAAAATCACTACTTCTCTAGAAATGATAGGATATAACAGACAAATAAATTTTATGATTAATTTTAACATCATAATTCTAAACTATGCTAACCTGCATTTAATTATATTAATCAAATATCAGGTTATTACTATGCATAAGGCATCAGATCAGCATTGTTCTTTTCTTAGTATATGAGAAATGTAATGAATATGATTGATGACCTAGGAACTTGTAGTACCTCTTATAGTCTCCATCCTGTATATTAATTCTCACTGAATATCAGTTCAGATAAGAATGTAGAAAGTTAAGGAGACTACACTGAATTATTTGATTGTCTATGGAAATATATACCTTTACGTTTGAAACTTTTTCACTTTTTATTTTCTTCTTTTTCTTATAAGTAAAGTACTAAGAAAAGTTTTGTTAATTGAGGGACCTGGATAGTTGAATCCCAAATTACTGAGGGTTTGTCACAAACTTATTCTCTCCATATATCTTTGGTTATTATTTTAAAAGAGTTCTGCTTGAAACTAATCTATGTGACATAATATGAGAAGTGGCTTTTCAATGAAAGATGAAAAAGACAGATGGGTAGAGACCAAGGTTTGGAATTGTATCTTTTGACTGTGATAGGTGTATTATTGAACTACGAATTACACTAAAGTCCACAGAGAAAGCCGGGCATGGTGGCTTATATCTGTAATCCTAGCACTTTGGGAAGCCGAAGGGGGAGTGGATCACCTGAGGTCAGGAGTTCGAGACCAGCCTGGCCAACATGGTAAAACCTCGACTCTACTAAAAATACAAAAATTAGCCAGGTGTGGTAGCACATGCCTGTTATCCCAGCTACTCAGGAGGCTGAGGCACAAGAATCACTTGAACCTGGGAGGCAGAGGTTGCAGTGAACTGAGATCGCACCATTGCATTCCAGCCTGGGCAATAAGAACGAAACTCCATCTAAAAAAAAAAAAAAAAAAGTCCATAGAGAGGTGAAAGAAGTGTCTGGAGAGTATGGCCAAAGAAAACATCTGGTAGAACAAGCAAACATTAGCAAGAACCTCCTAATGGGTGAGTGGATTATAACAACTTGAGTAGCTGGTTGTACTCAGAGATCCTTGTGCTAAGTGTGGAATACACTGTTATCTTGGAAAATATTTTCCAGGAGTTGGTCATCATCATGTAACCCAAAGAAAAAGGCAGTGACTTCTTCTCCATATTGAGACATAAAATCAGGGCTGGATCTGACAGACAAAGCAGAAAACAAAATCTAGGGTTATGAATTTACAAGACTACAGGGGATGAGCAGAAAATGCATATGAGTGAAATTGGCCAGTTAAGACTGTGATAAACTGGAGAGCTCATGCCTTCTGTACTTGATGAAATGGTTGTTTATTGTCTTCACATAGAAACACAGGCCCACTGTGGCCAAATCTCACAATTTAAAAATAATAATTAACATACACCAGAAAAAAAAAAAGAACCACACCAGAATAGGCAAAGAATAATGACCTGGAGATCTACAAGTCTTCTATCTTTATGCTATATTCATAGCATGACTTGCAAGAGTTTGCTTACGTCTCATCTTCCATTGTGCTACTCCTTCATAACTCTACACTAGTTGCACTGGTCTCTTTTGTTTCTTATATGGAGATGGGGTCTTGTGATGTTGTATGAGCTGGTCTCAAACTTCTGGGATTAAGGACTCTTCCCTCCTCAGCCTCCCAAGTAGCTGGGGCTACAGGTGAGCACCACTGTGTCCAGCTGCACTAGCCTTTATCATTCTTTATTTTGAACCATTCCCTCTGTCCACCACTTCCATTCTTCCTTCCCTGCTCCATTCTCTTCCCTACTATGCACTTCTGTCCACTATTTCCATGTCTCCATATTATGTCTGTTTCCCAACCTCCATTGTCCATCTACTCAATCCATTATTCCTTACCTTAAAACATTCTCATTCTCTTTTCATTATTTCTTCTTCCTTCTTCCTTCTCCCTCCTCCTCCGCCTCCTCCTCTGCCTCTCCTCCTCCTCCTCCTCCCTCCTCCTCCTCCTCCTCCTCCTCCTCCTCCTCCTCCTCCTCCTCTCTCCTCCTTCTTCTTCTTCTTCCTTCCTTTGTTCTTCTTCTTCTTCTTCTTCTTCTTCTTCTTCTTCTTCTTCTTCTTCTTCTTCTTCTTCTTCTTTTCTTCTTCTTCTTCTTCTTCTTCTTCTTCTTCTTCTTCTTCTTCTTCTTCTTCTTCTTCTTCTTCTTCTTCTTCCTCTTCTTCTTCTTCCTCCTCCTCCTCCTCTTCCTCTTCCTCTTCTTCTTCTTCTTTTTGAGACAGGATCTCATGCTATCACCTAGGCTGGAGTGCAATGGTGCAAACATGGCTCACTGCAACCTCCAATGCCTGAACGCAAGTGATCCTCCTGCCTCAGCTTCCCAAGTAGCTGGAACTATAGGCTTGGGCCACTGTGCTCAGCTATTTTTTAAATTTTTTGTAGGGATGGGCATCTCACTTTGTTGCCTAGGATGGTCTCGAACTCTTGGACTCAGGGGATCCTCCCTCCTCAGGCTTCCAAAGTGCTGGGATTACAGGCATGAGCCACCACGCCTGACATGATTTGATTATCTCTTATTCATCCCTGAGATCTCAGCAAAAATGTAACCTCTCAGGAGAGTTGTTCTTTCTTGCAACCCCCCAAGATTAGATAGGAATTCTTCTTATAGGACTTTGCACATTTTGTCATCTTACCTATCTATTTGGTAGTTGTGTATGTGGCTTTCTTTTGGTGGGTAATGGTAGGAGTCAAATTCTTTGTTTAATGTCTAGTTTATCACTGGACTACAAGCATCACAGGTTTTGGGACTTATCCGGTTTTTAAAATGTTGTTTCTCCATAACCTAACATAGTGCCTATGCAGATCCTCAGAATATATTTACTTAATCAATCAATGTACTAACCCCTGGCACAGCAGAACTAATATATTTTGGGGGAAAGGGCACGTGAGATCTCTCCATGGTCCTGAAAACTATTTGTGAAAACGCACGGCTGCTTGATTGAAACATTTTAGGTAAGGAGATAGCAGGGACTGGTAACAATTGGCCAGGGAGTGGGGAAAGTTGAGAGAAGAAATGGGAACTAATTAAAAAAACTAATATTTACTGACACTTTTCTACATGTGTATGTCTTTTCTTTACATAAAGAGGGGACTTCGGCTGGGCATGGTGGCTCACGCTTGTAATTCCAGCACTTTGGGAGGCAGAGGTGGGCGGATCACCTGAGGTTAGGAGTTTGAGACCAGCCTGGCTAACATGGAGAAACCCTTTTTCTACTAAAAATGCAAAAAATCAGCTGAGTGTGGTGGCATGCACCTGTAATCCCAGCTACTCAGAAAGCTGAGGCAGGAGAATTGCTTAAACCTGGGAGACAGAGGTTGCAGCGGGCCGAGATCACACCATTGCATTCCAGCTTAGGCAACAACAGTAAAACTCCCTAAAAAAAAAAAAAAAAAAAAAGAGAGATATTTCAAAAAGTTTGTGGAAAAAGTGGAATTAAAAACTAAACTAAAAATATGGACCAGGTGTGGTGGCTCACGATTGTAATCCCAGCACTTTGGGAGGCCAAGGTAGGTACATCACTTGAGGTCAGGAGTTCAAGACCAGCCTGCCAACATGGCAAAACCCTGTTATATACCAAAAATACAAAAATTTGCCAGGCATGGTGGCAAAGATCTGTAATCCCAGCTACTTGTGTGACTGAGGCACTAGAATCACTTGAAGCTGTGAGGCAGAGATTGTAGTAAGCTGAGATTGCACCACTGCACTCCAGCCTGTGTGACAGAGTGAGACTGAAAAAAAAAAAAAAAGAAAGAAAGAAAAAAGAAAAAGAAAAAGAAGAAAATCCCTAAAAATATAAACCTCATTTCTCAATATAATCTCTATCCAAGGAATTGTTGGTAAGCAATGATATCAGCTATTTAGTTCATCCTTAAAGAACTGAGGGTCCTGGGAACTGAAACATATATTATTAACTAAGGAAAAATAGGTACCCTCTACAGATTTTTTTAAAGTTAGGAAGCAAAAGGAAATTAAAAGGAGCTAAATTAGGACTACAAGGTGAATTCCTAAAATTGTCTTTGTTTGATGAGAGAAGTGAGCAGGAGCATTGTCATGTTGGACAAGGACTCTCTGGTGAAGTTTTCCTGGGCATTTTTCTGCTAAAGCTTTGGCTAAGTTTCTCAAGACACTCTCATGGTAAACTTTCTCAAAAAACTCTCACAATATTGTTCTTTCGCTGCCTAGAAAGTCAGCAAGCAAAATGCCTTGAGCATTCTAAAAAAAAAATCATTGCTGGGGGAGGTTCCAAGATGACTGAATAAGAACAGCTCCAGTCTACAGCTCCCAGCATGAGCCACACAGAAGACTGGTGATTTCTGTATTTCCTACTGAGGTACTAGGTTCATCTCACTGGGGCTTGTCAGACAGTGGGTGCAGCCCATGCAGCATAAACCGAAGGAGGGTGGGGCATCGCCTCACCTTGGTAGTGCAAGGGGTCGGGGAATTCCCTTTCCTAGAAAGGGAAGCCATGACAGATGGTACCTGGAAAATCGGGACACTACCTCTCTAATACTGCATTTTCCAATGGTCTTAGCAAAGGGCATACCAGGAGAATATATCCCATGCCTGGCTTAGAGGGTCCCATGCCTAGGGAGCCTTGCTCACTGCTAGCATAGCAGTCTGAGATAGAGCTGCAAAGCAGCAGTGGGGCTGGGGAAGGGGGGTCTGCCATTGCAGAGGCTTGAGAAAGTAAACAACTTGGCCAGGAATCTCGAACTGGGTGGAGCCCACCATAGCTCAAGGAGGCCTGCCTGCCTTTTCAGACTCCACCTCTGGGGACAAGGCATAGCTGAACAAAAGGCAGCAGAAATTTCTGCAGACTTAAACATTCCTGTGGGACAGCTTTGAAGAGAGTAGTGGTTCTCCCAGCACAGAGTCTGAGATCTGAGAATGGACAGACTGCCTTCTCAAGTGGGTCCCTGACCCCCGAGTAGCCTAACTGGGAGATACCTCCCAGTAGGGGCCAACTGACACCTCATACAGCTGGGTGCCCCTTGCGATGAAGCTTCCAGAGGAAGGATCAGGCAGCAACATTTGCTGTTCTGCAATATTTGCTGTTCTGCAACCTCTGCTGCTGATACCCAGGCAAACAGGGTCTGGAGTGGACCTCCAGCAAACTCCAACAGACCTTCAGCTGAGGGTCCTGACTGTTAGAAGGAAAACTAACAAACAGAAAGGACATACACACCAAAACCCCATCTGTACGTCACCATCATCAAAGACGAAAGGCAGATAAAACCACAAAGATGGGGAGAAACCAGAGCAGAAAAGCTGAAAATTCTAAAAATCAGATCACCTCTCCTCCTCCAAAGAAATGCAGCTCCTTGCCAGCAATGGAACAAAGCTGGATGGAGAATGACTTTGACGAGTTGAGAGAAGAAGGCTTCAGACGATTGGTAATAACAAATTAGTCCAAGCTAAAGGAGGATGTTTGAACCCATCACAAAGAAGCTAAAAACCTCGAAAAAAGATTAGATGAAAGGCTAACTAGAATAAACAGTGTAGAGAAGACCTTAAATGTCCTGATAGAGCTGAAAACCATGGCACGAGAACTACGTGATGCATGCACAAGCTTCAGTAGCTGATTTGATCAACTGGAGGAAAGGGTATCAGTGATTGAAGACCAAATGAATGAAATGAAGCGAGAAGAGAAGTCTAGAGAAAAAAGAGTAAAAAGAAACAAAGCCTCCAAGAAATATGGGACTATGTGAAAAGACCAAATCTACCTCTGATTGGTGTACCTGAGAGTGACGGGGAGAATGGAACCAAGTTGGAAAACACTCTTCAGGACATTATCCAGGAGAACTTCCCCAACCTAGCAAGGCAGGCCAACATTCAAATTCAGGAAATACAGAGAATGCCACAAAGATACTCCTCAAGAAGAGCAACTCAAAGACACATAATTGTCAGATTCACCAAAGTTGAAATGAAGGAAAAAATGTTAAGGGCAGCCAGAGAGAAAGGTCAGGTTACCCACAAAGGGAAGCCCATCAGACTAACAGTGGATCTCTCAGCAGAAACTCTATAAGCCAGAAGAGAGTGAGGGCCAATATTCAACATTCTTAAAGAAAATAATTTTCAACCCAGAATTTCATGTCTAGCCAAACTAAATTTCATAAGTGAAGGAGAAATAAAATCCTTCACAGACAAGCAAATGTTGAGAGATTTTGTCACCACTAGGCCTGCCTTACAAGAGCTCCTGAAGGAAGCACTAAACATGGAAAGGAACAACCAGTACCAGTCACTGCAAAAATATGCCAAATTGTAAAGACCATCGATGGTAGGAAGAAACTGCATCGACTAACAAGCAAAATAACCAGCTAACACCATAATGACAGGATCAAATTCACACATAACAATATTAACCTTAAATGTAAATGGGCTAAATGCTCCATTTAAATGACACAGACTGGCAAATTGGATAAAGAGTCAAGACCCTCAGTGTGCTGTATTCAGGTGACCCATCTCACATGCAAAGACACACATAAGCTCAAAATAAAGGGATGGAGGAAGATCTACCAAGTAGACGGAAAACAAACACCCATGATGAACATCAAGGCAAAAATCCTCAATAAAATATTGGCAAACTGCATCCAGCAGCACATCAAAAAGCTTATCCACCATGATCAAGTGGGCTTCATCCCTGGGATGCAAGGCTGGTGCAACATATGCAAATCAATAAACGTGATCCATCATATAAACAGTACAAAAGACAAAATCCACATGATTATCTCAATAGATGCAGAAAAGGCCTTCGACAAAATGCAACAGCCCTTCATGCTAAAAACTCTGAATAAATTCGGTATTGATGGAATGTATCTCAAAATAATAAGAGCTATTTATGACAAACCCACAGCCAATATCATCTGAATGGACAAAAACTGGAAGCATTCCCTTTGAAAACTGACACAAAACAGGGATGTCATCTCTCACCACTCCTATTCAACAGAGTGTTGGAAGTTCTGGCCAGGGCAATCAGGCAGGAGAAAGAAATAAAGGTTATTTGATTAGGAAAATAAGAAGTCAAATTGTCCCTGTTTGCAGAAGACATGATTGTATATTTAGAAAACTCCATCATCTCAGTCCTAAATCTCCTTAAGCTGATAAACAAATTCGACAAAGTCTCAGGATGCAAAATCTACATGCAAAAAAAAAAAAAAAAAAAAAAAAAAAAAAAAATCACAAGCATTCCTATACATCAATAACAGACAGAGAGCCAAATCATGAGTGAACTCCCATTCACAATTGCTTCAAAGTGAATAAAAGACCTAGGAATCCAACTTACAAGGGATGTGAAGGACCTCTTCAAGGAGAACTACAAACCACTGCTCAGTGAAATAAAAGAGGACACAAACAAATGGAAGAACATTCCATGCTCATGGATAGGAAGAATCAATATTGTGAAAATGGCCATACTGCCCAAGGTAATTTATAGATTCAATGCCATCCCCATCAGGCTACCAATGATTTTCTTCACAGAATTGGAAAAAAACTACTTTAAACTTCGTGTGGAACCAAAAAAGAGTCTACATTGCCAAGACAATCCTAAGCCAAAACAACAAAGCTGGAGGCATCATGCTACCTGACTTGAAACTATACTACAAGGCTACAGTAACCAAAACAGCATGGTACTGGTACCAAAGCAGAGATACAGATACAATGGAATAGAACAGAGCCCTCAGAAATAATACCACACACCTACAGCCATCTGATTTTTGACAAACCTGACAAAAACAAGAAATGGGGAAAGGATTCCCTATTTAATAAATGGTGCTGGGAAAACTGGCTAGCCATATGTAGAAGGCTGAAACTGGATCCCTTCCTTACACCTTATACAAAAATGAATTCAAGATGGATTAAAGACTTAAATGTTAGACCTGAAACCATAAAACCCTAGAAGAAAACCTAGGCAATACCATAGGTATAGGCATGGGCAAGGACTGAAGGTCTATAACACCAAAAGCAATGGCAACAAAAGCCAAAATTGACAAATGGGATCTAATTAAACAAAAGAGCTTCTGTACAGCAAAAGAAACTACCATCAGAGTGAACAGGCAACCTACAGAATGGGAGAAAATTTTTGCAATCTACCCATCTGACAAAGGGCTAATATCCAGATTCTACAAAGAACTTAAACAAATTTACAAGAAAAAAACAAACAACCCCATCAAAAAGTGGGGCAAAGGAGATGAACAGACCCTTCTCAGAAGAAAGCCATCAAAGAAATGCAAAATGAAACCACAATGAGATAGCATCTCACACCAGTTAGAATGGCGTTCATTAACAAGTCAGGAAACAACTGGTGCTGGAGAGGATGTGGAGAAATAGGCACAATTTTACACTGTTGGTGGGAGTGTAAACTAGTTCAACCATTGTGGAAGACAGTGTGGTAGTTCCTCAAGGATCTAGAACTGGAAATACCATTTGACTCAACCATTCCATTACTGGGTATATATCCAAAGGATTATAAATCATGCTGCTATAAAGACACATACACACGTATGTGTATTGCTGCACTCTTCACAATAGCAAAGACTTGGAACCAACCCAAATGTCCATCAGTAATAGAAAAAACAGTATGGTGATTCCTCAAGGATCTAGAACTAGAAGTACCATATGACCCAGCCATCCCATTACTGGGTATATACCCAAAGGATTATAAATCATTCTACTATAAAGATACATGCACACATATGTTTATTGCAGCACTATTCACAATAGCAAAGACTTGGAACCAACCCAAATGTCCATCAGTGACAGACTGGATTAAGAAAATGTGGCACATATACACCATGGAATACTATGCAGCCATAAAAATGGATGAGTTCATGTCCTTTGTAGGGACATGAATGAAGCTGGAAACCACCATTCTGAGAAAACTATCGCAAGTACAGAAAACCAAACACCACATGTTCTCAGTCATAGGTGGGAATTGAACAATATGAGCACTTGGATACAGGAAGGGGAACATCACACACTGGAGCCTGTCATGGGGGGGAGGGATAGCATTAGGAGATATACCTAATGTATACATATGTAACAAACCTGCACATTGTACACATGTACCCTAGAACTTAAAGTATATATTAATAAAAATTTCATTGCCATGACCTTTGCTCTTAACTGGTCTACTTTTGCTTTGATGAGACCATTTCTATCTCTTAGTAGCCATTGCTTTGACTGTACTTTGCTTTCAGGATTGTACTAGTAAAGCCATGTTTTATTTCCTGTTACAATTCTTCAAAGACATGCCTCAGAACCTTGATCCCACTTGTTCACAGTTTTCATGGCACTTTGTCTGTAGCTGATTTGGGTGCAAAGACTTTGGCACCCATTTAACGGAAAGTTTGCTCAACTTTAATTTTTCAATCAGAATTGCGCAAGCCAAACCAGTTGAGATGTGTGTGGTGTTGGCTATTGTTGGTGCTGTTAATCATCAGTCCTCTTTAATTAGGGTGTGAACAAGATGAACTTTTTCCTCAGTAATTGATGTGGATGATCTGCCACTGCAGACTTCATCTTTGACATTTTCTTTTTCCTTCTTAAAATGAGCTATTCATTTCTAAACTGCTGATTTCTCTGGCACATTGACCCCATAAACTTTTCATAATGGACTGATGATTTCACTGTTCTTTCATCCAAGCTTCACCATAAATTTCATGTTTGTTCTTCTCTCAATTTTAGCAGAAATCATGCTGCTCTGATAGGGGCTGTTTTCAAACCAATGTCTTATCCTTCTCAGATCCTGTTTAAACATATTTTAACAAGTTAGTATGAGGTTTTGTTTTTGGTGTAAAAATTTTTGAAATCCATGCATAGTTTTTTTATAATATGCATTTCCATGAACTTTTTGAAATCCCCTTGTGTAATATATTTAATTCTTGCAAAAACTCTGTGAGGTAGACATTATTATCCCTCATTTTGTAACTAAAAAATCCCAACATTCAGGGAGATTTAATAGTTTTCTGGAAGTTCAAATGCTCAGAAGTGTCTAAGATGAAATTAAAACGACAATTTGTTGGACTCTAAAATATATTTTATTTACATAAGGTGCTTGGTCCTGAGGGTTGGCTAGAGCTTCTTAAATTCTTCTTGCCTAAAAGGAGGATAGTTTTATAAACTCATATGAGAGGTTAAACCTGTAGGTATGGCAAGTGGGCCCAGTTCAGCTTCAGAAAGAAAAAGGCAGCAAATTCTATGAATCTATATTTGTATATAGCAAACAATTGACTACACTTGTTTTTCCAGGGTGAGTTTTTAAAGACAATAGATTGTAGTAAGTAATAAACATATTGCAATATCATTAGTTACTGAATGGACCCTCTTTATCTTTGGAAGCCGCATTTTAACAAAGTTTAATCCTGAGAAGGAAAGATAATATGCAATTTTATGATTGTAGGTTTTTCATTAGGTTGATGAGCACCTAGTACTGCTTAAGAGGTGCACCCTAATGATCTAAATTATCTTAATTACTCCCCCAAATGCCTTCTTTCTGGAACTAGTGAAGTATTTCTTGTGAGGGCTACCCACAATACTGTGTGTTTATTTGCACTTGCGATCTTTGAAAGGAATGAGTTGGTTAGCTACCCATAAGGGACTCCTTAGGTATATATATGAATAGATGTAGGGATGGGGTCTTTGATGAATGAATTTAGGTGCAAGACCAGTAAACGCATTTCAGAGAGGGAGGAGAGGGAGAAACCATAATTATGGCCCAAAGTTTAAGCTCAAGATGGGGTCCAGGGGCTGACCCATATGTACTGGGGGAGACCCTAACGTCCTGCCCACAAATCTCAGTCAGGGAATGAGTAGAAGCAAGATATAGGTGCTTAAGCCTAATGCTCAGTGCATGCAGCATCATTCCTTCTGGATTGTTCAGATTTTACAGGTAAAAATATCTACTGGCCACTTCCTGATGTATTATGTTCCCCTTTCAAGACTGCCACCTCATTTCCACTTCACTCCCTTCCTGCTGCATTTTATACACAGCATAAGAATGAAAACTGATTTGTCTTGGGCTCCACTAATGAAGTAATATAAACTTCCCTCATTTATTACAAAGTGAAACTGTTCAGATCCAGTTTTGAGAATCTTTTAAATTGTTCTTATTTATCACTTATGTTTTAGAGTACACATACAATATAGGTTTCCAAGGATCAATTAAAACAGCAAACAAACCTGCTGGTATATTTAAGTTTTCCAAAAGTGAGTTTCCCTGTGTCTCTTTATGCACTTACTTAATTCTGCAGTTTTTACTTAATTTATTTCCTGTGAAAAATCATATCTATATAAGCATTGTAGATAGGAAATTGTGGTCTGCAAGTCAATATTTTCACAAGTAGCTATTAATTTCACAACATAAAAGGTGAAGAATATAGTGTAACATATAAGTCACTTTCTGTTTATTTCTTTGTGAATTCAGAAATATGATATATATTTAAACAGATTGTTTTGTAAGTATACTGTTTGACTAGAGAAAATGAGTTGTGATTTCAAAAGCTACCATTCTAAAGAGGGCATGTGTTCACAAACATGAGCAAGAGTGAATGCTAAGGTAACATAACTATGGCCATTAGACGTAATGGCATTAGAACAACAACTAATGTTAGTTCTAGCAAAATAAAATTTGTCATCCTGTGATTTAGACTTGCTATAAATAGAAACTGTTTATAAGGTGTTATTTAGTAGTTTCCATTATGCAGCTGTCTATTTAAATCATTTAATTTTGGCATCTAATCCAACTTCCAGTCTCCATCAGAGACAAATAAGAAACCATATGTGAAGGCATCTGTGGAAATCTTCCTTTTATTTATGACAACATTAAAGTAAGACTCTGATGTCAGTTACTTAACAGTAATAGACATTCCTTTGCACCTATAGTGCTGGGTTACTTGGGCATATCCCTCAGTGGTATCTTATACCTACTGCTGTTTGCTTCATTATATACAGATGCACAGCAGTGGAGATAGTAATAGTCTTTCTTAATTAAATAAAGCTAAATGTTAATTAGTCCAAAAATGATTTATTTTCAGTGCATGAAACTTTTCATAGTGGGCCTCTTGCTTTTAAAGAACAGATTGTATTCTCATTTACAACTTTACATTGTCCTTCTTTATTTTGGGTTTGTATTTGGAGTCTTGTGGTGGGATCTAATCGTCATAGAGAAATTATAGGTCTACAGATGTTTTCAAGATGTTCCTCTGTCAGTAGCAGATTATCCCCTGTAGCAAAATCTCATTAAAGTGCAATTTACAGAGCTCTGCTGATGTTGCCATCAACCAAAATTAAAGGCATTAATTTTTCAAAGTTCACAGAAGTCCTTACATAAATGATGTAGCAGTTTGCAAGAACAATTTACAGAAGTGTTATTTGCAGAATTAACCTACATTAACAGAACAAATGTTGTAAGGGTGGAAGAAAGGGCTGGGCAGTGAAATTGCAGCTGTTCCCATTTTATATTAGGTGCTTGATGTAAGAAGTGTTGAAATGTAACAATGACTGCTTGCAGGGTGAAAAGTTGAGAAGGGAAAACAAAAATTTGAACGACCTTGCTAAAGAGTTAAGCTTACAATAGAGTGATCACCAGTTGGAGACACCCAGCGAGACCTTAAATTCTGCTTTGAAACATCTGTAGTCAATATCTTTTAAAATATTCTCATTTAGAGAATGAGTTTATGTAGCTCATGTTGTGAGTATTTCTCTTCGATAAATTGCCAAATGTTGGAGAATTTATTATCTGTACCTCAACTGATTGTAGTTACATATATAGTGATGTTTGTGGCCCAAGACAGTAAAATGTGACTTTCTCCTAGTAGAAGAGGTATGCCTTTTTTTCCCTCATTATTTTACATTTCTGTGTGTATCTGCTTTCCTCCAGTGAAATCTTGACTACTGAATTTAAAACATTATAGCTGAAATTTTAAAAAGATTAGAAATTTCTGAGATTAAAAACAGAAAAGGTTTTCCTTTTGAAGTGATAACAATAATGCTACCACATTTGTTTCAGAACAGGGGGTACAGTTCTTAAAACTCATTAATCTTTACCAGTTTTTTTTTTTTTTATTTCATTACATTAGTATTTCAGCCTGGATTTGAATCTCATTGCATAAATGAGAGGGCTCATCAATCACACCTGGTCTCAGCCACTCTTTTTCTGAAAGGCCTGTGCTTTCTCAAGATCCCAGGGATGGTCTTTATTCCAGGAAGTCTAGGTGATGCTTGGTGGTTAGAGTGAACTGTTGGGATATCGTGTCTTTGCAAGGTTGGTCTTGACAGTTCATGTCAATGGGAAGCACAAGCCGTTTATATTTAGGAGCCAGCCGTTGAATGTGAAATTGTGTTCCTAGTTAACAGGTGTGCATGCATGTTATACAATGATCCCACAAATGCTGTTACAGCCATACGAATTCTTGTGGTTTAAATCGTTTCATGTGTGCCAGGCTCCATTTGCTTTGTCTAAACTTTGGGTGCATACCAGGTTTGATTACATAGCTTTTTTTTTTTTTTTTCCCGTCCTCTCTGAATCTCACTAAGTTCGCTGGCATTTGTCAGAAAATTCACCTCTGAGTAAGACACCATGATAAATATATTTTTTAGTAATCTTAAAATAATTTCAAAAACAACACAAATACAAAGCTAAAAAAGTTAAAGATATGAAAAATTAGAACACTGGGGGAAATTTGAAAAGAAAATATTTGCTTTTGGTGAGTATAAAATTAAGGATTTTGCTAATAAACTCTGTTGTTGGGAAAGTTTCCTATCTGAAGATGACAATTTCTCAAGGGACCAGGTGGAATACATGTCCATTGGCCTTTCTTTTGAGATTTTCTAAAAGAATATCAATTATGTTCCAGAATGATGGGGCCATCTGTTAACCAGGGCTGATTTCAAATCACCAAATATTGGTAGAAACATTAAGTCTTGCTAATTTGCATAGTATCATTATCTCTAATACAAAAAAAAAAATACATTTGGGAAAAAAATGAGTGTTCTCTGGTCTATTCAAGTATAAAGATATCCACTTGGGTGCAGTGTAAACCCTATAATATTTACAATGTGTATGGTCTATAAATATTACTTACATCTGCCTTGACATAGTAAAAGCAGCAATTGTTACTTTATTATCTCTTAGACAATAAATATGAGAAACTAACACAGATGGACTATACTATAAATTTGATTGGCAGTTCTAAGTCCTAGTCAAAAATATTCTTGAATTTTTTGTTAACTTTTTTCTTAATTAAGTGTTCCTTAAGTCATTTCAATAATCTACAAGTACATGACAGAATATTCCTTTTCATTATATAAGGCAAGTAATTTGCTCATTTAAATAAGATTTTGTATTTTACTTAAGGTGTGTAGCTTATGGAAATATTGTCTGAATCAAATTTTCATTTGTATTTAATAATAAATTTTCCTTACTCATACTAAACCTCTCATTAAAAAAACAATAGAAATATTAACAAATTTGATATAGTAAGTATATGCATATTTATATCTGTACATCTAATGTTTAATAATAATTATATAGTAGCAGTACAACCAAATTACAATTTCAGATATTAGTCATTTTATGAATAATTTGAGAATAATTGCATATAATCAAAATAATAATTTAGAAAACAATTTTTTAAAGTACTAATTAGCTAAGACACAATTGAAAAATGACTACCCTTTTACTGAGCAATATGAAATTTTATATTCATAATAGTATTCCACACCAATTTTAGCCCTTGTTCTTTCATTCATAAGTGGAGAAAAAAATGTTTTGGTTGGTCAAAATTGAATTCCACTTCAAATAACAGACCCTGGAGACTATTTTTAAACAAGGTCTTGAGAATTCATCCTAGATTTTACTTACAATTCTTAGAGTTAAAATAATTTGGAAAAATATTAATCCTTGCAACTAGTGCAGTGTGACCCGCAGACTTTCCTCACATGGATGGATTGCAGAGCTCAGCAGCCTCCCTGCCAGTCTGACCTGCCAATACCCAACCTGATTCTTTCTTACCCTAAGAGTTAATCTTAAACCAATTTTTTTTTCAGGCACTCAGGTTCTTACCAGCTGTCCTCCTCTCTATAGAAATTTCCTCTGCCCTGACTTTCTTCTTGAATACTTTAAGACAATAACAAAGTGAACTCAATATATATAGATCTTTTGCTAAATTTGGTCGGCATCAGTCCACACTTTTGCAAATTACTATAGGAGAAATGGACATATGCATGTAAAACTATAAAATGAGCAGACTAAATCATGCATCTATTTAGACAGCTGGTTATTTTTCATAATTTCTGCATATGAAGCATTCACAGTGGGAGACACTATAGAGCAGTGGTTAAATGTTCAGACCCAAAGTCAGACAGATATGAGTGTGAATCCTCTCTCTGCCATAAACTAACCATATGACTTAGAGAAATGACTCATCTCTCCATGCCTCAGTTTTTTATTTGTAAAATGGGAGAGAAAGGTTGTTTCAAGAACTAAGAACAGTGTCTAACACATAGCAACCACTCAATAAGCAATGGTTAAAATGAATTGCTATTACCTTCACTTTTTATTTTTTTGAAACGTATTCTCACTATGTTGCCCAGGCTAGAGTGTAGTGGTGTGATCACGGCTCACTGCAGCCTTGACCTCCTGGGTTCAAGTGATTCTCCTCCCACATCAGCCTCCCAAGTACCTAGGACTACAAGTGCATACAACCATGTCTAGCTAATAATAATAATAATAAAAAATATATATATTATATATATATTTGTTGGTGGTGAGGTCTCACTATTGTTTCCCAGGCTGGTCTCAAACTCCTGGGCTCAAGCAACTCTCCAACCTCTGCCTCCCAAAATGTTGGGGTTAGAGGCATGAGTGTTTATGCCCAGCCAACTACTATCTTTAGAGATAGAAAGTGAAGACAAATAGGCAAGCTTTCCAGGTCATCGCTTGTAAAACCAAGGTGAAGACCTCAGAAGAGTAAGAAAAATAATGATTCTCCTTTGATTTTACAATGTTCTGTACTACTTTTTGAAAATGTCTAGTTAATTTGCTTTCAGAAAATTTTTGTAATATGCATTAAAGAGAACAGTACTATTTTTAAAAACATTTTTACTGTGCGTATGGAACCCAGAATACGGGTAAAACTGTTGTTCTCTACACAGAGAACTTCAAGAAAAGCTTCCTTGTAAACTCGTATTCTGGAATGAATTCAACACATTGCCTGCCTCTTTAAGTTTGGTCAGAGTGTATAAAAGCTTGATAACAAGAATCCATCTAAATATTAAAAACCAGGAATGATAATTTTTAATAATATTGGGACATCTTCCAATTTACACCTCCACCCAAAGTATTATTTTTTGGGTCTGAGAGTAATTTATTTATCTAAATCAGGATTATATTTTGGAGAATAAATAATTATACTTTACATCAGCAAAATCAGATAAATGTTTGTGTCAGACAGTGCTAAAGATGGTTCAGCAAAGGTAATAAGGATCTTTTCCTTCAGGAGTGGAAAATTGATACGTATATAACTAAAGAGTAAACAAAATACAGGGAAGTTTATAAGAGAGGTGGAACAAAGTACTATCAGAGAGCAAGGAGGACTGAATTACTGTAGAAATTGGTGGCAAATGACTGGGGCCTAGATGGGAACATCGAATTTCAACAGGGGGAAAATCAAGGTAGCAAGATCTAGAGTGAGCAGGCATAAAAGCACATGATTAGTTTTATGGGATTACAGATAATAACATTTAAAATTTATCATTATAAAATTATGAGTACATATGTGTAATATATTTTAAGGTATTTAGCACTAAAATGTATTTTTCCTTCCCCACTTTCTCATTTTATTTCATATACGTATGCAAAATAATCATACAGTCAATATCTTAAGTTGAAAAATTATTAACTAGGTAGTATTCATCAGTTTTTATACACATGCTATTTTATATGTGTAATTATATATATTTAAGAATTATATATGTATATATAAGAATTATATATGTATATAAGAATTATATATACATATAATTAAAAATTATTCTTAAAAAAGACCAACCATGTTTGTTGGCTGCATAAATGTCTTCTTTGAGAAGAGGCTGTTCATATCTTTTGCCCACCTTTTGAAGGGGTTGTTTGTTTTTTTCTTGTAAATTTGTTTAAGTTCTTTGTAGATTCTGGATATTAGCCTTTTGTCAGATCGATAGATTGCAAAAATAACATAAAAAAAGCTCATGATTACTGGTCATTAAAGAGATGCAAATCAAAACTACGATGAGATATCTCACGCCAGTTAGAACGACAATCATTAAAAAGTTGGGAAAGAACAGATGCTGGAGAGGATTTGGAGACACAGGAACGCTTTTACACTGTTGGTGGGAGTATAAATTAGTTCATCCATTGCGGAAGACACTGTGGCGATTCCTTAAGGATCTAGATCTAGAAATACCATTTGACCCAGCAATCCCATTACTAGGTATACAGCCAAAGGGTTATAAATCATTCTACTGTAAAGACACATGCACACGCATGTTTGTTGTGGCACTGCTCACAATAGCAAAGATGTGGAACCAACCCAAATGCCCATCAGTGATAGACTGGATAAAGAAAATGTGGCACCTGTACACCATGGAATACTATGCAGCCATTAAAAAGATGAGTTCATGTCCTTTGCAGGGACATGGATGACACAGGAAACAATCATTCTCAGCAAACTAACACAGGAACAGAAAACCAAACACCGCATGTTCTCACTCATAAGTGGGAGTTGAACGATGAGAACACATGGACACAGGGAGGGGAACATCACACACTGGGGCCTGCTGGGGAGCAGGGTAGTAGGGAGGCATAGCATTAGGAGAAATACCTAATATAGATGATGGGTTGATGGGGGCAGCAAACCACCATGGCACATGTATACCTATGTAACAAACATACATGTTCTACAAATGTACCCCAGAACTTAAAGTATAATTTAAAAAATATCAAAAGACCAACCATTTATAAAGGAGAAAAAGTCTTCATGGCACAACAAAAACTACAGTTTTATTGACATTAAGTTGTATACCTCGAGTAAGATTGCCTTACCTGTAACAATTCTTAGTCACCTGTGGAAGGGTTCTTGTCAAATTTGAATGGGCCTATCGATAAAGCTTCATGATCAAGAACATCAGTATGACTCTTCATTACCAAAGAGGAAGCATTTTCATCTTCAGATGTATTTGTGACAAAACTGGGTACTGTGACTACAGAAATAATTGAAAAAGCAGTAACACACCATTTTAAAAGAATAATGTATCTCCATCTCTTTGTATCTATTAATCTGTATTTTAAATAATATATATCTCTCCTAATATATATTTTCATATATATCTAATAAAATATATATGATGTGTATACATATATATTCCTTAAAATCCATATGTATAGATGTGTATTAATAAGTTTCCATAGAATCAGGTGGTACCTGTGAGTGTAGTGTGTGCACACAGTTTATTCCAGCTTTTCCCCTCTCCCTCACTCCACATTGTTGCTCTCAATCACTCTTCTATCCAGTGATGGCTTCTGGGAGCTATGCCTTTATTTAACTGTGAAGAGTAGCCAAATAGAATGAACTGAAAGGATGTTACATGCTTTCTCTTTTTTGCAATTTTCTTTTCTTTTTCCCATTTCCATTATTTCTTCTTTGCTTTGCTTTACTCCTGTTGTTTTGCATTGGCCACCATATTTTTTTGGCAACTGAGTATTCAGTTTTGTATGTTTCCGTCTTCCCATCATTTCTACTTGTTTTAGTATTGAGTAAATTGATAGAAGGGTTAATGCATAACACAACAAATGAGGGAGTAAGCCTTCTTCATGTACTTCTGATTATCCTCTTCCAGAGTTGTGTGAGATGAGAATATGGGTAATAAAAGTCTTACTAGTACTCTGTGCAGTACGACTATTGTGTGGAAACAACAATAAAACCTCCATTTACTGAGTGACTTTCAGTGACAGGTAACATGCTGAATACTTTATATTATTACTTTATTTTATGCACAAAACTCCAAGGTTTAAAGAAGTTGAAAACTTAGTGGCAGTTTGAGGGGAGCACTGAGATTTGAGCCTATGTCTGTTTAACTCTAAAGCCCATGATTTTAACCACTAGTTGTTATTACCTTAATGTATTTTATTCTAAAAAGCCTACATTTTTTTTTCTCAGATAATAACTTAATGGAGTCAGGATATGTGAAATATGGAGCTTTAGCTTATGAGAAACAGATGTTTGAGGTATATGACCAAAGGTTGACTGGAAGACTCATTTCCCCTCACATTTTTCTTCAGTGAGATATCTTTGGGAAAAAAAAAAAGTACTTTCTTACTTTAAATCAGTTGACAACATTTTATAGGTTTTAAAGACAGATCGTGTTTTTGAAGAACGGACTTATGAAAGAGAAAGCAACAGGTTTTCAGAAAGTTTATCTCACAAATTAATAATAATAATCAAGTGCCTTTCCTTGAGAAGACCCAGATGATTTATAAAACATGAAGGTCAACAGCTTTGTACTTACACTTCAACCAAACAAAAAGACTAAACAAAATTGCACAGCTTGCTGGAGTTCTCTCTATAGAGCACTGGAATAGTTGAGAGCTTTGTGTTGCAGATTTCAAACTCAATTTAATAATTAATCATTTAGAGAATGAAATCTAGGTTCTTGTTCTGCATTTAGAAAATTACTAAATGAATAAATAAAAATAAAGGCTTTTATTTTCATTTACCTGGTCTCTACAGAAATCAAAATGTAGTGTTCTATGTGTTATAAAGCTATATAAGCACATGCATACACTCAGTTTAATTTGAATTAATACAGATATAATAATATGTTCATGCATTTAAGTGTAGGAATTTTTATTACTGGAATAAATCTGTTGGTTTTTAGACAAAAAGTTTTGTTTCAGGAACTGTTTACATTTGATTTCTTTTCCAATACTTTCTAGCCCGACTGGTGCTTCTGAATAAAAAGAATAACTAATTAGAGTGAAATCCTGTTTGAATAATAGGATTTCCGAGAAAAGAATTACCAGATTATTTTACACATCATAGTCATTTGCAAATTGTTTGTATGATTCCTCCACAGGAATTAAAAATGTTTTTCTTTAAAATTCTGGATCCATTTGCTCAGCAATTTATTATTAAAAATTTGGAAAACGTTATACTCTTAATTTTTGAGATGACCTTTAGGCCTATCTTGGCTTTAGCCTTAAGTTGGATGTGCATATTCAAGCCTGCATATCCCAGCTTCTTAGAGGGTTCTGGGAAGCCATGATCACACTACGGAATGGAGAGAGTCTTACAGCCACTTCTGCATGCAGAGGACTCCAGGCCACACAGGGAGCTGATGATGTCATAGAAGCAGCCCAACCTATATGAGTATCCTCTCTTCACTACCCCACACCACTTATACCCTTTTCTATTCACGACACACACTCTCAGCTCTTTAAATCTTTTCTGTAAATAGGATTTTTTTTTTTTTTTTTTGAGAGGGAGTCTCACTCTGTCGCCCAGGCTGGAGTGCAGTGGCTCGATCTGGGCTCACCACAAGCTCCGCCTCCCAGGCTCATGCCATTCTTCTGCCCCAGTTTCCTCAGTAGCTGGGACTACAGGCGCCCGCCACCATGCCCGGCTAATTTTTTGTATTTTTTAGTAGAGACGGAGTTTCACCATATTAGTCTGGCTGGTCTCGAACTCCTGACCTTGTGATCTGCCCGCCTCGGCCTCCTAAGGTACTGGGATTACAGGCGTGAGTCGCTGCACCCAGCCTGTAAACAGAATTTATGGGAACACTTGCGCATTGCCCAAATTTTAACCCAACTCCCAGGTTTTCTTACTACCTAAGCAGCCTAAATTAGCTTTCCTTATAGCTACAGGAACTGTATTTCCCAATTTTACTGGTCTAGAACCGGATCAATTCATGTGCAATTAAGAGGCAGTAGTAGGTGTGTTGGAAAAAGCAAAAGCCTAGGTTTCAGAAGATCTGAGTATCAATTTTGACTATGTTCTCAACTAGTCCTAGAATGAGGACCTTGAGTAAATCAGTAAACTCGGATTAGTGATGCCCTAGGTTTGTTGTTGTTGTTGTTTATTTGTTTGTTGTTTTTAAACAGAATTTCAGGGCTGAAAGAAATAATGAATTAGAGCAAAGGTCACAAACTCATGTCTAGACTGAGGAGTCCCAGGTAACACAGGAAATGGTCCTTATGTAAAATGAGGGGATGTAAGCTAGGATCTTACATCAGAAGCAATAGTGATGAGGACAGTAATAAGCTGAAGATACAATGCTGAGTCTAGGAGAGTTAGTGGCTCATAGCTCATCATTGTCATGTGGGAGTCTGCCCACATTTGACTGACGGTAATATTTTTCAAGAGAAAACTGCAAATCCAGATTTGCTGTGAAATCCCCTGATTTCTTCTTCTTATTATTATTTAATTATTATTATTATTATTTTTTGAGACGGAGTCTCGCTCTGTTGCCCTGGCTGAAGTGCAGTGGCGCGATCTCTGCTCATTGCAAGCTCCGCCTCCCACGTTCATTCTCCTGCCTCAGTCTCCCGAGTAGCTGGGACTACAGGCGCCCGCCACCACTCCCGGCTAATTTTTTGTATTTTTTTTAGCAGAGACGGTGTTTCACCATGTTATCTAGGATGGTGTTGATCTCCTGACCTCATCATCTGCCCTCCTCGGCCTCCTAAAGTGCTGGGATTACAGGCGTCAGCCACCGCGCCTGGCCTGAAATCCCCTGATTTCTAAGTGTTCTTAAGTATTGGGGGAAAACCGAAAATTACACCTGCCAAGAGAGTTGGCGTGCAAGCGGTCAGTTAGGGATCTCTAGTAGACGCTCTAGGGAGTCCTAAAAATTGCCTTTACCTGCAGATAAATCCCCTCAGAGCTCACCAGAGCACTGTACTCAGGGCTCAGTAGGGAACACTCTGTGGCTATAAAGAGGGCTGCTGAGGACATTTGTTGCTTTTCTTCATCCAGTTTGTGTGAGCTTTGATTTTTGAGTCATGGTTCCTTGAAACCTTGCATGGTTGTGCCTGTAGAGAAGAAACTTCCAGGACCATTTTTTTTTTTTTTCACTGAAATACTTTGCACTTCTTTATGGCTTAGTAATGTATCTGATAAGTGAACCAACAACCAAGATAGCATGTCAGATGATTTGTATTCAAATTTTACAGTAGTATGGAATGGCTATATTGAAAAGAAGACTGTTTTAGTAGCAGGGACCTGGAGAATGATACTTTTGCAAATTAGCTGGCAAAAAGGACTTCAAAATGTAAAAATATTTCAGTATAGGCCTTTCGAAAATAAAGAATAGATGGCTGAAAACCTCTATTTTACATGCAAAGAGGCAGTGCAGCAGTGTCTTGAAGGGCTCTGCTTTGGGATGTTAACTTCTCTGACTTCAGTTTCTTCACCTCTAAAGGAACATTATAATAGCAATATTACTACCTACCTTATTAGGGCTGCTCTGAGGATTTGATAAATGAGACTGTGCATGAAAAGTGCTTAGAAAAGTGTCAGCCACATAATAAGCACAAACAAGTGTTAGCTATTGTTTTGCCTGCTCCCTACACCATCTTGGACTCAGTTCTACTTGCCGTCTTGAGGTAATATCAAGATAGTTTTTGTTTTGTGCGGATTCTTCAAAAATATATGTTGAAAGCATGGACGTATATACACTTGACTATAAGCTGACTACTACCTATACAAGATTAGCGAATTACTAAATTGGGCTTTTGTTAACATTGTTGTTTCCTGTTTTCTACTTAGTGTTTTGTGGGTTTAAACTGAGGATTGTTTTCAGTATTTTTTTTTTTTTTTTTTGAGACGGAGTCTCGCGCTGTGGCCCAGGCTGGAGTGCAGTGGCGCGATCTCGGCTCACTGCAAGCTCCGCCTCCCGGGTTCACGCCATTCTCCTGCCTCAGCCTCCTGAGTAGCTGGGACTACAGGCGCCCACCACCGCGCCCGGCTAATTTTTTGTATTTTTAGTAGAGACGGGGTTTCACTGTGGTCTCGATCTCCTGACCTTGTGATCCGCCCGCCTTGGCCTCCCAAAGTGCTGGGATTACAGGCGTGAGCCACCGCGCCCGGCTGTTTTCAGTATTATTGGATGTTTACATATCAAAATAGTGCTGATTATATTACATTTTTTCCCTAACTAAGCAATGTACTGACTTTAAAAAAATATTTAATGCTATAAAAGCAAATAATTAGTATAGCAAAGGTCAGTTAAATAGTGAAACCATTAGATTCAAAACTTAAATGTCAGCAGAGGAACAATCTCCTAATTTGGGGCAATTATCTAGTTCATTGACTTTTGCTGTGATATGTATGTTACAGTATGTATGCAAGGTAGGGCTTAGAGAAGAAAATCTAATTAGTTTTTTTTTTTGTTTGTTTACCCTTCATTGCAACTTGCAGTAATGAAAAATTATGCCAATGAAAAATTTGCTCTGTATCTGAATTACTAAAACATAAAAACATGATGAAACCTATGTACAAAAATGCTATTTGTTTTAAAAGAGAAAATGAGGACTATTCTTTTCATAGATGTGCTGGCATTGTTAATTTTAACAGTCTAAAATGTAGTAACCACATTAAAGTGTTTAACATGGTACATTAAAGTCAGATATTGATTCCACATTTCGCATTTCAAATAGTGTGAATATCCCACTATGAATGCAAATACTAGGGAATAGTTTACAAACAACTTTTAGTGGTTTCTGAAAATGTGGATTCAATTATTTCTGAATTGGTCTTACATCAAGAATGTAGAACAAAGTCCAGTTTTTAATCAACTTTTCAGTTATGAAAACCACACCATTATTCTTTATGTAGCACAAAACAAAACAATAACCCATGGCTTTTCTCTTAATTTTTTAGTTTTAAAGTAAGTTGTCCTCCATTTTTTTTTTTTTTCTTTTCTTTTCAGACAGTCTCTCCCTGTTGCCCAGGGTGGGGTGCAATGGTGGGATCTCTGCTCACTGCAGCCTCTGCTTCCCAGGTTCAAGCAATTCTCTGGGACTATAGGCATGCGGCACCACATTCAGCATTTTTTTTTTTTTTTTTTTTGCATTTGTAGTAGACACGGGGTTTTGCCACATTGGCCAGGCTGCTCTTGAGCCCTGGTCTGAAGTGATCTGCTCACCTTGGCTGCCCAAAGTGCTGAGATAGCTGGCGTGAGCCACCACACTCGACCAGTTGTTCTTAAACCAAGTTAAGAACATGACTGACCACAGAGAAACAGATACAATGCTTTACACACATGCCATTTTAACTCTTCCTATTTTAGTTTAATATTGACAGATTTATCAAACTGACCACTCCTTTTCATGACTTTCTGTAAATTTGTTGGTACTCATTTCATTTTTAAAATTATGAATAAATCTTGTATACTTACGTAATATTCTATTTTTAAAATAGCATTAAGTATAAGGCAATTATTATTTGATCATAACTTAATTTGTATTTCACATTTTATAATTTTTCCATCAGTTATATGGTTTCTTTAACATAATTTAGAGTTCAGTAGTAAAATTATAATAGAAAAGACTATAAGAATTGTAAATGAGACCATATTTATTTGACAAATAGCGATAAACATATATGTGCCTGAAAAACAAGATTGACTTAGAGATCCACTTCTTTTTTTTTTTTTTTTTTTTTTTTTTTTTTTTTTTGAGACAGAGTCTCGCTCTGTCGCCCAGGCTGGAGTGCAGTGGCGCGATCTCGGCTCACTGCAAGCTCCGCCTCCCGGGTTCACGCCATTCTCCTGCCTCAGCCTCCCGAGTAGCTGGGACTACAGGCGCCCACAACCGCGCCCGGCTAATTTTTTGTATTTTTAGTAGAGACGGGGTTTCACCGTGGTCTCGATACTTCTTTGGAAATGTTTGTCAATAGTTTAGATTGCTGATCTATGCTCAAAAGGGGGAAAAGACCATGTTTGTAATGAAATATTTTTAGAAATTGGTCTCTACTGTAAACTAATTTATCCAGCGTCACCTACAAAATACGTGGTTGTCAATAATTCTGTGCTTTTGCTTGACCGTAATCTCCCATGAAAATAGAGACCATTTTGGCATCTTTTTCGTGGCCTACTCTGACCATTATGATTGGGCTCCTTCCTCCTCCCTAGCCTCTTGTCCTGTCCTCTCCCTCAATACCTGCATTCTAGCCAAAATGACCTTCAGCTTCCGAAACACACTCAGCTCCTTTCTGTCTCAGAGCCTTAGCTACCTCCTACTTATCCTAATCAAATCCCAGCATATGAATCATTTCTCCTCACATCTAGCTCTCATTATGGTCATCTATTTCCCTTGAAAGACCGATCATAGTGTAGATAGGATACAAATTCCCCCTCATTCATGGGTATGTTTCTGTTGTTGGTTCTAGTATCCTGCAAGCAGCAGGAGAACGATATGTACTTGCCGAATGGATGAATGAGTTTCTCAGCATTTAACACAATGAATGCTTGGAAAAATCATATGCCAAATAAATTATTATTAAGCAAATATATTGTGTCAAAAAACTTCTTCAGCTCTAAATTTCATACTATTTGAGGTAATGCATACTCACTGTCAAATGTAATTATTTACATTTATATTTACATGCTCACTCTGTGCTCTTAAAGGGTACAGTTCAATGGTTAGGTACAAATCCTAGCTGTGTCACTTGCTAGCCGTATGAATTGTTACTTAAATATTTAAAGTCTTATTTTGTAAATTGAAGGTGATAAAGCTCTCCTAGTATTGTGAAGCCTAAATGGGATAAAGTGATGCTTGCGTGTGATAATTACTAAGAAAGCATATGTTCTTTCTTTCTGTTTTTATACAATGAATGTTACTAGCAGTAGACTCTCTTGTTCCTATTAGAGTGGCTGCAATATCAGGTAGTCATTGTGACCAGATTTCCTCCTTCTCAAGTGTTATGCTGTCTGCAGAAACAATATTCTCGTATCCGATTGTAGATCACAGGGAGGATGATCTCATGATGTTGTTGAAAGTGTAGCATGGGACCATGCTTTTGTGACTTGAGTTACCAAGCAGTTTTGTGACGTCAGCAGAGTGCTATAACTGTTCTGGGATTCTAGTCTACTTTTTAAAAAAAGGCTTGGACAAAATAATCTCAGGATGGAAATTTTACGATTGTGACTCAAATGTCCAATTCATTCCCTAGGTGGCTTAGTTGCTCTTTCAGACTTTTGATCTGTAGGTTCAATGACAAGCTTGCTTTTGTAATTTGAGGACCAGAAGGAGATACAAAAGGGTTGGCTATGAAGCCAATACAGGTAAAATAATGCTTGTAGCTGAGTGAAGTCTAAAACACCTCATTGGCTATTATTTGATGATTTTTCCATATTCCCAACGCTCATTGTTAGGAGTAGAAATTTGGAATATAATCCAGTAGTGAACTGATCACAGTCCTCTCAACCTATAAAGCCTGAATTTTAGAAAATACTTTTAAATATTAAGGGTATCTTTTTATTTTTTAAAATTCCAGCTTTGATTTTAGATTCAGGGTTTACGTGTGCATGTTTGTTACATGGGTATATTGCATGATGCTGAAGTTTGGAGTATGATCGATCCCATCACCCAGGTAGACAGCACAGTACCTGATAGTTTTTCAACCCTTTCCCCACTCCTCCCTTCCTTTTCTAGTAGTCTTCAATGTCTATTGTTGCCATCTTTATGTTCATGAGTAATCAATATTTAGCTCTCACTTATAAGTGAGAACATGTAGTATTTGGTTTCCTGTTTTAAGGGCGTTTTTGATATAACTTAGTGTAGTTCTCAAGGATGGCTCCTTGTTCCCCATATGGCAGGATATGGCCCTCTCAGTCATTTCATTGTGTATTTATCATACAAATGTGGATAAGTATAAATGCCGAGAAATGGCACGGCTAGCATAGACTCACAGGGAGATATTCACAACCAGAAAGTGGAATTTGATACAGAAGGGGAGGGTGTATCCATACAAATAAGCAAAGGAAGGCAACTAATGAATAAAACATCTTTTTAGAAGTGCAGAAAAGTCAGTTGCGCCATGTTAAAGCTGTTGCCAGGCAACATATCTTTTCACAATAAACACTTGTGAGTCAGATAACTCATGGAGACTCTGAGTTGGCAAATGTAACTGCTCTTAGGAAACTTCTGCAGGATAGAGAATGCTCACAATCGTTTGCACAACATCAGGAATGCATCTCTTCTTGTAACAACTTCTCCTTTGAACCACATCATTTGTTTTTGTCTCTTCATGGGAATTTCCAGTCTTTATGTCTGAATCCCTCTTTATCTTGCAGGAAGCCAGGATGAGATGTAGATCAGGAACACATTCTTCACGGTCTAGGGCGGGGAGAATGTGGGCCTCCCACTTCAGGTGTGGAATGTGCAACTTGTGTAGGGGAGTTTCTAAATAAGAAAAGCTGGGATCATAAATCTGTGTTGGTGCAAGAGGAAACAAAAACAAAACTTCCAAGTTTATTTATAAAATCAATTCAGTAATAGAATCTCTTCCGAACCTTGAACTCGAATCCTATCTCTTTCTTTTGGTCATGGGGAAAGACAGAAGCGGGACACATCAGGAATAGTGATTGTCTTTTTGAGGATGGAATGAGATGACCTTGGGACCACCCACCCCTGTATTAGCAGAGAAGACTGAAAAAGCAGATTTTCAAACAGTAACTTGCTGTCTGATATTCCTGGCAGAAATACAAAAACATACTTCCATCTCAAATTTATGGCACCATAATGTATTCCCTCTAAGCTTTCCAGATCGTTCCCATTGCCAAATGTGACCAAAGCATAATCACAGCAACTAAACAAATTAAATGTTCGGTTAAAGACAAGCCTGAAAAAAAATGAGTAAGGGGAAGAAAAGCCCCCAGATTGGTAATAAATTAATGCCATGTCAGGCTTTTTAGTCACTGAACTCACAGCCAGGCCTTCAATACGCTGCTATGGTGCCATATCCTGAACGTCTCCTAAGGACGGAAACTACAACCACACGCCAGTGCTGGTCTCAAGCTCTGCTTTGGTATATGTAGCAACAATGGCCACCTTTAAAAAATAATTTTATATATTGTCATATTATATTTTAAAATAAATATTGCATTTTATGATACCAAGAAGATTAGCATAGCAAGATATTTTATGTTAAGATAAATAAGATTTGAATATAGATATTTTATATTAAGATAAATAATATTTGAATATTTCCCATGTTTATTAAATGAAATTAAATATTTTTATGGTGCAAATTCCCTCCTCTGTATGTTAAATGTTAACATTTTAAAACATACTTTCAGATATTTTACTATTCTCCCATTACTGATTTTAGTGTGTACTAATTTTCAAAATTTGATTAAGAGTTAAATAATATGACAATTTCCTTTTTGGGGAAGGATTGATTTAGGTAAGAAATACAGAAAAGCAGGAATACTTTTTTTTCCTTTTCCAAAGGAAACCTTTGAAAAAAAGTAGGCCTACTTTGTACATTTGTATACATTTTGGAGCTGGATATGGCACTTAGAATTTGTATATCCTAATTATTTCATGTAAAAGCCACAGAAATCAAGACCTTGAAAGGTAAAATTACCTACTTAAATTAATCAGTATGATTTTTAGCTGACTCTAAAACTCGGGTGCTGGGCTTTTAGATTTAGCAATACTTTCTTATATGTTATTAAAAAAATTCTTGTAAAGAAATATGCCAAGACTTCAAAACATAGTATAAAATATATTTACTTCAAAATTTAGAAAGAAAAGGAATAAAAGCTCAATGTCATGTTAAAATGACGTTTTATATTTTTCTTCACTTATTTTTAAGATCAACATTTATTTAGAAAGAGACCATCCAAATATTTCTCTTGAATATAAAACTATAGGGCACAAATATTACATTCTTGTAGTATGTAGATATATTAATAGCTATTATTTGCCCTACAAAGAATGGCCATGCCTTATTGAATAATATTTTCTTTTAGAAATTAAAAAAAAGTGTATGTTACAGATCATTTAAAAAAGCCTTTAATTACTGTTAGTGATTTATATTAGTTTGTTTGGGACATTTAAGAAATATAGTGCATTAAAATTGGCCATCCAAATCTACAAATATACAAAAGTTTTTTCTAGACCTATTGGCATACTACTATATATCGAAATACTATACTGTTGTACCTGGCAAATGAGTTAATCATCTTAATGCATTAATCTTGGACAAGAAACAAAACTTATTTATCAATGAAATAGAGATAATAATAATACTTGCTATACACATTCACACATGGACAAGATGAAATCACAAATAGGAACTTACTGTCAATTGTAAAGCATGATTCAAACATAAGAAAGAGTTATATTCCTTATATAAAAATATAAAGTACGAAAGAACAATGTTGAGCCTTCTTTGTTTTGCCTCAATGGCAAATGATTAGCAGAAAATTAATGTAGGAAAGATATTTTGACTAAGAAGGTTCACATTACACAAATATCTTTGGCTTTCATGACTGCCTGGGCACTTGAACGTATAAGAAAAAATGTTTTTGGCCCTTAGGTTCCTCTTATACCTCCATGAAGTTTTCCCACACGTTTGTTACAGTTCTAAAACTATAAGACATAAAATACATATTGTGAATATTGTTAAGTTTTCACTACAAATTATGTTACAATAGAAATAATAATTAATTTTGTTACAGAAATTCATGTCAAATTATAATAATTTCAGTCTATCTTTTGTAACTGCATGTTTCTCCTATTGCTTTAAAGCTAATTTAGGCCACATTATATACAAAATTAAATCTTACTTTTATAGCTACACCCTTGGGGTTCAATGAAAAGGCTTTATGAGCTAGAAATTAAAAGTACTGGTTGAAAATACTATTACATTATACCAGCTATTATTAAGGCAATTTACAAAGTTGGTGCTAAAACTATGTACATTTTTCATTGTTAGTCCTCATATATTCAGTAAGCCCATGGGACTGTTTGGTATATAATTTGGCAAATAAAGTCAATTGAAAAGTAAACAGCAAGTCAATGGAATTTATCACAAAAGAAAATTACACTACACTGGCAGCAAAATTTATTTAACTCAATATTGTTATGAATTAACACATTTATATTACAGTTATATTAAATGATTCCGGGAAGACATTTGGGCACTACATTCTTTAGCTATGAATGAATATATTTTTGTTCTGCCACTTTCTTCTCTTTGAAATGGGAAAATAATGAAATTTTTAAGACTATATACTTTTATTAAAAATTATTCCTGAGTTTATTACTTTCATATAGTTTTATGAAAGTTTATTTGCATACACACATTTTTGTTGTGTGGAAGTCAAATTTGAAATATATTTCATAATTTAAATAGAATTAAGACATAATTAAGTTTAAGCTAGATAATATACAGACATAAATTACTTCTTTCAAAGATTTGAAAAGGTTAATATTTAAATCACTGTAATACTGGCATGCACATGCAAACATGTTATTTTGTCATCTTTAATTTTATGTGTTAAAATGATTTGTAGTTATTCCTCATGATTTTATAAGTATGGAAAAATACTTTGAAAACATATAACTTTGAGATATTACTGAATTTATTTTATTAACTGCATCATGTAATTTTGGTGGTACATAGTATTATGGTGTTTCATAATGGAAAAGTTTCCTTATTTAGAGAACAATATTTGACTGCTTCTAGCACAGAAACAAATGGCTATTAATTGATTATTATTAGCAATTGTTCATTGTTAGATTACTAACAAATAACAACATTGTTAATTATTATTAACAATTTAATGTTCTGCTTGATAAAAAATTGACATACAACACCTCTCTTAAAGTTTCTTTTTTTTTTTTTTTTTGAGACGGAGTCTCACTCTGTAGCCCAGGCTGGAGTGTAGTGGCCGGATCTCAGCTCACTGCAAGCTCCGCCTCCCGGGTTCACGCCATTCTCCGGCCTCAGCCTCCCGAGTAGCTGGGACTACAGGCGCCCGCCACCTCGCCCGGCTATTTTTTGTATTTCTTAGTAGAGACGGGGTTTCACCGTGTTAGCCAGGATGGTCTCGATCTCCTGACCTCGTGATCCGCCCATCTCGGCCTCCCAAAGTGCTGGGATTACAGGCTTGAGCCACCGCGCCCGGCCTAAAGTTTCATTTTTGTATTCTTATGTAGTAGTGATATTTCCACATGTAAGTATCTTTTTTGGTTTATTCTACTCACTATGCTTTACACTTTTGAACAGGTTGTTGTAAGTATACTACAGATTAATAAAAATAGAGTTGTTTTCATTTGGTGTCAACCATCAGGGTTAGGAGGAAGCAGGGGATTGTTTTAAAATATAAAACAAGTGACTAGTAAGAATGGAATAAAAACAATGGGGCTTTTCTCTAAATTGGGATAATCCAATCTTTTTATGAGGTACTTGTCAGGCCAAAGCAAGGAGAAGAAATCCAAAACCTACTTGCATATGACACTGTGTGAATTGGGCCAAATATAAGACCACAGGTGATGGTGGGCTTGTGATGAACTAACTAGAGAGAGCATGCCTACTTAGAGGCAAGCAAATCGAGAAATTTAAAAACCACTGTGAGGCCAAAGCAAACCCTTCTAAAGGCTGGATTCACTTAATGGGGTTACCATATAGCAATCCCTGAAAATTTGGCGTTACACCCTCTGTGTAACACTGTGTGTATGTGTGGCCTAAGTTGCTGGCCAGAAAGGTGCCAAATTGATGGAGAATGTGAAGGGCACCATAACTGCTTGGAACCCTTCCACAATGGCAATTCCACTAGATTTCAGGCTGACATGTTACAAATATAGTAGAAACCTACCACATACAGCCTGTGGATACTTCAGACACTTCAGTAGATTGTGGTTGACTAAGCGGTAACTCTTGGTGAAGGCAAAATAAGGCTTACAAATGATACATGTTATTAATGAATTATTTAAAATTTCTATGTACTTATTAGGACAATCATTATTTTGTTCAGAACATAAGGAAAATGAATTTTTAATTATTTACCTGAAAAAGCTAAAATTATTTTCTTTACCAGATTTCCATATTTATAGCTCTAGCAAATAATTAATGTAACCAATTTGATTGCATGAAAAGTAATTCAATTCTATAATGTCTACAACAATTAAAATTTTCAAGGACCATAAATTATGAGAATAGAATAAGGCATAACAATGTGTGAAATTTTAACTAAAATGCTTCTGGAAAAGAGGATTAGTTTTTATCTATTAAATCTTAGAAACATTACTTAGCTAAAATATTCTGGCTGTTTCTATTCATTGGTTTCATTGGAACCTTTGATCCAAACTAATGGTTCCATGAACAGTAAGAGCCAGAATATTTTAAATAAATTATATATATTATTAACATTATATAGAACTGTTGATCCAGGAATTTATTTGCTCTTAAGACGATTGAAGATCAAAGCTCTATATTTTTGATGAAAAAGAAGATAGCCATAGAATTAACATTTAATTCCCTAAACAATTACTATATCCCTTAACAATTAGTTCACATGCTTTTCTGGTGTCTCTAAATGAATGATTTTAACATATGACTAATAAGTAAATGGGGGGGAAAGACTACATTACTTAGGAATTTTATTAGGCTGTCAATTTAAATACTCATTCTTCAGGCAAAGTGCAACTTCACAATTAAATAAATGTATATTAAACAATTTAAATTGATAACATCAACTCTTCCCTGGGGTATGAATCATTTAGACTTTTTTAGTACACTGTTGTAAAGCATAGCATTACACTACATTATACTACATTAATCTAATATATTAATATCTCTGTTTGTAAATTCGTCATTGAGAGGTAAAAATATGTCTAATGTGTTTAAGAAAGAAGTTAAAAACTGCTACACAAAGTAGTAAAATTATTTCTTTCTGTTACATCCAGAAAAATACAATTATGTTTTGATATCAACTGTATCAACTATTTTAAGCTAATTGTTAAAAGAACAAAACCCTCAAACTTGCTCCCTTAGTCTTTAATATCTAAATCAGCCAATTAAATTTAATCATTTATTCATACAAGAATTCCCAATAAAAATGTATGTGATTTTGTTCGATACCTTCAGTGTTGTTGGGATACAAACTAGTATGCAAATAATCATTTTTGGACATATCAGAAAATCAAATTATGAGAGGAAGTTGAAGTAAGATATTTGCTCTAGCATACCGTTTTTTTTTCTACTGAAAGCTCAGATTTAAAAAATTCTAATTATACTGATTTGTTATTTTCTAAGGCTGTTCGACACTATTTTACATTGATAGGAGTAATGAAGAATCAAGTATTCCTGGGGTGCAGTAATACATTAAACATTTTAATAATAGTGAGCTCTTTAATATGAGGCAGATAATATCTATATATTACTACTGATTCAAAACAAGTATAGAAACTACTAATTCTATAACTAGAGGAAATTATTTAGTTTTAATTTACTGCATTTGAAGATTGATGAAAATGGTTTAAAATGTTAACACATCATTTTCCATGGGTAACTCTGAGTAGAGTGAATACTTAAAATAGATTTATAGATTATTTGTCTGCTAACCTACCTGGGTTATTTGCAATCAATAACATATTAATATTATGTTAAATGAAAGGATCAAGAGTGAAGGAGTTACAGATAAGATGCTCATTACAGATAAAATTATGAATACAAATGTTAAATGATAAATTCCTTTCTTTTTGTAGACCCTCTCACATTCAAAAACATACAGTGACTTGCCAAGTCTACTAAATCTTTACTTCAAGACTGACAGATCACCAATTTTTCCTGATGTACCCAAGTTGATTTTTTAAAAACATACCAATGAATTTAAATTAGTTTGTAAAATGTTAAGTAAATCAAATTTGGATTCTCCCTACTTTGAATATCTACTTGTCTAGATTTTTCCCACCTGCTGTCATGTGTTAATTTTTTTTAAAGCTTCATCTATTTGCAGAAAAAGAAAGAAATTGGTATTGTCTTGTGTTGTTTCATCCTTAAAGCGAAACCATTTGCAAGAAAATTATAGGTCCCCAGTGTTGAGCTTCTTTGCATATTAATTTTGTTAGCCTTACCTCCTGTGGTCTTTAGTTCTGGAAGGCCTATTAGATAATACACAAGATAAATTTTTCGCTTGTATCTTTGAGCTAGTAGAAAATACATCCATTTTCTCTTAAAACTGAAATTTGCAGTACTAGTCACGCATATTTTCCCCTATTTTACAAATAGAGATTTATTTAATTAAGCATGTTAAGCACTGTAATAGTCAATATTAGTTATATTCCTATAACCCAAGTTCTTGAGGTTATATATTAATGTTAAGTAAATACAAGTATTGCACAGTGTACCAAACTAGTTAATGTAATATGAATTTTGAATAAAAGTCTGAAATCGTTAAGAATTACTTTTTTATTATAAATAAGTTATAGTCCAAGCAAGTTTAGAAAAGCAGAGCATGCATGCATATTAGAAATATAATGATTAGAAAACAAACAATCTATTTTAAATAGAAATCACCCATTATGAGTGACATAAGTATATAGAGGTTATACTTAACAGAGGACATCTATTTATCACTTTTTAAAAATTCCAGATGTTACTCCTTTGTTTTCTCTTTTCACAACATTTTGTCCAGACCTCAGATTGGCTTATACGTCTTAGGTTGATCTTATCTGAATGCTAATATTTCAAATATTTCTAAATTTAACTTAAAAGTATTGAAACTAACATATATGATTAAATATGACAATAAAGGTAGAAAATAAGATAGTGAAATAGTGATTTAAATTGCTGTTAGTTCTTTGTTGGAAGTTCAACTAATTAAGTGAAAAGAATCCAGAGTGAATTTCTAAAAGCTTTCCATTTTAAAAAATGGGCAGTGTGTTTTTAGTGAGAATACCAAAACTGTAATTATAAAGGCAAGAATAATACCACATGTTGTTGAGGAGAGGTTTGGGGATTTACACTCTGAGAATTTTATAAAATTTAAGGGTAATTTCCGTTTTTGAGATTATTTTTGCAGTCACAGGAAAGAAGCAATAAAAATATTGTTACTTAAGTCAAAAAGTAATTATTTTGCATTTGTCATTTAAAAGAAATCAATGATAACTTGTACTAATGATGAAGTTTTAACCAGAGCTTCACTAGATTTTTACATTTGTATCTGTTAATATTATGAACTTATAACTATATGAGGGTTTAATGATAAGAGAAAGTCAAGTGCTTTTTGTTTAAAATAATATATCTAATGTAGATTTATTGTTAAGAAAACTCTGTTAGAGCTCTTGGAACTTCCCAGGAATTAACACTCTACATAGTTTAAGTAGGTCAAAACCAAGAATAAACTAGAAATAGCTGTTGACATAACCTCTTCACCTGAACCTAAGGTCACATTACCATAACTTTTGAATATATTTTTAAAAAATTATATTGAAGTAAAAATTGAAAATGAATGTTTATAAAGTATGAATCACATTTTAAAATCCCAAAAAAGTGTTTTGATGGAACTAGGAAACTCTTATTTCTGCCTCTTCAATGTGTATGTTTTTAGCAACAGTGAGCAGAAGAATCATAGGATATATATATTTCAGAGATAAACCAAAACATATTTTAAGACATAGTGTTTAAAAGAAATTCTTACTTTAATTGGTTATTCATATTATGTTTTAAGGAAGAAAAAGGGCCAAATACTTGAGGAATGAAAATTACCACCTTTTTCTGTGTAAACTTTTAATAGGTTTTGTTTTCTTGCTATCAAAATATGCTTTGTTTTCTATTATGAAGCTTATAGATATTACAATTATACTAGCAGTTCAATAGTATGTTCTTCTATGCTCTCTAATTTTATTGCTTTGTTTATATAACTACTGAGGAAAACATTATCCAGAGATATTATTTTAACCTTTATGTATCTGATCAAAGTGTACAAGTCTGAAAGCAGGGCCATCTTATTAGAGATATTCTTAATAATGTTGTACAGGTTTATTTAGCTCTCTGACTGGCTTCTTACAGCAATAGAAATGTTGGAAGAGGAGGGTAGAGAGTGACCTACTGTGAAATATTCTTCCAAGAAAGTGGGTCACTGCAGACCCCACCACTTTTTGACTAGTTTACTATAGTTGTTCTTCAGAGCAGCAAATAACTTTTCATTTCTAAATAAATTTTGATTCATTAATTTATTTGCTCTCTCATTAATTCCAGTAATGGGAAAAATACATAAAATATGTGATGTGATCCCTTGACTTTTATTAATAAGGAATGTGAATGTTTTTAATACATAGGAAGATAAACTTGGCAAAGAAATACTTCTTAACTTTTAAATATTTGCTTCATTTAAACTTTAAATTGCGCATTTTAATTCAGTGATTTACTGCACTCAAGTATATGTTTTTTAGGTCTTAGGTTTTTATCCTAAGAAACCTAAAATGCTGCATCTACCAAGTTTCCTCAGTTTTAAAATAACTATGTCACTGTGGTCCTTGTGTGAGCTACTCCTTATACATCTTGTTCATTCCTAACTCTTTCATTACGATCAATTAGTTTAAAATTTTCTCTCATTTCTGTCTCCAAAACTAACTCATGCACTTTTTTTTTTTTTTTTTTTTGAGACCGAGTCTCGCTCTGTCGCCCAGGCTGGAGTGCAGTGGCCGGATCTCAGCTCACTGCAAGCTCCACCTCCCGGGTTTACGCCATTCTCCTGCCTCAGCCTCTCGAGTAGCTGGGACTACAGGCGCCCGCCACCTCGCCCGGCTAGTTTTTTTGTATTTTTTTAGTAGAGACGGGGTTTCACCGTGTTAGCCAGGATGGTCTCGATCTCCTGACCTCGTGATCCGCCCGTCTCGGCCTCCCAAAGTGCTGGGATGACAGGCTTGAGCCACCGCGCCCGGCCCTCACGCACTTTTCTTAATATCCAATTGAAGCCATTCTTCATTAACCACTGACCAGTTTTCCTTTTTCTCATAGCTGTGTAATTATTATATTTATTATATTTGTATGCTGCTTCATAGTATTGGGTAGTCATTTTATTTATTCATGCCTTATCTTCATAAACGTATGTTTCTTGATCATAAGGGCCTGATCATAGGATTTTTAGGTTATAGAACTTAAAATTAGAGCAAAACTTCATATTATCGATTTCTCTTATCCAGTGTTCTTTCTATACACATTATCATGACCAATGATATGATGGCTACAAAAATGGGGAGTCGTTTTGAATGTGCATTATTAATTCACTAAAGTCTAATTATTAAACTTCCAATCAAAATAAAAATGTAGCAGCATTCATATAAGTTAGGTTCCTTCACATATGCATGTGGCAGCTACTAGAAGTCTGCATAGTGTCCTCAATATGAGTTGAAGACACTTAAATTAACCATCTGTTTCTTCATTGTTGCCACAGTGTTTCATAGAAGCCTAGGCATTAAAAAATGTTAAAAATATCATTAACACCAATGTGGTTATTAATTTATGTTATGGTATCTTGGTACCTTGTATTTCATTTATTTAAACAAACTAATAGTATTAGATTATTTATCTCAACAATTATTCACCTATACTTTGTTTACCTTCATATAGCATATTATGTCTTTGATATTTGTTTAAAAATCATTAGGTATGTATTGCTTTGAAATTGCATTGTATTAAAAAATGAATCATCAGCTAACTCTATAAACTTGGTTACAGAAAAATGTAAGATAATATTGGCATTTATACTCAAAATTAATATACTTAAAATCATGTTTTACTAAATATATTTACATTAGAAATATTTTGTAGAAATACAAGTGAAAAAATACAAATAACTTTTCTGAGAGTAATGTACTAGAAACGTATTTTTTATTCAATACTGTGTGAATACATAACTTTAAGTGAGAAAAGCCTCCCAATGTCAATATATTAGCTTTCTTTTCCTATGCTAAGGTTCAGTTTGATTATTTTTGAATTTGAAAGGTACATTTCAATTTCTCTTTTTGAAGATCATTATGACCATCTCAAAGTATAATTAAATCCCATAGACTTAGAGAAAAAAGCTGACAGGCCTCTTTATTTTTTATAAACTTAGATATCCTGTTCTCTTACTAACATAGGATTATATAGGAATATAATGCAAGGAGCATAGATGCCGAAATAAGGAAATAGAATAATGCAGGAAATGACATAAATGCCAACCAGAAAAAAAAAACAACAAATACCAGGTGTAGTTCAATAAAACAGCCACTCAAAAGTGTTCACGTGAAGCTACTCTCTTCTTCCAAACAATCAACTTCCACTAAAAACACTTTCTGTTGGCATGTGTTGCTCTTAGTCATCTGTTGATCAATTTGTGCTTGGATTTTTAACTGATTTGAATGTGTTTTTAAGTTGTTCTCTGTGTTTGACTCTTAAACACATTCACAAATTGACCAATGAGAATTTCCAGTGATAAAATACTTACAGTTGATTTGTGATGTTATATTAATTTACTTAACATGTGTAGTTAAAATATATTCTGAAAATGATATCAGACACTAATTTTGTGAGCCTTGAAATGGTAAAAGGAGTTTTACCATGACACAAATTCATGACCCATTTACATGCAAAAATGGTAAAATATGTGATGTTAAAGAGAAAAAAATATGTATTTGTTGACCTAAGCAAATCAAGAGTATTTTGCATGTAAAGGAAAGTTGATATAGTTTGGCTCTGTGTCTCTACCCAAATCTCTTCGTGTAGCTCCCATAATTCTCATGTGTTGTGGGAGGGACCTGGTGGGAGATAACTGAATCATGGGGGCGAGTCTTTCCCATGCTCTTCTTGTGATAGTGAATAAGTCTCACGAGATCTAGTGGTTTTAAAAATGGGAGTTTCCTTGCACAAGCTCTCTCTCTTTGCCTGCTGCCATCCACGTAAGACGTGACTTGCTCCTCCTTGCCTTCCATCCTGATTGTGAGGTCTGTTCAGCTACCTGGAGCTGTAAATCCATTAAACCTCTTTCTTTTGTAAATTGCCTCTTCTCGGAGTATGTCTTTATCAGCAGTGTGAAAATGAACTAATACAGTAAATTGGTACCAGAAGTGGAGTGTTGCTGAAAAGATACCCAAAAATGTGGAAGTGACTTTGCAACTGTGTAACAGGTAGAGGTTGGAATAGTTTGGAGGGCTCAGAAGAAGACAGGAAAATGTGGGAAAGTTTGGAGCTTCCTAGAGACTTGTTGAATGGCTTTGACAGAAATACTGATAGTGATATGAACGATAAGGTCCAGGCTGAGGTGGTCTCAGATGGAGATGAGGAACTTGTTGGGAACTGGAGAAAAGGTTACTCTTTTATGTTTTAGCAGAAAGACTGGCAGCATTTTGCCCCTGTCCTAGAGATTTGTGGAACTTTGAACTTGAGAGAGATGACTTATGGTATCTGGTGGAAGAAATTTCTAAGCAGCAAATCATTCAAGAGGTGGCTTGAGTGTGTCAAAGGCATTCAGTTTTATAAGGGATGCAAAGCATAAAAGTTTGGAAAATTTGCAGCCTGACAACATGATAGAAAAGAAAACCCCATTTTCTGAGAAGAAATTCAAGCCGGCTGAAGAAATTTTCATAAGTAATGAGGAGCCAAATGTCAATTCCCAAGACAGTGGGAAAAATGTCTTCAGGGCATCTCAGAGGTCTTCACAGCAGCCCCTCCCATCACAGGCCTGGAGGCCTAGGAAAAAGTGGTTTCATGGTTCAGGCCCTGGGTCTCTGTGCCGTGTGTAGCCTAGGGACTTGGTGCCCTGCATCCCAGCTACTCCAGCTGTGGCTGAAAGGGGCCAACATAGAGCTGTGGCTGTGGCTTCAGGGGGTGGAAGCCCCAAGCCTTGGCAGCTTCCACATAGTGTTGAACCTGTGAGTACATAGAAGTCAAGAATTGGAGTGTGGGAACCTCCACCTAGATTTCAGAGGATGTATGGAAATGCCTGGTTGCCCGACAGAAGTTGCTTCAGGGGTGGGGCTCTCATGGAGAACCTCTGCTAGGGCAGTACAGAAGGGAAATGTGGAGTTGGAGCCCCCACACAGGGTCCCTATTGAGGCACTGCCTAGTACAGCTGAGAAGAGGGCCACCATCCTCCAGACCCCAGAATGGTAGACCAACCAACTGCTTGCACCGTTTGCCTGGAAAAGCTGCAGACACTCAACACCAGCTGGTGAAAGCAGCCAGGAGGGAGGCTGTACCCTGCAAAGCCACAGGAGCAGAGCTGCCCAAGACCTTGGGAAACCACCCCTTGCATCAGTGTGACCTGGATGCAAGACATGGAGTTAAAGGAGATCATTTTGGACCTTTAAGATTTGACTGCCCTGTTTGATTTGGAACTTGCATAGGGCCTGTAGCCCCTTTGTTTTGACCAATTTCTCCCATTTGGAATGGCTGTATTTACCCAATGCCTGTCCCCCCATTGTATGTAGGAAGTAACTAACTTGCTTTTGATTTTACAGGCTCATAGGTGGAAGGGGCTTGCCTTGTCTCAGATGAGACCTTTGACTGTGGATTTGTGAGTTAATGCTGAAATGAGTTAAGACTTTGGGGGACTGTTTGGAAGGCATGATCGGTTTTGAAATGTGAAGATATGAGATTTGGGAGGGGCCAGGGGTGGAATGATATGGTTTGACTCTGTGTCCCCACCCAAATCTAATCTTCTATCTTCCATAATTCCCATGTGTTGTGAGAGGGACCCGGTGGGAGATGACTAAATCATGGGGGCAGGTCTTTTCCATGCTGTCCTCGTGATACTGAATAAGTTTCATGAAATCTGATAGTTTAAAAAATGTGAGTTTTCCTGCACAAGCTCTCTCTTTGCCTGCTGCCATCCATGTAAGACATGACTTGTTCCTCCTTACCTTCTGAATAGCAAATATCCACTTACAGTTATTTTTATATTTAGATGTAGAGTATAGGGCTTATAATGTTTTTCTATGCTTGAGAGAAAAAAGAAGAAAGAAAAAGATGTAGAGGAGGAGGAGGAAAAGGAAAAAGAGGAGAGGAAAGAGGAAGAGGAGGGAGAAGAAGAAGGAAAAGAAGAAGGAGAAAGAGAAGAAGAAGGAGAAGAAGAAGGAGGAAGAGAAGAAGAAGAAGAACAAGTGGAAGAGGAGCTGGAAGACAGAAAGAAATGGAAACTCTATGCAGACAGCAACTTGCCATTTGTGTTTTGCTCCTCTATCCTTAGTGCCTAGACTACTGCTCAATATATATTTGTTACATGATTAAGGATATAGTTCACTATTTCCCTTTTTTTTGGACAATTATAATGAATACTACAAATAATACATATGATAGGTGTGTGTGTGGCACTTTTTCTTAAAATATTGCTTTATGAAAATTATTGTGAACATACTGTTAATTACCTTATACTTTATAATTGCCACCACCACTATCTTCATCATCACAATGAATTAATAAAGTAGCTACCTTCTAATGTCATTGAGATGCAGTTCTTATTTTCTAAATGCTCACTGTTTCAAAGAAAGCAGAAAAGTATGAAGACACTAAGATTCCCCCAAATGTACAATTCAAGTATATATCAATCTATGATATAGAGGTTAGAACCCAAAAGTTAAGGGTGTGTATGTGTGTGTGTGTGTGTATGAATTTAAATGATGTGTTAAACTTATGATACATTCTTCATATAAAAATGTGTCATAGGAGTTTTTATGTTAAAAAAAAGAAGTTCAGAAAATACCTTATGGTTAGTATGAGCACATTCTATAAAATTTAACTGACTCTTTGAATAAGAAATGCATTTAAATAAGGAAGACTTGGTGTTCATCCACACCAGTATACTTTATGTTCCATTATTTTTGAGGTTCAAGGAAGGTAAGAATGAGAAGAGACCACATATGCAAGGAATTGCTAGAAGAATTTCTAGCTTCAATTCTAGTAGGTAGAACCTTTTGAATGTTGCCCATTTCCTAGTTTAGATTTTTCTCTTTTGCTCTTCTGTGTGATCTTGTACCTCTTGAATTTAAATATCACTGCATAGACCTCTACCCATCACCTATAGTTCTAGCTAAGATCAAGAAAGGATTTAGGGATTAGTTGTAATAGCCCTGGTGATTTAGGAACTGCCAAACTTTCCATTGTTTCTAAGAGGAAAAATTGCTTTAAACAAGTATAATTTAGCTATAAGGAAGAGCTTTAGATTAAGACATGTATGGTACTGCTCCACAATGATGGCTAATATATTTACCACTGATAATATTTTTTTAAAATTTCAATAGGCAGAAATGATAAACCTGAAGTGTTAAAACCATAGATACAAATGTAAAACTTATCATTTGGGTTCTAACATAGTCCTCAGTGTATTTTTATATTGGTGATACCTGGTCAAAAGAGTTTAATAGACTTCAATTCAACATAAGCTAACATTATAATGCTTTCATCAATAACAAAACTGGCATAATTTAAATATTATTTTTATTAAAAGTGAAAAGTATAATGTCTGGAATAAGTAAAGAAATATAATTGCTATGCCACTTTTGATTATACCACAGCTGTGAAACTGATTTTTAGTTCTGAGCATCATATTTTATATGAAAGCAATTGGTACAGTAAATAACTGAAAATTCTTTCAAATGATAAATATTAGAAATTACCAGAGGAAAGCCAGGAAAGAAAAGAATGAAACAGGGCACAATATTAAAACCTTTTATGAGTTATCTGGTGGGTGAAGCAAGATTTGGCAATGTAAGTTAATTTCCCTGTCTGCTAGTGGGAAACATTCATTTATTCATTTATTCAATGAATAGTTATTGAGCACTACTGTTATATGTGCCAACCATTGTACTGAGTGCTGGAGATACAGAAATGAACAGAGCATACAAAATTTCTGTCTTTATGAGGCTTTCCTTGCTTTTCTGCTTCTTGAAATTTAAATGAGTAGAGAAGATTGCATCTTTAATTATAAATTTAGAGTTAAAAATCTTGATATTATTTTAATTAACTCCATCATTGGCTATAAAAGTGCTGTAGAAACTTTTAGTGTGGGGCTTTAGATTCCTGTTATCCAGAGAATTCAACTGCCTTTAAAATTAAAGACAACATTGAACACACAATTTTATCATCTGGATAAGTAGCTAAAAGAGGGGGAAAAAAACCATGATTTGAACTTTACTCAACAAGGGCTAACAAAAATATTGAGTCTGTAGAGGTTCATCTGACTTGGGCAACCCACCTTTCCCAAACTTTGATTTCAGCTTTCACATATGCATTCACACCAGGTATTGTATGGGTCAGTGGGTTGAAACCACATGGTGTTTAAGGTAGTTAATATTATCAAAGAAGCATCTGGAGGATGTCCAAGGTTAATGAGAATTCCATTCTTGAATGTTTCATTAAAAATTCGGAGTTCCTTCTAACATGTTGAGATTCAATAAGGTATCATTTTTATTAATACGAGCAAAAAGTTTGCCTATTACATGAACATTCTCCCTTTTCTCAAATAATATGTCAGAATGACTAAATTTAGCCCTTTCAAAGTTTCCCCATTTAATGTAAGTATGGGTATGGACTTACAAGTGATCTTACACACATGTAGATAACATAATGCAAAGACAAATTATGCAAGTATGGTCTCAGAGTAGTTTTCCATAAAATACAGATGTTTGATTATATCATAGCATTATTAAGTGATTTATAAAACACTTAATTGATTTATAAAACATTATTAATTGATTTATAAAACATTTGAAATATTCTGTTCTTATTTTGGGAAACATTTCCTATTGTTTTCTCCTTTCAATGAAGAGTCTGTTGCAGGTGAGAACACTGAGACTGAGAAAGGTGAAACAACGTCTCTAAAGTCACACAGCTGTTAAGGGGACCACTCGGAACTTAATGTGTAGTTTATTTTTTTTACTAGTACACACATGTGTTTCCTTCAGTTTTTGATTATCCTTTGAGTTCCTGGTTATCCTGACTCAATGGATTTCAAAAGTATTTTTCTATTTTCTGTGCATCAGCATTATGTTAGATAATAGCACAAAGTGAAAATTTGCAGAGAGTGGAACTCTGCTTCTATTGTGCACGCACACATATCATCAGCACTCTCAGGTTTTGCAGAGGAAAAGTAATTCACAGGAATTAGATTTGAAATAAAAATCAAAAGTCTGCTTGCAAAAGTTCGTCTTTGAATTGATCATTATCTTTCACTATTTTCTAAAGGAAACGCAGCAATATTTAACAGGATTCAGATATTTTTGATGGGGAAAATGTGACCCATGCAGAAATACAGTAGTGATACTTCCCATTCAAAGACGCCACTGGTTCTTAGTTAAGCAATTGGGAACTTAATTGAAATCTAACATATATACAGAAAAAAATATGTCAATTACAAATGTACGTCTTGACTGTTTACAAACTGAATATGCCTATGTAAACAGCATGCACATCATAAAAGAATACAACCAGCAACTAAGAAGCCCCTGTGTGTCCTCTTTCAGTTTCATGTATCCCCAAGGATGATCATTCTCCTGGCATCATGTACTAATTTTGCCTCTTTCTGTATTTCACATGCATGGAATCTGCAGTATATACGTATACGGTGTTTTTACTCAACATTATATTTCTGAGATTTTTCCATTGGTGTTATGAAGATTGTTTTATTGGCGAGAGCATCCAATGAGATAATATATCTGCATTGTGTGTTTAAAAAAAAAAACAGTGAATAAAATAAAAACACTAATTCGTGTGGCTGTAGGCTATAGCAAGACAAATATGAATAGAGAAAAATAATTATCTAGGTTAAGACACAAGGTAGAATTTGCTAAACTCAGGGTTGTGAATGGAGTTTGCTTGTAGAATGATTCCAATGTGGATGTAGGCTGATGCCTTAAGTTGGTTTAGACCGTGTTAGCTGACAAGGCCTCAAGAACTGCAAACTCGTTTGGTCATGCACCCTTTTGCCTACTCTACAAATAGGGTGTTGCTGAAAAGTTGTCATGGTACCTCTGAAGAAATCTCTCGAAAATGTTTGGAGAGAGTGATGTTGGTCTAGAGAAATTTTGAGAAAACTGACTCAAAATCAGTATATCTATTTTATTTATTTTTAAATTCCCTTTAAAAATTAATATATAGTACATACCAGAATAATTTATGCTCATTAGGTGCTCTAGTGAATAAAATAATTTTTATACTTTGAATCTTTGATAGGATTTTGGGAATTCAAATGTTATTTAGAGATGTCAAGGATGTCAGAGGGAGTCTAATAGTGGTAGGTGATAAATGTGATGAATTGCAAATTGTGCACAAATATTTCAGATTTTTTGAAAAATTTTACTTTAAGTTCTGAGATACATGTGTGAAACATTGGAGGTTTTTTCCTGCCACAAACAGACAAATTTATCTCTGCCTTCCATCTCTTCTTAGTAAATGCATGAGGATAAAAGGCAAAATTTATGGTATTTTTCTGTTTAATAGTTATCTAGAATGCTATGAAATCACTTAATGTTGTTGAGTTTTAGTAGATATGATGACAATGATAGATTTGCTGAATAATAAACCCTGTAATTGTCATAGGACTTTGATGTGCTTAATTCACTATATCTGGAAGATTTAATGATTAGATATATATTGAGGGGTGTTCAGACTTTAAAGCTAAAATTCTTTTAAAAAGTAGAAACTAGCTTATTTTGGAACTTTGCAATGAATAACAAATTACCTTTATCAAAATTGATAATGAAAAGAGATATTGATTCGGTAGTCTTTTGCTATGTATATTTTTGTGTATGTTTTTCATTCTGACCTTCAAGGATTAGTATACATTTATAAAGGGGTATATTTGCTATTAAAAAATCAAAAGGTTTTGTTTTAAAAAAAGAACAATTACAGAATGGAGTATTAGTTTCTTGTTGCTTCTATAATGAATAATTTATTTTGAGGTAAATAAATGAAGTTTGAAACAAAATAAACTGGTTCCTATTTTTTAAAAGGATACCACGACCTTGGTGGTTTAAAACAACAAAAATTTATTAAAATTACAATAGAAATTGATTCTCCCACAGTTCTGGTGGTCAGGAGTTCAAAATCCTAGTGTCAGCTGGGCTGTGTTTCCTCCAGATGCTCTATGGGATATTCCTGTTCTTGCCACTTCCAGTTTCTGCTTGTTCCAGGTATTCTTGGATGTTTCTTGGCTTGTAGCTGCTGTACCCGAATCTCTACCTGTCTTGACATTGCCCTCTACTCTGCTGTGTGGGTTTCTCCTTTGTATGTCTCTTATAAGAACATTTATCATTGGATTTAGGACTCATATGGATAATCCAGGTTCATCTCATGTCAAGATCCTTAATTATATCTGCAATTTTCTTTTCCAAATGAAGTCACATTGACATATTCTGTGGGTTGACACAGACATCCCTATTTGAGGGCCATATAGACAGTTATTACAATATTGTATTAAGGAAAAGACTAAATATTTTTAAAGTTACTTTTGAATGCTGCATAAAACTTAGGATTTAATTTATGTATCATTTAGATTTGGTTATATATTTAAATAACTTGCCAACATAAATATGAAAATCTATAATTTCAACTGTATAGCTGGCAGGCAAATAAATTACAAACTGGTCGTATGTTGTTTTTAGAAGACTGCCATTTTAACTCACAAAAATAAATGCTCACCGTCTTTTCCGGAATCATATAAAACATGCTATAGTTTATAAACATCAGAAATTCTGTAAATGACTTTGGCAACAATTGGGCTGTATTTTTATTAGTATCCAATTTTAATAATTTAAAATATTTCTAGTATTTGATAGCACTATCAAGTGTTTCTCAAATGATGGGTTGGTTTTGTGCTGAAAATTGGGCCTGAAAATTAATAATACTGGAATAGAAATTGATTTGAATAAAGTATTACAAAGAAAACCAAACAACCATAATTATTTATTATTTATTTTTCAACTAATACATAATATTTGTACATATCTGTCGGGTACATGTGATATTTTGTTACATGAATAGAGTGTGTAACGATCAAGTCAGGGCATTTAGAATATCTATCAGCTTGAACATTTATTATTTCTCCGTGTTGGGAACATTTCAAAACCTCTCTTCTAGCTATTTTGAAATATACAATACTTTGTTGTTAACTATATTCACTCTTCTTTTCAATTGAACGTTAGAACTTACTCCTTCTATATAACTGTATGTAAGTACACATTGCCAATCTGTCTTCAGGCATTTCCCCCATTGCAGTCTTTGATAACTAACATTCTATTCTCTAACTCTATGAGATTAACTTTTTTTTTAGCTCCTACATATGAGTGAGAATATGAAAAACTCAGACAAACATGATTTTTACCCAGTATTGTCATTTTGAAGATAACCAATGAGAAATAGGAGAGATAAGGCTGAAAACAAAAGAAGTTTATGGTAAAAATATGCTACCACAGATGACATATTCTCTAAGTTACTCATTTCACTTACATTTATTTCTATGTGAATAGTTGACTTGAATTACGTGAGGTATTTAGGAAATCATCCCTAATGTTGTGAGCAATTGCCCTGGATAAATAATTTTGCACTGTGTTTTCTCTGTATTTTATCATAAGCTTTATCATGCTATTTTGAATGGACACATAGTATTTTTCCACTTGTCTATGTATAATTTAGCTCACTAATTTCCCATGTTTTATTTACGTTTCTTCTACAATTTTGTTATACATAACTCAGTGATGAACATATTTGTGCCTATGGTTTTTTCCATATTCCTTATAATACAGTTAAAAATTTCAAGAAGAGTTTTCGAGTCAAAGAACATAAATATATTTGAAAGTCTTGTTTATGTTAGGAAATTATTATCCAAAAATGTTATTCTCCTTTCGACAAGCAGTACATGAGAGTTTGATTCAATATAATGTTTCTGAGATAGTTTCATGTTGCTATTGTTTATTCCAACTGATGAATAATGAATATTATTGTATTGTATGAACAAACCACAATAATTCATTCATTTATATGTTATGAACACTTAAGTTGATTCCTGTGTATCATTAATTTTTTTTTTTTACAGTCCAGAGGTCTTTTATTTATTTATTTTTTTAACACCTGTTATGCCATGAATTCACAGGGAATAGTTTCCAGCAGCTCAGGCTCCTTCCCATTTTTTTCTCACAAAGTGTGCTTCTCTGGATGGAGCAGGCTGGAGCTTCAGCTGAACCCAGGTACCTTTCTCTTTGACTTCTTTCTTTTTCTGATCATTTTCCTTCACACGTTTCAGGAAGCTATCTTGGCTCTTAGAGTGCTTAAGGTGCTCAATACACACATTAATTCTCTGGGCAAGAATCTTGCCCTTAACTGTTTGTTTACAACAACGCCAACAGCATGCTGGGGAACATTGTAGACTCTTCCAGTTTTGTCATGGTAACACTTGTGGGGCATTCCTTTTTGAACAGTACTCATTCTTATTGATTCACATATATGTGGTCAAAGGAACAACTCCATGTTTTCTAAAAGGCCTAGAGAATATCGGATGCCTCTCCTCTTTCCCTTTGAGTTCGTCATTTTGGTGAATTACTGGAAGATGATGGCTCCAGCCAAAAGGCTCTTTCATTAATTTAAACATCTATATCCTTGTGCATGTATGTGATATTTTCTCTCGAGTATCTACTTAGACGTAGACTTTCTGAAGGGTTTTTCATGTTTCTATCTCCTTAAGTCCTGCTCTAATCTTAGTTATTTCCTGTCTTCTGCTAGCTTTTGAATTTGTTTGCTCTTGTGTCCCTAGTTCTTTTAATTGTGATGTTAGGGTGTAGATTTTAGATCTTTCCCGCTTTCTGATGTGGGCATTTAGTGCTATACATTTTCCTCTAAGCACTGCTTTAACTGTGTTCCAGAGATTCTGGTCCATTGTCTCTTTGTTCTCATTGGTTTCAAAGAACTTTATTATTTCTGCCTTAATTTCGTTATTTACCCAGTAGTCATTCCAAAGCAGGTTGTTCAGTTTCCATGTAGTTGTGTGGTTTTGAGTGAGTTTCTTAATCTTGAGCTCTAATTCGATTGCACTGTGGTCTGAGAGGGTGCTTCTTATGATTTCTATTCTTTTGCATTTGCTGAGGAGTGTTTTACTTCCAATTATGTGGTCAGTTTTAGAATAAGTTCTACGTGGTGCTGAGAAGAATGTGTATTCTGTTGATTTGGGCTGGAGAGTTCTGTAGGTACCTATCAGGTCCGCTTGGTCTAGAGCTGAGCTCAAGTCCTGAATACGCTTGTTAATTTTCTGTCTAATTGATCTGTCTAATATTGACAGTGGGTGTTAAAGTCTCCCACTATTGTTGTGTGGGAGTCTAAGTCTCTTTGTAGGTCTTTAAGAGCTTGTTTTATTAATCTAGGTGCTCCTGTATTGGGAGCATATATATTTAGGATAGTTAGCTCTTCTTTTTGCTTTGATTCCTTTACCATTATGTAGTACCCTTCTTTGTCTTTTTTGATTGTTGTTGGTTAAAGTTTGTTTTATCAGAGACTAGGATTACAACCCCTGCTTTTTTTTTTTTTTTTTTTGCTTTCTATTTGCTTTGTAAATATTCCTCCATCCTTTTATTTTGAGCCTATATGTGTATTCACATGTGAGATGGGTCTTCTGAATACAGCACACCTATGGGTCTTTACTCTTTATGGAATTTGCCAGTATTTGTCTTTTAATTGGGGCATTTAGCCCATTTACATTTAAGGTTAATATTGTTGTGTGTGAATTTTATCCTGTCATCATGATGCTAGCTGGTTATTTTGCACGTTAGTTGATGCAGTTTCTTCATAGTGTCATTGGTCTTTATATTTTGGTGTGTTTTTGCAGTGGCTGGTACTGGTTTTTCCTTTCCATATTTAGTGCTGCCTTCAGGGGCTCTTGTAAGGCAGGCTTAGTGGTGACAAAATCCCTCAGCATTTGCTTGTCTGTAAAGGACTTTATTTCTCCTTCATTTGTGAAACTTAGTTTGGTTGGATATGTTCATAATTATATATATCATTGATTTTTGTAGATATCGGCAAATTACAATTATCACATATGAAATGATTATTGATACATGAATAGGTCTGTTTGTAAGCACTTTATCTTACACTATTGGTCAATTTTTCTATACCTGTGCCACTATCACCCTGTCTTATTCTTATAACTTGGTAAAATTCTTGATATATGGTTGAGAAATTTCTCAAATTTCGTTCTGTTTCAAAGTCATCTTACTATATTCCTAACATTTTGCTATTATATTAACTTTAGATAAGCTCATCATGTTTCTTGTTGCTGTTTTGATTGAAATTACACTAAAATTTCATTTGAGGGAGAATGAAAAGTAAGACTTAGAATGGTAAATCTTCCATTTATGAACACAGTATTTCTCTTCATTTATTTGTTTACTTTTTTTGCATTATATTGCAATTATTTCCTTGAAAGTTTTATATAATTTTGTTAGACTTATTTTTTTGTTACCTTAGAGTTTTTACTGATATTGTAAATAGTATCTTTTATCTATTACATATTATAATTGGTTAGTACTGGTATATAGGCACAATATTGATTGGTTAGTACTGGTATATAGGCACAATATTATTCAGCAATGTTATTTATTCCTGTATTTTAAAAGCCCATTCCCACTTTTAGATTCTCCTGGATTATCTAGGTAGACAACAATATCATCTATAAATAAATTTTTTACACATTCCCTTATTCTTATATTTTATTTCTTTTTCTTGTCTTCTTGCTTTGGCTAAGATGTATAATATATTGTAAAACAGAAGGGGTCATAGAGGGAATCCTTGGCTTTACCTTAATTTAATGACAATGCTTCTAAATATTTATCATTGTTGTATTTACCATGATATTTTTGTTAATGATGCAGTAATAGGTTAAATATCATACTGTTAAATTTTACTTATTTTTGTTATATTTCTATAGAGGTGATTATAGAATTTAAATTTGGCAATGTGCTATATTATGTTAATAGCTTTTCTGATACAGAATTGTCTTGTTTTCCCAGTATAAATCTTACTTCATAATCATAATTTTTATTTACTAATAATTTAGAAAATTTGTATCTATTTTTAAAATTTTTACATATTTTATTTTTGTAGGGACATAGTAGATGTATATTTTTACGGGGTACATGGAATGTTTTGATACAGACATGCAATGTGAAATAAGCACATCATGGAGAATGGGATATCTATCTTCTCAATTGTTTATTCTTTGAGTTACAAATAATCCAATTATATTCTTTAAGTTATTTAAAATATACAATTAAGTTATTATTGACTTTAGTCACTCTATTGTGCTATTAAATAGTATTTCATATTCATTCTTTTTATTTCTTGTACCCATTAACCATCCTTGCCTCCCCACAAATCTCTCACTATGCCTCCCAGCTTCTGGTAACCATCCTTCTACTATGTCCATGAGTTTAATTGATTTGATTTTTAGATCCCACAAATAAGTGAGAGTATGTGATGTTTGTCTTTCTGTGCTTGGCTTATTTCTCTTAATATAATGATCTCGAGTTTCATACATGTTGTTGCAAATGACCGTATCTCATTTTTTTTTTTAAGGCTGAATAGTATTGTGCACATGTAACATTTTCTATATTCATTCATCTGTTGATGGATACTTAGGTTGCTTCCAAATCTTAGCTGTTGTAAACAGTGCTGAAACTAATATAGGAGTGAAGATTTTTCTCAGTTATACTGATTTCCTTTCTTTTGGGTATATATCCAGCTGTGGGATTACTGGATCATATGATAGCTCTATTTTTAGTTTTTTGAGAAAGCTCCAAACTGTTGTCCATACAGACTGTACCAATTTACATTCCCACCAGCAGTGCACAAGAGTTTCCTTTTCTCCACATTCTTGCCAGCATTTGTTATTGGCTGTCTTTTGGATATAAGCCATTTTAACTGGGATGAGGTAATATCTCATTGCAGTGATTTGCATTTCTTTGATAATTAGTGATGTTCAGCTTCTTTTCATATGTCTGTTTACCATTTGTATGTCTTCTTTTGAGAAATGTCTATTCCAATCTTTTGCCTATTTTTTGATTAGATTATTATTTTTTTTCCTGTATAGTTGTTTGAGCTTCTTACATATTCTGGTTATTAATCTCTTGTCAGAGTAGTAGTTTGCAAATATTTTCTCCTGTTCTGTGTGTTGTTTCTTCACTTTGTTGACTGTAGCCTTTGCTGTGCGGAAGATTTGTTTCTGCGTTCTCAATCTTGTTCCACTGGTCTATGTATCTGTTTTTATGCCAATACCATGCTGTTTTGATTATTATAGCTCTTTAGTATAATATAAAGTCAGATGCTGTGATTCTGCCACTTTTGTTCTTTTTGCTTAGGATAGCTTTGGCTATTCTGGGTTTTTTGTGGCTTCATATAAATTTTAGGATTGTTTATCTACTTCTGTGAAGAATGTCATTGGTATTTTGATAGGGATTGCATTGAATCTGTAGATTGCTTAAGGTAGTATAAGCATTTTAACAATATTGATTCTTCCAATCTATGAACGTGGAGTATTTTTTCATTTTTTTGTGTTCTTTTCAATTTCCTTAATCAGTGTTTTTTTAGTTTTTATTATAGAGATCTTTCACTTTGGCTAAGTAAATTCCCAGGTAATTAATTTTATGTGTGGTAGTACATATATTGCAAATGAGTTGATTTTTTTATTTCTTTTTCATATTGTTCACTGTTGAAATGCTACTGATTTTTTATGTTGATGTATCCTGAAACTTTACTGAATTTGTATACTGATTCTAATAGTTTTCTTATGGAAACTTTAGGTTTTCCCAAGTTTAGGATCATATTATCTGCAAACAATGATAATTTGACTTCCTTCTTTCCAAATTGGATGCCCTTCATATCTTTCTCTTCTGATTTCTCTAGCTAGGACTTCCAGTGCTATGCTGAATAACAGTGGTGAAAGTGGACATCCATGTCACATTCCTGATCTTAGAGGAAAGGCTTTCAGGTTCTTCCCATTTAGTATGATACTAGTTGTGGGTCTGTTGTATGTGACTTTTATTATGTTGAGGTGTGTTTTTCAATCCCAGTTTTTTGAGGGGTTTTATCATGAAGGACTGTTGAATTTCATCAAATGCTTTTTCAGCATTAATTGAAATGAACATACAGTTTTTATACTTCATTATATTAATATGATGTATCACATTGATTAATTTGTATATGTTGAACTATCCTTGCATCCTAGGAATAAATCCCACTTGGTCATGGTGAATGATCTTTCTAATGTATTGCTGAATTTGGTTTACTAGTATTTTGTTCAGAATGTTTGCATCAATGTTCATCAGATATAGTGGTCTGCAGTTTTCTGATTTTGATGTGGCTTTGTCTGGCTTTAGTATCAGGGTAATACTGGCCTTGCAGAATGAGTTTGGAAGTACTTCTTCCTCCTTTATTTTTTGAAACAGTTTGAGTATGATTCGTATTAGTTTTTTAAATGTTTGGTAGAATTTGGCAATGAAGTCATTGAGTCCCAGGCTTTTCTTCACTGGAAAAATTTTATTACAGCTTCAATCTTGTTACTTGTTATTAGCCTGCTCACATTTTGGACTTCTTCCTGATTAAACTTTGGTAGGTTGTATTTATCCAGGAATTTGCCAATTTCTTTCAGACTTTTCAATTTATTGGCATGTAATATAAGTATAATATAAAGGCATTGCTCATAATAGCTCATATAAGCTTTTGTTTGTCTGGGAAAGTCTTTATTTCTTCTTCTTCGTGTTTGAAGAGTACTTTCACCAGATACATTAAGATTAAGTTTTTTTCTTTCAGCACTTTAAATTTTTTATACGATTCTCTCCTGGCCTGTAAGATTTCCACTGAAAAGTCTGCTGCCAGATGTATAAGAGCTCCATTGTATGTTATTTGCTTCTTTTCTTTTCCTGCTTTTAGAATCCTTTCTTTATCCTTGAACTTTGGGAATTTGATTATTAAGTTCCTTGAGGTAGTCTTCTTTAAGTTATATCTGCTTGGTATTCTATAACCTTCTCATACTTGAATATTGATATCTTTCTCCGGGTTTGGGACATTCTCTGTCATTATCCCTTTGAATAAACTTTCTACCTCTATCTCTTTCTTTACCTCCTTTTCAAGGCCAATAACTCTTGGAGTTGCCCTTGTTGAGGCTATTTTCTGCATCATGCAAGCATGCTTCATTGTTTTTTATTCTTTTTTGTTTTTGTCTCCTCTGTACATTTTCCATTAGCCTGTCTCGAAGCTCACTAATTCTTCTGCTTGATCTATTCTGCTATTAAAGGACTCTGATGCATTCTTTACTATGCCAATTTCAGTTTTAAGCTCCAGAATATCTTCTTGAGTTTTTAAAACAATTTCAATATCTTTGTTAAATTTATCTGATAGAATTCTGAATTCCCTCCCCATGTTGTTTTGAGTTTCACTGAGTTTCTTCAACAGAGCTGTTTTGAATTCTCTGAAAGGTCACATATATCTGTTTCTTTGGATTGGTCCCTAGTGCCTTATTTAGTTTATTTGGTGAGGTCATGTTTTCCTGGATGGTGTTGATGCTGGTAGATACTCTTTAGTGTCAAAACATTGAAGGGTTAGATATTTATTGTAGTCTTCCTTCTCTGGGCTTATTTGTAGATGTTCTTCTTGGCAAGGCTTTTTCAGAAAGACTTAGGCATTCTGATCTAAGTTGTATCTGTTTTATGGGGCACCCCAGCCCAATAATGCTGTGGTTCTTGCAAACTTGTAGAGGTACTGTCTTGGTCCTTTCCCTTACATTCTCCCAAACATATGTAGTCTCTTTCTCTGTTCTGAGACACCTAAAGCTGGGGGTAGAGTGACCCAAGTACCCCTCTGGCCATCATCACCACTGTCCACTGGGTCAGACCTGAAGCCAGCACAGCACTGGGTCTTGCCCAAGGTCTGCTGTAACGAATCCCTGGTTACTGCCTATCTTTGCTTAAGGCCCTGGAGTTCTCCCATCAACAGGTGGCAAAGCCAGCCAGACCTGTGTCCTTCCCTTGGATGGTTCCAGGAGTACTGTCCAGGAATCAGGGGTTAGAGTCAAAAACTTTAGAAGTCAACCTGATGTTCTATTGTATTGGGGCTGAGCTGGCACTCAAATGACATTATACAGTATTTCCCACTCTTCCGTCCCCTTTCCAAAGGGAGAGGAACCTCACCCCATGGTCACTGCCACCCCGGGTTAAGAGGAGTACTGCCGCACTACGGCCAGAATTCCCTTAAGGTACAGGGTCTCTTAAATCTGTTTTTAATGAATGCTGCCTGACCTAGGACTCACCCTCCAGGGATGTTGGCTCCCCTCTGGCCTAAGGCAAGTCTAGAAATGCCATCCAAGAGTCAAGTCATATAATTGGGAACCCCCAGAAACTTGCCTGGTACTCTACTTTGCTGTTGCCATGCTGGTACCTAAGGTGCAAGACAAAGTCCCCTTTATTTTTCCCTCTGTTTTTCTCAAGCAGAAAGAGTTTTGCCCTGTAGCCACCACAACTGGTTATGCGCTGAGTCTCACCTAAAGCCAGCAAGTCTCAGAGGTTCATCCAAGACCCTTGATGTAGTACCTGGGTGTTGCTGCTGATTATTCAGGGCCCAAGGCCTCTTCAGTTAGCAGGTGATGAATGCTACCAGGACTGGATCCTTTCCTTCAAGGCAGTGAGTTTCTGGCCCAGGGTTTGTCTAGGAAAGTTATTTCTGGCCCAGGGTTTGTCTAGGAAAGTTATTTCTGGCCCAGGGTTTGTCTAGGAAAGTTATTTGGGAGGTAGGACCTGGAACGGGGGCCTCATGACTCCAACTGGTGCCGTATCATGCTATGGTTGGGAAGATATCCTAGAAGCAAGAGAAAGTCCTGCCCATTCTTCTCTCTCCTTTCCTCAAGCGAAGGAAGGGGTCTCTTGGAGTAGCAAGCTGTGCAGCCTGAGGTTAGGGGAGGAGTGAGGCCAACACCCCCTTAACTGCCCAGCTGATGTTTCAGTACATCTTGTCACCCCACTCCGCATCAGTTGACTGTGTCTGGGCCTAAATCAGCACTAGAACTTGCCTACGAGTTGCTATTTTTATGGCCTAGACTGTCTTTCAAGTTTACTTGGAGACACAGAGTGCTGTAGCTTTCTGTGGCAAGGTTTGTGGGCAGTCAAGTTTGGATCACAGGGAATAGCAGTTCCCTTCTTACTAGGGCTGGTTTAAATCCTCCCTGTGTACAGACATCAACTGAGTTTGGTCCCGTTTTTCTTTCTGCTCTAACAAGCCAGCACTGAGTTCAATGCCTAACAATTGCTGTGCTCTGCCTATCCCAGTGCCCAGAGGTGCTCTCCATACCACAGAGCAGCTGTCTGTAGTAGGGAGGAGTGGCATCAGTGATTCCAGACTCTTCTTTATATCTCTTCAGTGCCTCTTTGAGCAATGTGACGTTAAAACCAGATACTACGAATGCTCACTTAATTTTTACCTCTTAAGAAGGTCTTTTTTTTCCGTGTCGATTGTTAACTTGGTGTCCTTGTTAACTTGGTGTCCTTGTGAGGGGGACAATCAGTGGAGCTTTGTGTTCTCCCATCTTGTTCTGCCCTCTATCGTACCTATGTTTTGCAGTGAGATTTTTCAATACCTTTCTTTTTTATCGTATTTATCTTTTTTACGGTATTTATATAAATAACGTGTAAAGTATTTATATAAATACTTATATATTTATCAACAAATACTTTATATTATATCAAAACATGACACTTTATATTATATAGTATTTATACTATATACTTTATATAGTATTTATATACTTTATATAGTATTTATATAAATAATATAGTTTTTATATAGTATTTATCTTTTTATAATATTTATCTTTTTTATAGCATTCTTGACCTATTAGGTATCAAGGTCATGTTAAACTCATAAAATAATAGAGTTATTTCCAATTAAAATAATAATTTGGAATATTTTTATAAATCATAACTTATCTATTTTTTGATGGTTTACAAGAAGCTATAGCTATACTATCTTTTTAAGTGTAAGATTTTTAAAAATAATTGAATCAATGTTTAATAGAATGTATTAGAATCAATTATAGTAGGTTTTTAAAGAAAATTCTCAATATTATCCAAGTGGATAGGCAGAGATGAAAGTGCTTATATTTGATAAATTTTGATTTATTCTAAATATATAGCAAATTTTTATATTTGAGAATATAAAAAATTTTGTATTTGAGAATCTAGAAATGTTAGTTCTATATTCTATGGCAAGAGTTTTTTTTTTTTTTCCCATGTACTATAGAACATTGAACAGCATAAAATATTTAGACATTTAATTCTACAAAGGGATGTAGCACTAGCATTATTCTTTGTATTCACGAGCCCTGCATTGCATAATTATAAATATGTATGGTTTCATATAATTTGAATAAAATAGGAAAATATCTCTTTGCTTCTCATGCTTTCAAGCTTATTAAAAAAATATAATAGATACACTTTCTGCAAGCCAGAAATAAAATTTCTACATATGATGTCTGATTGTCACATTGGATTTTATTATAAAATCAGAATGCTATTTCTCATGAAGAAACTCTACTTTGGAAGATTACAAACTTTTACACATTAAAAGTATATACACTGGGAACTCAGCTGTGTTTATTTTAATAAATCAATGCATATCAGTGAAAAGTAGGTGCAATTGAATAATTTAATGGTCAACAATAATGGTGAACAACTTTTTGCGCGATGACAAGCTTAGAAAAATTTAAAAAGTTAAAAATGTTTTTAAGTGGAACATTAATAAATTCAGTAGTAAGTAGCTTTATCTTTCCAAGTGAAAAATACTCACTTTTCAAACTTGATTATTTTACTGTATAAAATAATGATTTATTTATTTTTTCACGACTGGTATGTGTTGTCCTGGGAAATAGCACACCTAGGAGCAACTTTCTTTTTTTTCCCTTAGATTTTTACAGTACTCTGTCATGTACTGCATTTACATGCATTGTATCATTTTAACTGCAACGACTCATTTCTCAGACTGAGGCTCAGAGGCATGAAGTAACTTGAGGTTCCACAGGAGTTTGGTGGTAGATCTTGGCTTTGTCCTTTTAAATACGACATTAATTGAGCACTGTGAGTTCTGCAGGTGGATGGGCAGGTGAACAGGTTGCAGCATCTCAGGCTTTCTTCTCTAGCTGTGCTGGGCTGGCAGGGAAGGTGATTCTACCTCTGAGCATCACTAGTACCACAACTCCTTCAAAAGGGTTGGTTGGCAAACAGGCTACTCACTGTCAGTTGGCATTTAATGGCTTTGGTTCCTGAGGGATATAGCTTGCTTTGTACCCTGTCTACAGGCTAAATGATATTAAGAAAAAAGACTGGAAGTACATATATCAAAATGTTGTATAGAGATGGTCTTGGGGTAGTAAGATTAGAGTCCAAAAGATACCATATCAAAAATTCATCAAATATTAACAGTAGTGGTTTCTGGGTAGTAGGATTATGGGCTTTGGATATTTTTTGGTGAGTCTTTGTATATTCTAAGTTTTATGCATCTAGTTAAGTATAACTTTTATAACTAGAGAACATGGTTATTTAAAAAATAAAAATAAAAGAGCAACCAACAAAATTCAACAGCATTAAAAGAGTCTACTGAGTCTATCTGAAGTCTACTGAGGTTGCAATTGATATACAGTTGACTGAATTAAGTCAATAAATTGAATAATATCTGGATGTTTGGATTAATTTTACCCTTCCCTCAAAAAACAAAGCTAATTTGAATGTGTGAATGTGTGTTACAGTTTATGTATGCTGTACACGTATGTATAGACAAAAACTTACTGAAACACATAACTTAGAAGTTTTCAAGAATCTTCAGTTGTTATTTTTACAAGTTGCGTGATTTATAAAGTGTGTGTATGCATATGTATGTATGTCAAATTTGTTAATCTGAAAATAAGACTTTCAAGTCCAAGGACACTCCTAAAATCTTAGTTTGGCTCATATGTAAAAATTTAGTACATGCTACTTGAGAGTTTTTTCTTTTACTGCCTTAGATTTCGATCTGAGTATACAGACTGGATGTTCTTATATTGTACAGAATTGCAAGATGTTACAATCACCAGTGCAAATATTACAAAGCATTATAGTTTGTTTTACATAATTATGTGATAAAAATTTCAAGGCAGATGCTTAAAAAAGCACAAAACACCAAACCATAGGGATCCCTTCTGTGTTATAAACTAATAAGGTCTATACCCTACGTTCCTTGGCCACATGACTTTATTTTGCATCTTTCTGAAACAGAAGGAAAATATCTTTTATATCTCAGGATAGTCCACACAGAACAAACATTCTTTTCATGGTTTTTAAGTCTTTTTTTTATGACCATAGATTTTCTTACTTGAAGCTAACTACTGTGTCCTCAGAATTTCAGCTCTCCAAAGCAGGCAATCCCAATTTTATAATCAGGTGCTTCATTGACATAATCCATGAAAGCTAATGCACGCCCACCATTTGGTTTGCTGCATGCCAAGTATGTTATGGTGGCCCAGTTTTAGAAATTGTAAATGTTAAAAGAAGTTTTTAGCTTAATAGAGTAAAATATCATCATTAAACATATTTATTCTCAAAGGTCATGTAATTGATTTTAGAAACAAACTATGAGTGGCAGTTACAGGAATCAGATTCTGAAACTTCACTCAGATCCTAGGGCCCCATATTGGACTATTTGTGTGTCAGAAATTGTTGCATAGATTCATTCATGATCTTACATACTTTTGCTAGCTATTGTGGCAGTGTTTGGGAGAGCAGAAAACAGCTCATAGTCAGCAGTAGCCTAAAGAAGACTCTGGTTTGCCAAGCAGATATTTTCAAATTACCTTATTTCTCTTTATCAGCTGAAAAATCGGTATATATTAGCTGCAGTTTCTACTTGAATTCTTTCCTTCTCATCTGCTCTTCCTTCCTTTTCTCTCTATTTAGGTAACAAAATAAGTCAGTTTTTGTGTCTACAACTTTCTAAGCTACTCAAAATCACAGAAAAATTACAGTGAAGAGGAAAGAATTTCCACTGTTAGTAAAGTCTGGCTGCTACAGTAGCTCATGCAATGAGTAGAGCATCTCTTGTTTTCCTATCTTTGAAATAAAAGGCTTTTTCTAGCTGAGAAACTGATTTATTAAAAAGTATTTATATCTATATGACAAACTTATCCTAAATTTAACAAAATTATATATATGTGGTATTTTACCCACATTGGAGTTTTCTGGTAAAAGGACACAAGATCTCTAGAGGCTACTGCCTGTGAAGGCAGTTGAGGTGATAGCTATGTCTGTAGTGACGGTAGTACCCTCATCTTACAGCATTCTTAATATAAAACACAGATTTTGGAAAAAAACACACATATTCAGAGAAGTATAATTTCTTAAGTGGATAGTCATGCTTTTGTCATCCTATTATGTAAAAGAATATATTGTTCCAAATGTCACTGTCCTGAAAGCACAAAATGTTTCCATTTTGGAGAACCTGATTAGAATTTTCAAGGCATAATTTACTTTTTGTCAATAATATAGTAATAGTCTCTGAGGATCTTGGTAATACTGCCTTTTCTTGGCTCTTCTTTATCTCTCTACAGATGCTTTGCATGTTGCCACTACAGAAACTCTTTCTGAAAGAAAGACTCCTTTGTATTACCAGTGATAGAAAAACATGTAGAATCTCTGTTAAGCAATGTTCCTTCAGAAATGAAAAGCACCTTAATAAATGTTCCCCCTCAGCAATTAGAAGGCTAAAATATTTCATACTGAGGAACTTTTCTAGTGATTGAGTTCTCAATGGTAAGAGAACACAAAAGGAGACTTGTTTTTTTTTCCCAACAAAAATACTTACCTGCATTTTTTACTCTTTAAGAATAATTCCTTGGCTTTCTGAAATGGAAGAGCCATCACATTGGCTCAACGTCTGTAATAATATTTTGTCAACTCACGCTTTTCTTGGAGAAGATATTATTAAAACCTTTTTCTTTTCTTTTCTTTTTTTTTTTTTTTTTTTGAGACGGAGTCTCGCTCTGTCGCCCAGGCTGGAGTGCAGTGGCGCGATCTCGGCTCACTGCAAGCTCCGCCTCCCGGGTTCACACCATTCTTCTGCCTCAGCCTCCCGAGTAGCTGGGACTACAGGCACCCGCCACCACACTCGGCTAATTTTTTGTATTTTTAATGGAGGCAGGGTTTCACTGTGTTAGCCAGGATGGTCTCTATCTCCTGACCTTGCGATCTGCCCGCCTCGGCCTCCCAAAGTGCTGGGATTACAGGCGTGAGCCACTGCACCCAGCCTGAAACCTTTTTGTGTTGATATTTCTAAAGATTAATTTTAAAACAAGATTTGGCAATATATAACATGAAATTCACAATATAGAATGCCATAAATAGATTATAATGGAGTTAAGAAATTAGATTAAAATTGAGAAGCTCATATTAGACTGAATATTTCATTTGAATGAAAAAAGATAATTGAGGAACTAGAAGTAAATTGAAACAATCAGAGAAGCTATTGCCAGCGTACTGAAATCAGCCTGGTGTCATGTTGCCTGAAACATAGTTTCCACACACAAACTGTGGACAATTCTCTACCTTTCCTACAGAGCAACAGAAGCCCTATGGTAATTAATCCCCACGAGGCAGAGATAACCAGATCAGTGTGGAAGAGCTTATTGCTGATGAGAATTTAATCTGGGTTACTATTGTATTGGACAAAGATGGTGGCTGAGGAAGGGGGTCCCTACCTTCAGCTCTGGCTTCCTATTGCACTTAGCATAAAATCAGACTCTTTGCTGTAGCTCTCCTGATGATCTCATGTCTACTGACTTCTAAATCATTTCATTTCATTCCATGCTCCCTTGTCACTATACTCTAACACCATAGTCTTCATGGCTTTTTTAACTATTGTGTCTTCCTTAAGGCCTTTGCATATGCTATTTCATTTGTTTGGCATTCTCTTCATAAAGACTTGCCCATAGTGGGCATCTTAGAGTCAAATTGAACAGTCTAAATATCACCTTTTTGGAGATGGTTTTCCCAAACACTTCAGTTGCCTCGCTGTCTTTTAATTCTACCAGAACAGTTTTTTTTAATGCCTTTGCCATTATCTATAATTGTATATTTCTGTGCTCACTTTTACATTCTTGTCTCCCACACTATAATATGAACTCCATGTAAAACAGGACATTTATCTGTCTAATTTACTGTTATAACTGCAGTGTTGCCCAATAAATATTTATTTAATGAGTGGTTTTACATAGTAAAAACAATGAATCCAGTCCATTTTAGCAAGTGAACTTGATAAAATAATTTTGTGTTCATGATGACCCAAAGAGATGAAATTAATTTGAGGTATGTTTAAGGATAGCCTTAATGCAGGTTTGATATTTTTAATTGAGTATCCTGCATTAAAATGTTAGTCGATATCCAAGCTACCAAACATAAAATCTCTAACCTATTGGTTCATAGAACTGTTCAACCATTAAGTAAATCTTTTCTATTAAAATTATAATTTCCATAATTGTTTTATTGGTAAGAAATATAAGGAGGAAACGTTCAAGGCACAGATTAAAGGGGAACCTCCTAAAGAATATTATGAAAATTAGTTTGCTAGAAATGAGTCATACTGAATGTTTAGACTGACAAATTGCACGTGTTCTAAGTTAAAATATATTGTTTCAAAATAAAAACTAATAAGTTTTGTACTGTTTTATCACACACATATTTTAATTAGGAATATTAAATAAAGTTTGTTAAGACAGATGTAGTTACTCCTCTGTTTCTTTTAGTAGAATGTAAGGGGAAGCAAGCCTTTAAGAGATAAATGTTGCTTGTGATGAGATGAATGACCTCACTGGAGGTGAAGTCCATTTTGGTTTACATGGCCTTCCTCTTGGATGGAAGCTGAAATCTCATCTGTCTCTTAAGCCTCTCTCTAAACTCAAGCTTGGACAGGGGTGCAGTGGAACCAACTCATGGTTCTCTAGGGATGAGTAACATTGAATCTATCACCTGCCTCATTCATCTTAAGATAGAGGATACCTGGATGGTGACAGTGCCCTGCCCTGGAATCAGGGGTAGGTACACAGGAAGAATGAGCCTTTGGTTAGAATTAACATAAGAATTTCTGGCTTATTCATCATGAGTAAATAAAAGCTAAAAAACATCAGAAGAAATTATCCTAATTAATAAATTAATTAATAGTTTAGCAATTCATTTAACATTTTTGAACATCTATTATCTGTCAGGGACTTCCCTAGACATTTTCACACACTTCTTCATTTTGAATGCCATTAAATACATATTTATTATAAATGTGAGACATTTAGGGAGGAGATTGGGAGGAGGGAGGGGTTCAGGGAAAAAAACAGAAAAAAAAAAACAACCAAAACTGTCCACTATTATGTTCAGTACCTGGGTGACTGTACACGGAACCCCTGAGTCACAAGTTTACCTATATAACAAACCTGCACATGTAGCCCTGAACTTTTTAGAATAAAAGTTATAATATTAAGAAAACACTCATGTTTTATAATAAATTTTACATATCTAAAAATTTGTTACAGCAATTTGAAGACATGGTGCTGCTGGTTGTTTGTTGAAATTTGTGTTTCTGTTTTGCATTTATTCATAGTTCTTCTCATAAGTAATTGTATTTAAAAAATTAAAACTCGGCCGGGCGCAGTGGCTCACACCTGTAATCCCAGAACTCTGGGAGGCCGAGGCGGGCAGATCACGAGGTCAGAAGATACAGACCATCCTGGCTAACACTGTGAAACTGCGTCTCTACTAAAAATACAAAAAATTAGCCGGATGTGGTGGTAGGTGCCTGTAGTCCCAGCTACTCCGGAGGCTGGGGTAGGAGAATGGCGTGAACCCGGGAGGCAGAGCTTGCAGTGAGCCGAGATTGTGCCACTGCTCTCCAGCCTGGGCCACAGAGCAAGACTCTGTCTCAAAAAACAAACAAACAAACAAAAAACCACAAAACAAACAAAACAAACAAAATTAAGACTCAAATAAAAATATTTTAAAAATGCATACATATATTCCTCAGTTCTCTCGTTTTGTAATTTTCTATGTAAATTTAAACAAATTACTAAAATTCTCAGAACTTGAGCTTCCTAATTTGAGATATTAATAGTTGAGATAAGATGGTGCCTTGGGTCCTTTCCAGTCCTAATTCTCTATTATTTATCTTTGTCATTGACAGATGGATGTCTTATACACATAGTGTTACTCAGGAGTGCTGTTCAAAATATTTAAGGATTAATTCAGTGAACTGTGGAAGCTCAGGTATCAATGAGCACCCTGTGATGTGAGTTTTGGGGAATGTTTGGCAGTATGAGCCAATAACCTGGTTGACGAAGGGTGCAGATGGGCACTGGGTATTTTGCTGTCAGGGTGCCATTGCCACAGTTGGGCCATTGTCTATTCTGCTGTGGTCTGCTCTGACCAGAGAAAAAGGCTGGAATGGGGACTGGCATGTAGGAGCCAAGATGGGTTGGCTGGTAGGCTTGGCAGGCTAGAGGGTACCAGGTCAGTGCCCTCTAGGTGTCCACCTGTGGCTCCTCAGGCAGAGTTGGCCTGAATAACTGAGGATAGGGTGGCTGAGATGGCAGATATTTTCCAAGTAGCATGCATTTCCGTATATTGATCAGTGCAGACATACTTCTACATATGAGCTACATTCTGGCTGAACATCAGTTCTGGGGAATCATTTTCCACAGCAACATTCCTTTCCCTTAACCTTAACTTAGATACTTCTAAAGCGATTTGTAAATGTAGTGTGATATTGTTTCAAATCTACATGAAAACCATTAATCTTCCATCTGTGGGATTAAAAACAAAACAAATATTGATGGAGAATCTACTAGGTGAATGTGTCTGTTCTAGGCACTGGGTATACAGTGGTGGAGAAGACAAAGTCCCTATCTCTGTAGAGTTTATAAACCTTCTACAGATAAAAGAGGAGGAGGAGACTGGGCCACATGGAATTATTGGCCCAGGTGAAGGTCGATCAGACTGACCTTTCTTGATGACTTTCTAGCCTCCTAGGTTTATGCCATATTTTAGAAGTTTACCTATCTATCTATCTATCTATCTATCTATCTATCTATCTATCTATCTATCTATCATCTATCTATCTATCTCTCTATCTCTCTATCTCTCTATCTATCTCTCTATCTATCTATCTGTCTGTCTGTCTGTCTATCTGATAGAAGGAAAGAACTGGCAGATACTTCCATTATTTCACTATATGACAGCACTACAAATCCCATAAGATATTTGGCAGATTTAGGAGCATTCTTATATTCATGAGTGGATCAAACTTTTGAACATGATTTCCTTACCTATATTCTCTAATCAGCCATTGATAAAGAAAACCAATGACATACATTGGAAAAGACAGAGGGGATAAACATCCAATCACATTAGACCTGGGCCTGCCCTGCACACAAGGGAAATAGAACCAATCCACAACCACATTTGAAGAGTGCAGAAAAGTCCTCTAACCCAGTGTATCTGCCACATAAAAATATTGTGTTATCAGGTGACCCTCACAGTAAATATTTCTCTGGGTTAAGTTCTGATGGCCCTTTTGAAATGGATTTACTTGGAACAGATCCATATTAAACTACTATTTCTCTTTAATAGTTTTGCACAATTTTACCCACCAATCATTTAACAAAGAAGAAAATGGAATGGGGAGGACAGCAGGGTGTAATGGAACAAAAAAAATTCATGCATAGTTCAAAGACAGACATTTCTATCTACTTTAAGGTTACTGTGAACATAAGACAAAAGAAGATGAAAATACTTTGTGAACAATAATAGGATATGTGAAGGAAGGTTAATGTGATTGTTACCTATTTTATGGTGGATCTAGAGCACAGTTATTAAGTAAGTTTAATTCATTTGTAACGAAAGTGTTCTTGTTGGAAGCCAGAAAATTTAGTGTTAAAAACAGAATGCTATTCTTGTAATTTTCTTTCTTTCTCCTTCTCTCTCTTTCCTTCCTTCCTCTCTTCCTTCTTTCCTTCCTTCCTTTTTCCTTCCTTTGTTCTTTCCCTCCTTCCCTCCCCCCTTCCTTTCTTCCCTCTCTTTCTCTCCTCCCTTTGTTTCTTTCTCTTTCTCTTTCTTTCTTTCTTTCTTTCTTTCTTTCTTTCTTTCTTTCTTTCTTTCTTTCTTTCTTTCTTTTTCTCTTTCTTTCTTTCTTTCTTTCTTTCTTTCTTTCTTTCTTTCTCTTTCTTTCTCTCTCTTTCTTTCTTTCTTTCTTTCTTTCTTCTTTTCTTTCTTTCTTCCTTTCTTTCCTTCCTTCCCCTCCCCCCTCCCTCTCCTTCCTTCCTTCCTTCCTTCCTTCCTTCCTTCCTTCCTTCCTTCCTTCCTTCCTTCCTTCCTTCCTTCCTTCCCTTCCTTCTTTCTTTCTTTCTTTCTTTCTTTCTTTCTTTCTTTCTTTCTTTCTTTCTTTCTTTCTTTCTTTCCTTTCTTCTTCTTTTCTTCCATTCACTCACCCATTCCAGGCTTCCATTCTCCATCTCCAGCTCCACTAACCTCTACCTCCACTGGGTTCAAACAATTCCTCCTGCCTCCCAGCCTTCACAAGATGGCTTCAAGTTCCTGTCCCTCCTAACCACCAGCTAATTTTTGTAATTTTAGTAGAGATGGGTTTTCACTATGTTGGCCAGACTGGTCTTGAACTCCTGACCTCAGGCGATCCACCCGCCTCTGCCTCCTAAAGTGCTGAGATTACAGGTGTGAGCCACCTTGGCCAGCCCTATTCTTATGATTTTTATATTAATAGTACTTTTTGAATACTTTTTTATAGTTTACAAATAACATTTAAAGTAGTTACGATGGCTGAATTGGATATGGATTTGAAACCAGCTTTTTTGATGTGTCAATATGGGGCTGCCAAACAATTTTTTGTTATAAATTTACTAAATCAAAGTAACAATTGGTATTTAATAATTTTTAATACATGACTTATTTTATCTTAATATTATGTTAAAATCTTGAATTTTAGAGGGCATATGCTTAATATTATTTAAAAAATCACTGGTTAGGTTTATGGGTCTAGTAAAATTGACTTTTTAATTACAATTATATTATCAGGTCCAGAGAAAGCAAAGGTTATGGATTTCTTCCTGTTTGTTCCTGGAACTTACTACATGTAAATCGATAAATATACATAGGCACATGCACATATCTTACTATTTATCTACAGAATTAACGGCTCGTGATTATCTTAAAACACTACATTACAATTTTGGAGGGGTAAAATTTATTCCAAAGATGATGTTATAGTACTTATTTTTTAAAAATCGCTCTATTTTTTCTACAGTTATATTTTTGATCATTCAGCAAATATGTCAAAAAACAGAATGATTAATAATGATTATTTTTGTAAGAATTCAGAGTGTTTTGAGAAAGAAGGAGAAAATTGTATATATAATACAAAAACTAAAGTGTACTTAAAAAATTTAAGCATAGATTTTTGACTAAATTTTATAAGGACGTACCTATACAATTAACAAAACAAGAAAAGTGAAAAAAATTATTCAAATGCAATGATTTAACACAGTTTACTAACTCTCAAGATTTTTATATTTGAATATATTTTCTTCACCTTTTATAGTATTTGGTGATATGTTAAATAACATTAACTTTTGGCTATCATGAATTCTATTTCTGTTCTTAAAACAATACCCAAGGGATGTTTTGTTACAACATTTTACATTTCAATTAAGCAGATTTTCATATAATTATCTTGTGTATTTTATGTCAAGTACTGAATAAACATCTTAATCTTTGTTCTGAAAGTAATTAAACTATTATGATACTTTTATATTTGACCATCCTTACTTCAACTAATTGGACTTATTGGATTGATGTTAAATTACAGCAATTCTGTCCTACATTTTTCATGTATTAACACAACATAGCAAAAGTTGGTTATCGTTGAATAATTCAATTAATAGTACTTCAGTTTATTTTGTGCAGCAAAATTGATTTCTCTATAAAATTCAATGAATTTTTTGTTTAAAAAGTTTTAAATGCATATTAGTTATTTTTGTATACTCAATAATCTTTTATAGATAACATATTTTAATCAAAATAATACCTCTCACTATTCATATTTTCTGTTTACATCAAAGCATATTTTATATAAATTGATAACTTGACTTTTTAAGAGTAGTTACCATCATAAACATGATATCTGGCTTAGTGTTAATTTTGAAAAGTTTAAATTCCATTATGAAATGAAAATTTTATGCAGCTAAACAAATAAATATTACATATGTGGGTCAAAAACACCAGTAAAATGACATCAAATACACTTCATAAGATAGATGTACAAATGCATTTCAGTTCTTTTCTCATCAGTCTCCTTTATATTTTTAGACAGTCTTTATGTGAATACAATGACTTCAATATCAAACATTTTAAATGATGCTTGAAATATCAGTCACTTGACTTTGATGTCACACACAATTAAATCCAACCCATCTTCTCTCAGTTAATAACAGCAATCTCACCAAGTCTAGTGCCTAATTAATACTAGCTATTTGTCACAAAGAGGTGACACATGTATATCAGAAAGCTTGAAATATTGTTTTGTGCTGAAGTGTAGCCAGCCAGCCCTGCAATATAGAATCTGTCTTATGTATGATTGGCTTTAAAGATTTCAAAGGCCCCCGAGTTTAGTGTGTTCAAGCTGGGACGCGACAGTGCATAGAAGGTGTTACTGATGTGACGAGTCCCTTTGGGCTGCTAAGTAGGAAGGTATTTAGAAAGAAATGCAGCTCTAACTGAAAGGTTCAAACTCAATAATTCACTTAGGTGATGGGAAGAATTAAGAATAAAGTCCCTATGGTAATTTGCTTAACCTGCAGTTTTTAAGCTATGTGACAGAATACACAATCATAAATTGTCTTATTTTCTTTGGAAAAACATTTCTGCCTCAAAAATGCTGTTTACTTACACTGATTTATATACAGTTAAAATGGTATCCATTAAATAAGTAATACTTTTACTTCTTAAGTTCATTTACAGTATGTGATAAGAGATTGACTTAAAGAGTTATTATTATTAGTCATCAAATTAGGGGAAAATGCCTCAGGTAAATACAGCAAGGTCATAAACTATATAGTTGTATGAAAAAATAGGTGAAAAAGCAGGGGACATTTGTTGATCAAGTACTTACAAACCTATTCATATACATTAACATTTAGAACTTGGGCTACTATATATACACCAATATATTAAATTGAAAAGAAATGGACTAAGGATAACCAAAACGTTACTATATTTTTATAGCTTAGATTTTTCTGCTAAATGTTATAAAATCTCTCTGTAGGGTTATGGAGAAAATGAAAGTGTTGCCAAACATTGTATTAAACAAGCTCTCTCTCTCTCTCTTTTTAAGAAAGAAAGTGGAAAAAAATCTACATAAGTTGCTTAATTTAGATTTAACTGTGGTTTTTCTAAAATTTTCCTCACTACTCCAGTTTAGTCAGGTTACTGTCCTAGTGGGTATTTTTTCTTACCCTAAACACATGTTTTACTTTGGATTTACTAGCCACATAGTAAGTTTTACTCTAGTTCATTTCTTATTGAAACCAGTGGGAGAAAGGGCTGATTGTAGTTGAAAAAGGAGAAAGAGTTGTAGTATAAAATAGTGACTACTAGAAAATGGAGATGCTTTTAAAGGATGCAGAGATTCTACTTCTCTCAATGGCCAGAAGGCTCTAAATAGCCAACTATCCAAGCCGACACGGTTGAAAGCAAACAATGCTGGTGAGTATCAAAGCAGCTCCCAGCAGCGTAGTCTCACTCGTTTCAGGCCAGTTCAATTTACAGAGCACCAAGTCTGCGTCTTTTTTTTTTTTTTCCTTTCTCCCAAGTGGAGGCTTAAGGAATGTTTCTTCAGATATAAATGCATCTGAAAACAAAAACAAAAACAAAAAACAATAAAAACACTGAGGTTTCTTTAGGTATAGGATACTAAAAAAAAAAAAAAATGGATTTGATTTTTCACTGGCTTCATCTGTAGATGCAGCACACCTCCTCCCATTGGAGAACGTGTTCTTCTTCTGCCTTTAACTACGTTTTAATGTATTTGTTCCATTAAACATTCTCTAACTCCTAAACAAGCATGAAAAGAAAAATAGCAACAAAATTTGTGCTGTGGGGGTGAGAGGTGAAGGGAAGGCCTCAATATTCGTTCTTCTGACAGGTCCTTGGAGGTATTAGAAACCAAAGACTAGTCCCGCAAAGGGCAGTGGCACACATTCTCAAGTTCACAATGTGGTTGTTTATGTGAGTCCTGCAGCAGCTTCTGTCTACAACCTCTAGCTCCTCCATCAGCCTTTTAAAGACCACCTCAGCCAGGTCATTCATACAGCAGTTCCGTGTCCATTCAAGGTCGTATTTCTTAAACCAGGTTGATACTAAACTATAACATTGGTTACATTGGATAAAGCATTAGGTTGCCCCTTTGAGTATCCTACAGACAGTTTTAGGTGGGTTCACGCCATGCAGCTAGGAGATCCAGAAAGGGGTGAAATAAGACTCCCAGGGATTCCTCTCTTGAGGAAATTATCTCTTTGTTTGTAACTGTGCATTTTTGGTCCCCCTCTTCCATTTTGTCCCTTCTTACTTGAACATAAAATTCCATTTAGGACTAAGTCAAGATATTAAGAAAACAAATATAATAAGCCTCTACTCTGTATAGTAAATATCTGCCAAGTTGAAGTGAGAGATTCTCCGAGGCTTCTTCTCCTTTGCTGATGACAGCTCATGTTTCCTGTGAGAGGCATTTCACTACATCTTCTATTCAGTCGCGAGTAGAGTGTGGTGATGTCCTCTTTTCAAATAAGACTCTTTTAAGAATAGCATCCTAAGATTTGTGGAAGCTTATGCTTTCAGAAAGAAAATAATGAATCGAAAGAGGTAAAGATATAATTTGATTTTTATACCAGAGTTAGAGGTTAGTATGAGGTCCAGTGAAATCTGCTTAGATTTTTCAGGGAATGCTTCAAAACAGGACAATTTTATCAGAATGGGGAGTAGATATTAGTCTCTCACAAAACTCTTTCCTTATCTAACTTGAAAACAAATATTAAGAGTATACTTCAGAGTGGTTCTGAAATCATCCTTTGTCTTTTCACCTTTTACTATCTTATTTATTTGTCTGTGCTTAGGCTCCCAGGCATGCACATGTGGACAGTGTGACTATCAGGGCACACCGTTTGGGTCCCTGAATTTTCTGAATTAAGATTTGTCAAAGAGATTACAGTAACTCATGACTTAAGCATGGATTGTTTCAGGACTTTGTATTTTGTCAGCTTCTCTAAATTGTAGTTATTTATAGAATGCTGCTCAGAAGGTACTGTAATGTGCAATGGCTTTATAAACCTACATGGAGTTTATCAATATAAATATTTTTTATTTTGGAGTGATGAATATGTAAAAATCATCCAGGGCTTGCTGACTGAATTTTATGGTTGAAGTTGATTTACTTGGTTACCACAGTTTCATGTGATTATAGTAAAGTCACACAGTTCAGTTACTGAATCATAAGTGGACATTTTATTCACTACATGTGTTAGAAAATACAAAGACTTTTAGTTTGCAATTATACTAGAAAACAAACTTTGACTGATATGCAAAGTGAGAATAGTTATACATTTTGGCCTAGCACTGGAATTTTATATGTGCTTTAATTAAAATTTCACAGTGTGACACCTTCATTCCATATCACACCATATTTCTAGAAAGGATGCCACATGATATGAAGTTATTTTATTTTGTCTATTTGTTTATTAAAAAGAAAATTTCTACTTTTTCTTTTTATACACTTGTTGTGTTTAGTATTTCAAGATAAACAAAACAAAGCTATGTATGCATGTTTTGAAAATACACAGTTGATTCTATCAGGCTTAGTAGATAGATAAAATAAAACATTCTTCAAAACTTAACTTTTGGTATCTTCAATTTTCTGATTCAAGTCCAACTACCTAAGTCTATATATTATAAAGGCATTGGTATATATACGGTTTAAAAATCTAGAAACCTTGACATATTCATGGAATCTAAAATTTATGAAAGGACGGGCTAAGACCAGTTCTTTTTTTATAGAATAGATAAATTGGCTAGTGTATAGGCCTAGTCATAAAAATACCACTGCATCAAACAGATGGTGGTCAAGATTAAAGATTTTGTTGTGGAAATATATTAAGACTTGGGATACTGTAGACAGAACAAACAGGAAGGAAGATTAGGAACAGAACAGAATTTAAGAGTCAGATTGTCAGGTCAAAGTCAGACTCACCACAGAGCGAAGCCAGGTTGGTAAACTAAGGTCAGGGACCCTGGAGGTCAGAGTCAGGAAGGCAATGAGCAGTGTTATGATTCAAGCACACAGGCTGGGACAAGGTGGGGCCAGAGAGGCCAGACACTAGGAGATGATGCCTGGGGTTCTCTAACATCTGGTGGCCCCTGCTGACTTTAGTTCCTCCTGACCCTGGCTCTTAGGTTAACCCCTGCACACCCAGTATGCTTACTTCCTACAGAGTTCTAGCATTTAATTTTAATGCAAAGTTGGGTGACATCAAAGGCAACCTCATGCCCTGTGTTTCAGTAGCCTCTTTTTTATGTGTTTTTACTTGTGTGAAGAAGCATTAAGGATCTTAGCCTTTTATAACATATTCTAGAAAATTATTTCCAGAAACAAAATGTAAACATCCAAATAACTGATATTTCTTCAAATGACTGTGAAAAAAATATATATATACACATATATACACAAACACATATATTTAAATTGAAGAATGTTAGTGTCTTTGAAAGGGATCGACATTATAAATGACTGCCAATTTTAATTAAAGTAATGTATATCCTTTACTTGATGTATACTACAATGGTGTTGCCTGTAACTTTTTAAAAAAGGACATAGATGAATTCTTTTACTTATATAGTGACCTGTGGACTTAATTTTCCTGAAATCCAATTTCTTTGACCGTGAGTTACTTACTCTTCCCCTATGGAGATTGAATATGCATTAACATTTGTTTCTGTGTGCTTTAAATGTTTGCATTATAAAATTTCATTATATGCTTATATTTAGACACATACTTTCTATAAATGCCAATTACAAAGTACAATATATACATAGAAGAACTTCCTTTGAGAAACTTTAAAAATATTTTTGTTGTATAATTTTTCAGCTTTTAAAATAACTATTTTCACCACCTCTTCTTATAATCAAATGTTCCAGTACCCAAACTCAATAAGTAATCCAAATTGCTTCTTAAGTTAATGAAGAAGTCTTTCTGGGTTTGCAGACTCAGTCATGTGATAAGCTAAAGCAATGAAGTAATAAAAGTGATAATGCTACTTTACAAGATTGAGAACCTATAAAACATGTAAATATTCTGTGCTGTGCCAACTAAATTTGTCTTGATTTCTCTAATAAAAAAAGGCTTTTGTTTGAAATAAAAGTGAAAGGTAGCTTTGTTAAATATTAAATTCTAAGAGATTAAAAATATAATTTCATTTCCTCCTCTTGGTATTTCTCTTATTCTATTGCATGGCATTCTTGGAAATCACTATTGTATTGTTTATTTTTTAAATTAAAATGCTGTTACAACTGCAGTGTTTTTGCGATGTATGAATATTTTATTGCATGATGAAAAAGAATGATTGTGAAAGACCTAAAATGCTCAATTTTTCATTTAAATATTTTACAAGGAAAATCCTACTGAGATAGATCTTTTCATGAGTGCCCTGGTGGGCCTCACAGAAGGTTGATATAATATATATAGTTCTACAATCCAGTGCATTTCAATTTTATAAAACAGAGGGACACAGATGGCTTTCTGTTTTAAGTGGAGTGCTAACATCTTACCTGGGTGCCGTAACTCCAACCCAAGGTTGCCCTCCATGAAGGTAAAAAATGATTGAGCTGTTCTAAAGAGCCCAAAGCCCTCTATTCTAAAGTTACTTATTTATTTTGAAAGAATGATAATGGACCTAATGGACCAAGTATTTTGTTTATGCACATGGGAAAGTTTGACTTATAATGTCTTTTATTTCCAGGTACTTCTTTATAAAGAAGAAACAAATTTTTATCTCAGATGAGGCAGTCATATTTATGTTACTTTTATAGCTATTAAGTTTATAAATATTGTTTTCCTATAAATTCCAAACAAATTAAAAAGCTGGCATGGAAATTGGTGTGGTTTAATTCCAATTTAGTTATTTCTCTCCCCCAACTTACAAACATTTGTGGGATTTTCCAAACAATTTGAGTTCAATAACAGTGTTTATAGCCATAATACTATAATATATATTTTATATGTATGAGACACAGACATGAAAAGCAGTACTAATTTTTGATAGATAAAAAAGCCTACTGTTGAACAAAACTGATAACATTTTCTGATAGAAAAATTAATTTTATTTAATCATGGCAGTATGTGATATTCAGACTCTAGGGGTGAAATAGCCAGAATTTTGCAGGATTTTTAAAAAGTGAATAAAAGGGGAAATGGTTAAAAAATAAAATATTGAGCTGTTGTTTATACAGAATACTAAATTAATAGTATTTAATGTCTTTTGATTTTGCTATTTATATTACAGAATTCTTATTACATATTAGTAAAATTCATGTATTTAAATTTTCATATTAGCAAAAATTATTTAATGTGTTCGAATTCTAATGTGCAAGAGAAGTGATAGGAAATGTTGTTAGCATTTGTAGTCATAGCATTTATGTTGGTGAAAATGTTTAACCTTTATTATTTGTTCTAGTGTAGAACTCCAGAGATTCAGTTGACTTGGTCATTTCTGTCAAAACATAAGTAAAAATATTTAGCAGCCTCACTTCTTTTTTTAATTTCAATAGGTTTTTGGAGAACAGGTGGTGTTAGGTTACATGAATAAGTTCTTTAGCGGTGATTTCTGAGATTTTGGTGCATCCATCACCCGAGCAGTATACACTGTACTCAATATGTACTGTTTTATCCCTCACCCCGCTCCCAACCTTTCCTCCGGGTCCCCAAAATCTGTTGTATCATTCTTATGCCTTTGTGCCCTCATAGCTTAGCTCCCACTTGAGTGAGAATATACGATGTTTAGTTCTCCAGTCCTGAGTTACTTAATGCTTCACTTAGAATAATGCTCTCCAATTCCATCCAGGTTGCTGCAAATGCCATTATTTTGTTTCTTTTTATGACTGAGTAGTTAGCAGTGTCACTTCCCAACATAAGCCTCTGTAGTTCCAGAAAGTACCTGTTTCTAAAGATGGTGTCGAACTCACTCAAGAATTGATTATATAAAGAGGGTTTAAGTTTAATTCAATTATGTAATTAGTTTCCCAAACGTCCTTAATCCTGAGAATCACCTGACAGCATTGCTTAAAGCACACATTTACAGACACCTTTCCTGGATTGAACAGGCCTGGGAAGGGACTCCTAAGCCTATATGTTAAACAAGCACTCTAGGTGATTCTAATAATCAGACAAGTTAGAGGAATACTATTTAGTACAATGTGATTTACTGATACAAAAGATCTTTAATACAAAATCTATCTTGTTTACTAAGAGTCTCTGTGTAGTCACTGAGAATGGTAAAGTCAACACAGATTGATTAAACAATTTACCACTAAGATGGGAATTAGCCAGGCATTCATATTTTTATACAAAATTTAAAACACTTTGACAGCTACCTTTGAACATCATGAGACAAATGAACTATCTCACCATTCCAAGTTATTGCTCTTAACTTGAAGACAGGAAAAGCAATGGCTTCAGAAATTCATTAGTGTCTCAGTAGTTGTGTTTCCTTGTCATAAGGATAATATCTTTTTAGCATGCGCTAGCAAAATATTCTTCCTTTGTAGTATCTTAGTAATCTTTGTCTTTGAGAGAATAATCTTTTTTCAAGTCTCCTGAGCTAATCATAAGCAGCCATAAACCCAGAGTCAAATATATAAGGATGAATTTTAGACTGAATAAGTGAATATAATTACACCTCCCTATCCCCCATCTAACACATGTTTTCTGTTGTATCTAATTTGTTCTCTCTCATCTCATGAAGAAACGAAACTTGGCTGTTAATTTTCTTGGCTTCCATTTTCTTGACAACTTTCTGGAAACAAAAATAAACATAGATTTGGACAGGATTAATACAGACTATAGCAAGCACTAAATTCACTCTTGAAGAAAATATCATTAGGGAACTTAAAAAATTCTTTAAGCATATTTTGATTTTTTGATGCTAATCAGAAAATGTGTGCTTTCTTTCTCTCTTTGTCTTAAATATATATATGATGTGCTGGAAGTATGTGAGCATACACATGTGCAAGTTGATGTGCATACATGGAGAGATTCTAGAGCAAGTTAAATTGCTGTGTATGTGAAGCAGCAATACATTTATCTTAGAAAACTTTCTTACGAATAAGCCATTTAAATCTACCCACTTTAGGAATAAAGTACGTAGGAATACTGTAAATTACAGGCAAAAGAAATAATCATTACAATATTTTGCACTTGCAAGTGAGAGGCAGTTGTTGAGTGTTTGAGTACAGCCTCTAAAGCCAGACTTTCTTTGCTCAAATTCTGGTTCTGCTTCTTACTTCTTGGTGACCTCGGGCTAGTTACATAATATGGTTGGGTCTCTGCTTTTTCATCTATAAAAGAGGATAGTAAGGGGTCGGGCGCAGTGGCTCACGCCTGTAATTCCAGCACTTTGGGAAGCCGAGGCGGGCGGATCATGAGGTCAGGAGATTGAGACCATCCTGGCTAACACGGTGAAACCCCGTCTCTACTAAAAATCCAAAAAATTAGCCAGGCGTGGTGGGGGATGCCTGCAGTCCCAGCTACTCGGGAGGCTGAGGCAGGAGAATGGCCTGAACCTGGGAGGCGGAGCTCGCAGTGAGCCGAGATTCCGCCACTGCCCTCTAGCCCTCTAGCGTGGGTGACAGAGCGAGACTCTGAAAAAAAAAAAAAAGGATAGTAATAATAGTAGTACTTATCTTATAGGATCCTTGTAAGTATTAAGTGCACTAATATATGTAAAGTTCTTAGGAAAGTGCCTGACACATTTTCAGCACTTAATATATATTAGATATTATGTTTATGCTCATATACATACATATTCAGGATATTAATTACATATTTTTCCCTGCAAGAAATGGACACTTTTCAGAGTGTCATGAAAAGTATCATCCAAATAAGTTGTATTTGGTATAAGTTATAGTCTTTCTAAAGTTCAAGTCCTGAGAAAATGTACTCTTTAACTCCTTTATTCCTTCTCTATCACGTTTTCCTCTTGTATATTTTATTGTGCAAGAAACATTTTGTAAATTTTGTTGATAGGTTCTGAGCATTATGCCTTTTGTTATAAACGAATACTGATGAATCAGCCTTCACTAAATACGTAGTGATTATGACTCAAGGAATGCAATTCTGTTCATGGTATTAGCCAAACCTATGTGGAAATTAGTTTTGTCATAATAGGATTTACCTCTTTTTCATTTGCTGACAATCTGGACCTTATAAACTGAATTGTGAAAAATGATTGTTTACTATAGGAAGATATTCTTACAATGTCTGTATCTAGCTAAAACCAATTAACCATAAAATATGTATACAGATCCAGGAAAAGATGTGTTAGGCATAATTTGAAGTAACTTTAAATTACAGATATAGCTATATATAGCTTTTATTTTTCCAGAAAATTAACTGTGAAAATATATGATACATAATGTTTGAAAAATATATTGTTTACTAAAAGCCAAAACAAATATCTAGTCAGACTTTATGTAGTAAAAAATTCAAACCTTATGTATCATTAGATCTGTTTTTCTAAATTATAATTTCAAGTAGAAATTACATTTTAGTAGCTCTTCATACAATAATAGAAATTATTTTATCTCTCTTCAGTGTAATTTCTAGTCTAGTAAGTTTGAGTTTGCTTTAAAAACTTGTAGTGGAGTCAGTTCATTTCTATCAGTATTCATTCAAATCCACTATTTTAATCATATATTTCTTATTCTAATAAAGATTTTGTATCATATAAAATATAAAATTATATATGTCTGTAGGCCTCAAAAGGTTCTTTCTCTTGATAAAATGTCATCCCTGTATAGTTGTTACAGGATTGTCCCCATTCTCCTAAAGGCCTATCTGATTCTAAAATATATAGGCGTTTTGATGTCTTTCTCAAATAGCAGCTATAGGAAAACATTTTGATTTATTGATGTTAATGAGAAAATATGTGCTTTCTTTCTCTCTTTGTCTTAAATATATATATGATGTGCTGGAAGTATGTGAGCATACATGTGGGGATTTTGAAAACAGCTAAGAAATCCTCTAACCTATAAACACAGCAAGAAGCCATTGCATAGGATGACATTTCAGATCCAGAATGCTTGTTTTTCTGGTTCGTAAGCAAGAACACAGTATCACAGTGATCTGATTAGAATAACCAAGGACAGTAATTATTCCATACACCTCCTCTTTTTATAGGTTTGTCAACTACCTAAGCTTACCCCTCTGGTAGTTATCACTGGTGCAAGCCTCTTTCTGAGGCAGAGGGTTCTTTCTTGCTAATGGTCCTGAGTTAGAGACCATTGCTTTTTAAACAATGATGTTCATACAAATAACCTGCACTTAGGGATACAGAAAAAAGTTACTGATTCAATAAGTCTGGAAGACTGAGATACTTCATTCCTAACAATGTGGTGCCAATGTTGTTGGTTTATGTAGCAGGAGAAGTACTTTCCATTTTTTTGGAAGAACTAGAAAGGGACTTTGGTTCTCAGTGAAATCTAGGCTTGCTCTGGCTCCTGATTCATTGTTTGGCTAATTGAAGAGGAAATGGTGGGTGATGTAATGAGTCGGTGATCATATACTCATGTAGGGTGTCTCCTGTTGCCCTGTCTAGGACAGAATATCTTTTTGCCGTCAAAGATAATTCCCCTGGGGTTAAGAAGAGCAGGGAAGATGGTGTGGGCAGGCGGAGGCCTCGTAGAATTCAGATGGTAACCAGAGAGAGAGGGAAGGGTATGTAAGTAAAGAGAGAATAAATAAAATCCTACGTGGTGTATCTGATTTAGAAATTAGAAAGAAAATGGTGGCTAGAGGACTGAGCTTTCCTGTGGCAATATGGCAGAATGCAGAGAACATGAGGATTTTTCAGTTATATTTATACTTGAATTTAGTTTTGGATGTCTTGAGTCTCCTACTTACCCAGTGAGTAAACGTGGACAAGTCACTGCCGTCTTAGACACAACTAATTTATTAGTTTTAACCAGAGAGAATGATAACTGCCTTTACAGATAGATTTAGGGATGAAACAAAAGCAAACATCAACTGCCAAGAGCCATAACAGTGGACTTTAAAAGTAACCCAGATTATAGCACATTTGATAAATGTTTGTTGAATGAGTTTTCTTAAATGAGTTCGCCTTGGCACTTTGAAATAGTCTTCTCTGGCCTAGCTAAATCTACTGGTGGCAATTGCTACAACCAACTATCACTCTTTTATTTTTGGGTGCTGCTATTAGATTTAAAATGTCTTTTCTCTGGATGAGAATTACAGTGACTCTTTTCCATGCCACTACCTCCTTTACTTCATTCTTTTTCAACATTCTGTTCAGCATGTGCAGAACCTCAGGGTCCCTCCATGCTGAGGACCTCCAGTAGAAGGAGGTGGCAGCCCCTGTCATCTTCTCCTGCTGGCTGGAGAGGAGAGTGGGTGTATGTTTATGTGACGAACTGAGTAACAGATTGAATAGCAGCTTCACTTTATTCAAGCTCTGCTCCTCACCTGTGAGTAGACACACTGGTTTTTATTTTTCTCTTGTTCCCTGGCAACGTGTCAGTGGGGTAGCAAAATACCATGGCAGGTTACCTATTTGTAATGCAAATGAAGTTTTTGAGTATGTGTTGCTTTGGTCTTTTTTTTTTTTTTATGTGGATTGTTAATCCATAACACGTTGCTGCTTCTGAAACAAACCTGGGCTTTCTGGTGTCCGAGCGTCCAGGGCAGAATCGACAGATTCCTACTTTCTTTCCTTGAAGAGTTTTATGGAAGTGGAACCTGTCAATGGTCTTAGTTTGGGTAAACCTATGTTACATTCCTAGGTTCTGGGATTCTTAAGAGGCAGGAAGGCTTTACATTTCCGGTGGCTCATGAAAACTGATAAGACAGGTTGCTAAATTTCTTTTTAACATAAAAGAAATGTTCAGGCTATATTTTGGAACTATAAAGAATGAATATTAATATTGAATATGACAAATATTTGATTCTGGCCTCTATTATAGATCCTTTTGTTTCTAATGTTTTGTGAGCACTTACTGTATGCCAGATGCTCTGGTAGGAGCCAGTGTTACAAAACAAACAAACAAACAAACAAAAGCAGAACCAATTTCCTGCCTTCAAGAAACACGAAGTCACTGATAAAGTGCTGCAATAACGCCTAGGGTCAGGGAAGTTATACTGATTTGGGACAGGGAATGGTGGCCAGCAAGGCTCCTTGGTGAAAATGACAGAGGTAGTAGTAAAGGTCAGTGGATAAAGAAACAAGTTTTGGAAACAGACAGTTAGGGGGTATCAAATTCTAGCTGTGCTACTTATAAATTGTGAGGCTGAGGCCCTACAGCAAGATATTTGACTTCTCTCTACACCTTGGTTTCTTCATGTACAAGATACAGGCAAAGATGTCTACCTGATAGGCTAGTGGCGGAGTTTAAATGCAAACAAATGTAGACCTGATTACAGTATTAACACATGGTAAACACTCAATAAAGAGTAGCCCTGCCAACTGTATAATGTGTGTTGACATTTATGGTATTATTTGAATGAACAAATGTGAAAATATTTTTACAACTTCAAGTTTCGTAGACCTTTCATGGCATCTGGTAATCTCTCCTAATAGTAATCATTCATCGAATCTGTTTTTCTCTAAGAATCCTCCGAGTGTACAGATAATCAGCTTTATTACCTGCTATATTTCCAAAATTGCTGTTCACAGTACAGAAACAATTGTAGGAAAAAACAATTAGAGGAGATGGCATATATGAGAAATCATGACATTTTGTGGTAACTTTGGCACATAGTTTTAACGGTTATTTGTATACACGTGAAAGATGGGTTCTTAATGAGAGTTTGAAATAATCTGACCTGGGGATTCTTAATGAGCAGAAAGGCTCATTAAGGCTCATCTAAGGGATGATGAGGGTAATATTTGGACATTGCAAAACATGCCACCTGTTTGCATATATTAGCTTAAGCCATTTTTTAACAGCACATTAAAATTGGAATCCACACAATGAACTCTGGATAGTAATGAAAGTAGCTGCAGCAGCTTCCACCCAGTGTTTGCCTAATTGGACCAATAAGCTCAAGGCTCCTAGCTGAGGATTGTTGAACTATGTAAAAAGATGCACCGGCTATAGTTATAAATGTGCATAAATTAATATATACTTGGGTGACAGAAATGTGTAATTAAATCAATAGGTTATCATTACTTGAAGTAAGGGTGTTTCCTTTAATTACTTTCTGATTTTCACAAACCAGTGTACTCATTGAGCACAATGTTGGTCGTTAGATACTTTCTATCATAATATTTTTGAGAAATGAGTGTGTTTGCGTGTTTATGTTGTCCTGATTTTCTAGTTTTACAAAGCTTCATATTATAAATATAGGAAAAAGTAAAATGATAACACAGGTTGTACTTTCAATATATTGATTTTTTTTTGTATAGATAGGAAAGTAGTGTGGGGAACTTTGACCTTTTTTACTGAAGCATCTACTTGCAAGAGTTCTTTAGAAACCTATGCAATACAACTTACCATGAACAGGACAAGGTTAGAAACACTGCCTGATTAATATACATTTAAAAGTAAATAAATGACTTAAGTAGTGATAATTACCATAGTATCATGGAATTCCAAGCCCTCCTAAAAACTGTGTTCATTTAGAACACATTTTAAAATCTGTGATTAAAAAAATTTGTGAAAACTCTTGTCTATATCATTGAGAAGTCTTTAAACTAGGTTTACATCTTGTCTTAAAAAGAGGATTAGTTGCTATTGGAAGCACCCTCTCTATTATGTCTTTATTTTCTCATTAAATGTAAATCAAATATATGGTCTTCAGAAACATATCACTAGACTTATATCAAAGCATCAAATTCTGACAACAAAAGTAATGTAATTAACTTAAAATTAAGATAAAACTATGATAATGTAAAAATTAATTATTCTAATTTTATAATCAAGTAGTTTTAACTGTTATAAAAATGAGAATAGTTAAAGAAATAGAACTTGAGGAAAATATATTTTATTGTAAGAGTAGTGCTTTGTTAATGTAATATTATTGATGGAGGAGAGTTGAAAATTAATACGTGTCTGTTAGACAAAGGCTGGAGTTGTTGCCGCAAACCATAATAATTGATTATATGAGTTCATTTGTCTAATAGCGAGCACAGTTACAAACCAGGAGATATAGTCTTTTTTGATTCAGACCTAATTCTTACATGGGAGATTCTGTTATTTCCTTAAAGTGAGTGTGATAGCTTCATAGGACAATTTTGTTAATTTAAACATTTTTAACTGTTGAATATGTCTAAATTATACCACTCATTTGCTAGAGATCATTAAAAATAAGAATGCATTTATGATATTAAGAAATTCAGTAATATATGATGTTCTAAGTTTGCTATTCTTCCTCTAGTCTTTAAAATTGACTTCTAAGTTTACTTTTGGACAGGATAATTATTCTGACAGCATTGCTTTTTTTTTTTGCTGTTGACACTAATTCTTACTGTTTTAGGAAGTAAACTGAGTTGACATAATGAAGTTAATCATTGAGATTTTCAATATAATGTATCATGTTTTCTGGGGCCCTTAAATGAGCCTTTATCAGTAAAAACTGGTTAGAACATGTATCACTTTTTCTTTAGGAGTTTTGAATAATAAAAATCTCTTCCTTTTCTTTGTATTTGGGGAGGGAAAACCCACAAGACATATCTGAATTTTTCTTGACAGTTGCTTGGGGAAAAAATTGTAATAAACAATACAAGTTCTGTGTGCAATGGTTGAAAGCTAATTGCTTTGTAGAAAAATAGATTGTAATTGTGAGTATCCTCAACGATGGGGCCTTGCTTGTGAAGATTCCAGCCACTGAAATGCAACTTTTCTCCCCCCTTTTTTTTGCTGGATGAACAGCCTAATGTTCCATGCATTGTACTAGAAGTAGCATTTTATGCAACATTGGAAGAGTCAATTAATTTGCATAATTTCATGAGTATTACCATGACTTTAAGGTAGGCTAGCTTGCTCAGGAGCCTTGTCTGCCCAATATATTTTTTTTTTTGCCATTTTGACAAATTAATCATTTTTAAAAACAATTAATTATACTTATGACAAACTGAACCCCATACCCAAGGGTCCTAAATTTTTATAGCAGAAATCTAATATTAATGTGAATAAGATCAGTGATTTAGTGAGTACCTTAACAGTCAACAATGCCTAGGGCTGAACAAAATTAATATTTTGTTTCCCATCTGGAGACTTCAGTAAAATTAATGAGGAAGGGGGGTTTATTGTAATATATAATAGCTACAAATTCACTATTTTCAAACTGAGCATTCTGTTTACATCAGAGCTCGGATATTTTTTGTAGTTTTCAGCAGAGTGGGTTGACAGAATCTGTTCTCTTCCTGAAGGAAAAATTAGCACTAATTACTTCTAATGCCCTGCCCCTATTGGACTAAGTAAGAAATTAATATTAATTTAGATGATATATTTAGTGATCAACATAATTTTTTTGAAAAAAATTAGTTTTAAATAAGCATAATCTTAAATATTGTTAAAAGACTGAATGAAACATGGCAGCATTAAATATTAATTGCATAAATGACCAAATATGCCAACATAAGAAAAAATCTGGAATTTGTTGTTTCTACAAGGAATTCTATGCCAGTCTGGTAACAATATGGGTATATTTTCTGAAAAAATCTGCCTGCTTCATTTCTTTTTGAATTTGTATATTTTGAAATAATGCTTGGGGATATAGGGCAGTCCTGGATTAAGATGATATTCAGAATTTAGTGAAAGAAATACAATAA